>NC_090923.1:603764255-604068313 GCF_040938575.1 Ambystoma mexicanum
GCGGGGAACAACGATTTTACTTAATATAAAGAAAACAGTTTTGACATTAGGCTTGGCTGGTGGAATGGCTCATTTCTCTCTGGTGCCCAGAGACCCCAGTACGAGCGGCAGGATCTCAGTTGTCCTAGAGTGCAGAAAAGGTTTTGGGGTTAATCACAAAGTGATTTCAGGATTGACCTTAGCAGCCTAGTCAGAGTCCCTTCAACAGCTGCTTCAGCAGGACATGGCATCTGTCATCCATGGCTGATCTCACAGCGGGTGCTGGGTCAGCTTAATTGGGACAATTGTCATGATAGGTGGTCATTTTGGAATGGGTTTGATATTTAAACTTGAATTTTCCAAAAGGCAGACGTTCGCAAATGTTTTTGTATGGCAACATTGTCTCGGGAGGATAGCTCGGGCCAACTTGCTCGCCTTGGAAACAAGACGACACGGAGCAACGCAGGTTCGGTCCCCAGGTCCGCGCTTAGAAGCCTCTTGGTACTAAGCACGTTATAAATAACATATCATATCATAACATGCACTATATGATAGCTCCAGCTAGTAGGTTTACATCATGCATGGACTCGGAGATGTACACCTCAAGAGGAATCACCCTGACAGACATCATGCGACATACCGCAGATCTAGCACTTGTATCAAACTGCCCAAACTGATTTCATGTCATCCCTTTGACATTCCCAGTCTGCAAGGCCTCTCTCTAGCAAGGTATTCACTGTTATTCATAGGTCCTGCCTCCACAAGTAATTAATTGCCCGCAATCCGGACCAAGGACTTAATTTAGCCTCTTTGAGGCTATGACAAACGAGCGCACAGGACTCCATTTACTCCACAGACACATTGACGGCACTGGTCCGCCACCAGGTTGCATCAGGATGACGACCATACACTGAGCACAATGTGATACATTAATAAGTGTTTATGTGTCCCACACTGACTTGGAATTACAAGGCTTTCCAATCGGTCCAACAGATCCCGATATTAGTGGCTAACACTATAATTCCATTTGCGTGACTGACATTGACACAGTGAAAGGCACACTGAGAAATGGCCGCCGGCATATCTACAACCTCCATATACTCATCCTCCAGACGCATGCAAAATGGGGAGGACTCCATAAGTTCCCATAGTTACAGACGTGTCTTTTTCGCAAGGCGCCACACAATCCTCCAGGTAAAATAGCTCAGACTAAGTAACCATGTCAGCAGAGCATGAGTTCTAAATTACAGGCCCCCAAATATGACATCACTCTTTTTGTCTCCTCTCTCTTTTCTCTCCCCCCTCTTTGTTATTAGATAGAGGAACAAGTGCCCCAGCCTCACAGGCAGAAGCATCCCCCCAGGTGGGTGACTTTTTAATAATAATCATGACATCCTTCACAGTTGGATGTAACAAAGCATTATTTGAATTCCACAGCCTAAACTTTGGAGACTACGTACACCACAGAGTGCAGCACCATATGTTCAGTGGCGTAACACAAGATGTGGGGGCCCCCCTGCGAGCCATGCTGAGGGGGCCCCCCAACTCAGCAACAAATCAAGGGTCGCGCCACACTCTGGGCCAGCCTAGATCATCACACTTGCACAATACGCACTAACGTGCTGCTGAACGGATATGCCGCACACTACACTAGGAGAAAGATATACATATATGTTTTAATATAACATACAGCATACTGTCTGAGAAAAATTGGCTAAAAAGCCAGAGTGTTTGCAATTGATTTGTAGGGTAACACCAATCCAATAGATGCAAGTCACCAACAGAGCACAGGAACATTACAGCTTTGCTATTAAAAATGCCATGCCACAATGAAAACATGTCCAACTGGCTGCACGAGGTAGACCAGTGTCGACATGTAATAACAATAAGGTAAAGCTTGCCAGGCCACATTTAGACATATCTAGACTGGTTGCACCAAAATGGCAGTCAAAGCAATAACACTCATCAAGAATAGAACACCCATTCAAGCCTGTGTCTCTGTGGCCTTTAACAACACGGCCAAACTCTTTAAAATCTGAAAAGAACTGGTCAATCCTGTTGAGGTCTTTACATCTCCTGTTCCCTCCCAGGCCCTCTGTATGGCTCTGTCATCTCACTTCTATGCTAAAACTCAGGACATCCTGTCCTCCATCTCCTCTTCCTCTCCCTCTTCCTCTCTCGGCCCCCCTTTGGCCATCTCTACCTCTCTTCCTCCTTTCTCCTCTTTCTCTCTGACAATACCTGACGAGGTTTCTAGACAAGTTCGATCTATGAAAGTGTCATCCAAACAGGTGCTCTCCTGCTCCACCAGAACCATCAAGAACCATATTGACACCCTCGCTCCAGCCTTGACCGATTTCTGTAATCACTCTTTCCCCTCTCCCGTTAAGCACTCCCTTATGCACCCACTCCTCAAGAAGCTTTCTGCCGATCCTGCCTGCCTGGCAAACTATCGCCCAATCTCCATCACCCCTTTCCTGGGCAAACTGTTGAAAAAGCTGGCCATCTCCCAGCTTACTCTCCACACGGAATCTGTTGGTTGTCTCCATGACCATCAGTCTGGCTTCAGTGCCAGAGACACGGAAACTGCTGTCGTGAACACCTGTGAAGTTCTGCTCTCTAACTTTGATTCCAGCATTCCTTCTGTCCTCATCCTCCTTGATCTTTCCTGTGCTTTCGACACAGTCAACCATGCCATCCTGATCAATCGACTCCATGAGAACCTGGGCATCACGGATCAGGCCCTTGAGTGGCTGACCTCCTTCCTCTTGGACTGCCACTCCCAGGTCCAACATGGTCCCTTTCTCCCCGCTCCATCCTCTAACTGTGGTTTTTCAACCTCTATGTGGCCCCTTTGACCTACCTGATCTCTACATTCTCCTCTAACTTTCAGTGTTATGCGGATGACACTCCGCTTTCCTTCAGGCTCCCCTCATACTCCTCTCATCTCTCGCTCATTCGCGACTGTCTATCCGTGATTCAGGATTGGTGTGCCTCCAACGATCCCTGCCTTAATGTCAGCAAGATGGAGATCCTTCTCATTTGGACTCCTGCCCCTGCTTTCCCTCTCTAACTCTGGCCGCCCGCATTAGGCCCTCTTCCTTCGCCTTCCTGTGAGGCAAACAACACTGGTGACATCTTTGACTCCACTCTCTTTCTCTCCTCACATCTCAGATGTTGCCAAGAAGTCCCACTACCAGCTGCTTCTCCTCAAAGGGACTCTTCCCTTTCTCACTTCCCCCAGAAGCTCACTGTCTGCAAAGCCCTGGTTCTCTCTAGGCTGGACTACTGCAATAGCCTCTTTCTCAATCTGCCTTTCTCTACTATCCAGCCCCTGCAACTAATCCAGAAAAGGGTTGCAAGACTTATCCCTGGCCTCAAGCACAGGGATCATATCTCTCCAGCCCTGAAATCTCTCCACTGGCTCCCAGTTGCTGCAAGTATCAAGTTCAAGACCCTTTCCATTGTCCACAAGGCTTTCTGGGCCCGGGGCCCGCACTACATCCAACGCTCTCTTCCAAAATATCTTCCTTCTCAAGCCCTTCGCTCAGCTACCTACAACTCTCTAAGGGTTAGACGCTTCTCCAGGAAGAGAGTGGGGGGTAGATCTCTCTCCTCTACAGGTGCCTCCCTCTGTAATAGCCTCCCTGCCGCTCTCAAGCTTTAGCAGACCACCTGAAGCTCTGGAAGCAGCTCAAAACGTTCCTATTCTCCTCTGCTTTCTCTCTCTCCCTCCCCTGCTGGCCTACCTGACCTACCTGTCTGCTGTACCGACTGGTTGCTTGTCTACCCTCAGAGTCTCACTGAGTCGAGACTCTTTCATGATCAGTCACCCTTGCACTGCCTCTGGTCCTACCATGCACTTAGGGGCTGTAACTGTAGCCCTACAGTCCCTTGTTCTCCTTGCACTACCCAGAGCTGTGCTGCCCTGACAGCACTTCCTCAGAGCATTGCTGCCCTGTTTTTCCCCTCCCCTCTCCCTTGCACTTCCGCCGTACCTTTCCCCTTGCGCTTCTCGTTATCGCACTTGCACGATCTGAATGACACAAGGCCTAGTAAGATCGTTTGTCTTGTCCTCCCTCTATCTTCCATCCCTTGTCTTGTCGCGCCTAGAAACACTTTTGTGCAGGTGCGTTATAAATGACATATCATATCATTTGATCACAGATGCCCAGAAAAATATACAATGCTGCAGTAAGAAACGGCTGACTGGCAGCACCCAAATGGCAGTCTAGCCAGGTAATTCACTTAGCAGGACTGCTTTATCATAAATGCCCCATTAAAAAAAGTCATACCAAACTGAAGAATGACTAGACTGGCTGCACCAAACTGCCTCTCTAGCCACTAATACCACATATCATGCTTGCTTAGCCTGGACATGGACAGCCATTATAATTTGTCGTATAATCGTGCCCCCCCCCACACATCCCCTCTCCCTCCCACCCCAACCTCCAAAATCAGATCCTTGGCCCAGAATTACCTCCACGTCCCTCTTCCTTGCCCCAGAGTTTACGGTGGAGGCTCCTTGCCTCATAGGTAAGAACTGGGATGAGGAAGAGTGGGACTAGGAGTAATAAGGATTACAGGTAGCTAAATCAAGCATTACTTCCATGTACCTCTACCTCATCCCAGTACTTGTGTATGAGGTAGAGTGCCTTATACACAAGTACTGTCTCATACACACTGGGTAGAGGAAGAATAGGGCTAGGAGTAATGAAGATTACCAATAAGTAATCCAGGCATTAAACACAAGTATTGGTGCAACACCATTGAGTTGACTGGGATTCAACACTCAGCCACCCACCCCCCCTGAAATGTTGGGCTATGTTGACCAGACCTGGCTGACCTTCAGAGCAGTTGCCAGACAGAAAAGGACACAAATGTTAAACGGCACCTGGGTTTCTCTGTTAACAAGAACCCACCAATTACTAACATAAAGCAATTCACTGTTAGTACCTGCATTAAAATGCCACATTTTTTAGGCAATTGAAATCGTGATGTGGGTTTAATACTTGCATGCCAGGTGAGTGATTGGAAGGGTAGAGAGGGAACAGGAGACCACTCATTCTCACAGCAGTCCATAAGTGGGTGCTTTAAACCTTAAAGGAGAGAGTTAACTGCTTGTATCATTGAAGCTACACTAGAATAGTCTCATAAAAATGCATAAAGAAATTAGATGACCCAAACAAATAAGTTTGCCCCTCCCCCACCGCCCATGAAGTTGGCACCCCTCCCAACATTTGAAGGGTTAGCCCCCGAAATGTAAGTTTTGTTGCGCCCCTGAATGCAAGCACACACACCATTCACCATATACACACACGTACACCCAGCCATCTATACATTTAAGTGTGTATTCTTTCACCATACTGGCACACCCAGGCAGCCATCCATACATTTAAGTGTGCATCCTTTCACCATACAGGCACACCCAGGCAGCCACCCATAAAATTACGTGTGCACCCTTTCACCATACAGGCACACACACCCAGGCACCCACCCATACATTTAAGTGTGTACCCTTTCACCATACACTCACACAGGCAGCCACCTATACATTTAAGTGTGCACCCTTTGACCATAAAGGCACACCGAGGCCGCCACCCGTATATTAAAGTGTGCACCCTTTCACCATACACTCGCACAGGCAGCCACCTATACATTTAAGTGTGAACCCTTTCAACATACACTCACACACGCACACATCATGGGGTTGAGGGGAGCCCTAACACTTAAAAAAGAAATTGGGCCTCATTACAACTATGCCGGACTGTAAACAACGGTGCTGGTAAGCTCACCGGCACTGTTGTTTCCGGGCGGCATACTACAGCTCTGCGGGCGGTTGCCGTCCTGCCCGGCAGGTCAGACCTGCGGGCAGAATGGCACCCACCCGCATACTTTTCACTGAAGCACCGGCACCATTATTAATGGTGCCGGTGCTTCTATGGTCCCCATTCCCATAGAGTCCGATATGACTTTATGGAAATGGGGACTTACCATTTGCCGGCGCCTGACTTCCCAGACCGCCAGGGTTGTAATCCCCCGGTTTTACCGGGAAGTCGGGCGCCGTTAAATCATTACAGGTCTGGCGGCAACCTGCTAGTAGCAATGGCATGGTTGCCGCCAAACCCGTAATGAGGCCCATTGTTTCTTTTTGAAGTCACTCTGACTTCATAAAGAAATTATTTCTGTTACAGAAATTATTTCTTTATAGATGCAGAGGGAATTCAAAAAGAAAAAATATATATATTTTACGCCAGTGCATATGTTGCTTGTGCCCTCGCCTTATCCTTAGTGGAAAAGTTGGTCTCACATAAGGTCATGGAATTATTGGGCCATAGACAGACAAGACAAGGAGGCTATTAAAACTGGGCCTAAGTATATGCAACCGGCGAGCAGAAACCCATTAATTAAGCAATGTGGTGTTCCCACACGTGGGGTACCGTAATCCAGGTCCAGAAGAAGGCATATACAACTTAAAAACTTGCCGAAATGTCTGAAGAATGGACTCGGCCAAAAATACTGAGTTCACTTCCCTACTTACAACTAACGCCTAGCGACGTCGACTGAGGACTGGTTAAGTGACCGCTTTATTAATTAATGATCATGAACAGGACACTTTGCACCTTCTTAATAATATAAAAATTCTTAGGACGAAGAAGAAGTCCCTAGACATCTAGACCCACTAAAGCACACGGGTCAAACTTACAGCATTGTGCAAACATATTGTGCCATTAAACAATCCAGTTCTACACTGGCGCTGAGTCCTGGAGTTTTTTCATCTTTTCTGTTTATTTGTGTGGACGGTATGGGCTTAGTATCCGTCCAAATCCAGTGACCTGCGACTATTCGGATGACAACAATATCCTAACTAATGCTTTTTCAATAAACAATTTACATAAGGGATTGGAAGGAGCAACTTCAAACTAAATAAGCCCCATTTTTCTTGCAAACTTACACCTAGTCTGTACAGGCAGCACTAGAAATCAATAGCTTGCTTACATGCGAACGGTTGAAGTTTGTTCATGTTTTGGATAGTCTGTATATATACATTTTATATGGATCTAGGATGAAATAGGCATATCCTTTCGAGCAGAATTTCTTTGATTGTATTTGTCTACTGCTCACACACAGTTGATTATGTACCACTGGGAGATGTATTGACCCATCTTGCTATACTATGCGGCATCACTCTGCTGTCTATGGTGCACAACAGCACAATGGCGACAAAGCTCTTGTGCACGCCAAAACCTCCAAAACTGCGTTTTCAACACACTAAAAGATGGCTGCACAACCTGCCACCCATGGTGCATGTGTGGTGGAATAGAACACACGCTGCAGCAAAAGTGCCACGACAAGCAAAAATAGAGTGCAGAGGGAGCAGCAGCACTTTGCAAGTGAAACTCCAAAATTTGCCTATAATGACATTTACTTTGCTGCTAAAAATCCAAAATGCCTGTACCTAACACTTCTCAACACTCAAAATCTGGCTTGGCGCTAACATTCATTTAACCTAAGGAAGCATTGTGAATGTACAAAGTCCTGAAAGGTTAAAAGCAAATATTTCCCAGCAACACTGGATTGCCTGTGAATGACAGTTCCTGTTAAAAATCTGTGTGCAGTACCCTGGGCTACCTGTGAATGACATTTTCTGTCAAAAATCTGAGTGCAACACACTGGGCTCTCCTGATTAGACTTTAAAGTTATCTAAACTAAAAGCCTGTCGGATTAGCAAATATAAAAGGATTTTTGATGAAAGAAACACAGATCTCAGTTATTTTTGATTCTACAGGTTTAAATCTAAGAATGTAATTTACCTATGTCATCTGGTGCAACAAGTTTGTTTTCTGCTGGATTTTAAGTCAAGAAACTAAGAATAAATTAGCCTGGCTGGGCTGCCAGCAGTTGAAAAACAGGTTTTTCCACCCAAGAGGAGGGCCTTCCCCTCAGCAGATACTCCCTGACATATGATAATTGCGTGGTAGGACAGACTTTTGTCTGCAGCCAGAGACTGAACAATTGCAGATTCTCCAGGCCAGGAAATGGACGTGTGAAGAGGTCGTAAACTTGGCTTGCAGAAGGTTCCCAAAGGTGGGGGCTACTCCTTGAGCTCGAAAGAGGGAGACAAAAGGCGGACCATTTGATGCTAAGAACATATAATGAACAATTTCTAGAGACTCATAACGTGTTATCAGAAATGGTAAGAAATAAAAAAAGGGCAGATTTGTTAGTCTAATTTCTGGTGCTACATTTAAAGATGTGATGGAGCGTGTAGCATATTCGGAACAGGAATGACAATAAATGTGGTTTTATGGGAACTGTATTCATGCTAGAATTGTTAAACTTTGCACACACATTCCTATGGTAAACACACATAATTGTGGAAATTTGGAGAACATTTGGAAAATGTTTTCATGGTGAAATGGACAAAATGCTGCAGAACGGTGAAACAAGATCTCACAGCTGCGGTATTTTGAGGAACAGATACTCCATAACATATGTAATCCCTGTATGTGATTTTTGTAGAGGTTACACATGTATAAATATGTATTTAGGAGAAAAATTTGATTTTGATACTAGTGGCTAGGGGAGGTTTCTAAGGATGGTAAAAAAACAAACCATGAATGTGACATCATCTGTCTTGGATCCAATCACTCGAATGCAAGGTGGAGATGAGGCTCTGATCCAATCCCGATCCACAGTAGCGATTTTAGTTAAGCCGGCCCATACACCCATTCTTGTGATGTCATTTGAAAGGATAAATAGAGACAGCTGACAACACATAGACTCTCACTCTTCTGATTCCAGCGAAGCACTCTGATCCAGCATTCAACATCCAGCATTTAACATCCTTCCAGATGCAGATGCCAAGGACCAGGCCAAGCAGTACCTGAACCATTTTCAGCAAGGCCTCAATCCTCAAACTAATTCTTACAACCCAGTGAAGCGCTGTGGTGTGAGAAAGCATCCTGAAACTAGCCTCCTGAAACTATTTGGCTTGCTACCACAAAGGCTTGCCTGAGGAACTCGCCATCCCGCTGATTTGAAATGCACAGAAACAAGAAGGGCAGATACTGTGTAGTTCCGGTGACCGGCCTAGCTGATCCAGTTTCATGCCTGATGTGCTGTCTTTCCTTGATAGACCCAATCCATTGACCAGAACTGTGACTGTCCAAAAATCTTAAATCCCAGTGGATTGTGAGTATTAATAGGACACTAGAGAACTATTGTATACCTTGCATTATCTTGTTCCTCTCTAATCTCTGAACTATCCTACTTTCATAACCAGTAACAGTGTCAACATCTTTAGTGCTATCTTATTCTGTCTAGTTGCTAAGCGTCATTTTCATAGTCATCTTTATTTGTGTAACTCTGATCCATAAATCCCACTTTGAGTCTTTGGACTGGTGCCGCAGGGGAAGATAAAGGATCTGTTACTGAAGCCATGAATCAGTCTCAGAGCTTACTTTGTCCCTACTTGGTTGCCTAGCCTCAACGCTCTAGTCTTCAGTAAAAGCATAAGCCATATTTTCTGATTCTAAACTGAAGTCCTCTTCCAAATACGTGTCTTTATTTTCGAAAAACACCTCTAACTAAACCCTCCATAACTCCCTCGGTTCTTGAGATAGAAGCAAAATTTCAACTCCTACTTGTACCCAACATCCTCAGCTAAATTCACAACTTGCAGTGTGAAACAGTGCCATTGGCCCGTTATATCAAAAATCGCATAAGTAAATGTTTGCCGCGAATTGCCATTTAGCCAACGTTTTATACGTGCAAATAGCTTTACATTATTTTCCACCTTGCTTTTGAGATTCCAATTGTTTTCTTTTGATTAAATCATTGCTTTTGTTTGCTAGCATCTATTCAAAGCGGCTCCCGTAGGAATTTATAAGAATTTAAGCATTTTTTAACATATTTTGTGTTTTTGCTCTGCCAATTTCAAAGCCAGTCTTACAGTTGAAATGTCAAATCCGTTTTCCTCTTGTGTGTAAGGGGGAAGGTGCGATTGATATTCTGTTTGGTCTGTATTATTCCTGAATACCTGCTCTCTCATCACATCTATTTAAATTGCCTAATGGTGGGTTGAGGGGTCTTGCAGGGGGAACCCCTTACCATAGTGCTTTCTGTTATAAACCAACCCAAAAGTATTCCTTTCTTTGCTGCATTCCTTTTGTGTTCATTACTTGATTCCTAGTGCATTAAAGATATTATCAATTGTTCCTGTCACCCATTGGTGATTGTTGTTACCTATTAAAAATGTATTGTGATTCTAAATTCTAAATAAATAAACAAATAATTACCTTTACAACTAGCCTGAATCCTGGTTCAGTGTAACCTGGGGTATTGTGAGAAGGGCGTGATATGAGTGGTATATCATTCAGAATATTGAACTTATAGATAAAAATAAATAAGTGTTTCATTTGCGCACTACATGCTGGGCGAGACTTGGGTGTTTGCCTGATTTAAACCACTTACAGCTTGGGGGCTCGTGACCGGGATCCTGAATTTGACATACCACTCATGACAGCCTAACACATCATACTAGCCGGCGGGGTACATAACATACACCTTCTTGGGTTGGCATACTGTGCTACACTGTACAAGCACCCCTCAAAAGAAATCCTCAAAAGAATTGGGCCTGTTTGCAAAAGTAAATTAACCCTGAGATAAGTCAGAAGGAAATTAATATTTCTGGAATGGCGACCCAAGTGGAAATTAATATTGCTAGGGAACACTAGCATTATTACTGACTATTTGTCAGGGGTGAGTGGCCAGAACAGGATGAACAGGTATGGTTACAGGAAATAAAACAACAAGTCACTGCAATCGACATTGATACCTGGCAGGACAAAGGTCCATTACATCAAGTGCTTAGTGAACTATACATGGCCCCAAAAATAAAAGAGGAGCAGTGTAAGATTGCTAAAATAGCGGCCTACCTATAACTCCACATAGGAATCATACAGGAACAACATGCAGACAATGTAGATTTAACAACGAGGCAAGGGGAGGCACTGCAGAAAATCCAGACCAATCTGGACTCTGAAGAGCAAAGGCTCCAATAAAGCAAAGAATCAGAAACACAGGCTAGGCAGTATATCACCAAATTCCAAGAAGATCTGTCTCTTGCAGCAAATGAATATACAACAAGATATCAAATTACAGGTACTGCAAGACGAGTATCAGGAAAGAGATGACTCTCTACAACAGAGTCAACAGAAACTGGAGAATCAATTGAATTATAATAGAGTCTGTGCAGAACAGATAGTCACCCTACAAAACCGCCTAGAATCCTTAAAAGGGGAAAATAATAAATTAATTATTAAAGACATCCACTCTCAAGAGGAGTTTGATGAGGAGCGCCAGAAATCTAGTGCATTTAAAAAACAGAGGGATGACCTGGCTGAGCAGAGGGACACTCTAACTCAGGTGAGGGATGCCTTAGGCCAAGAAGTCAGCCATTTAAAAACTATGTTAGAGGAAAGAAAGCTGGCCCTTAAGGAGCTTAGTGAAATCAAAACTGATTATGAAAAGCTACTAGAGCACACCAGGTGGGTGGAGGATGCTCTGGCAAAGAGCGATCAGACCAATAAGGACCAAACTCAGGAGGTGAGTCTCCTGCAGCATTGGCCCAGTATTTCCAATCTAGGCAGGAAGGACAAAGGGACACTGAGGCTCTCTGTGAAAAGAATGAAAGGCTCCACAAACAGATAGCTGTGCAGGAACAAATCATAGACAGACGCTGTAAGGCCTGAATAGAGGAGCAAAAGGGTCAGATTTTGGCATGTCATCAGGGAATAGGGGCTGAAAGAGATGAGGTAAAATGGGAAAGAGAAATCCCTGACCATAACCTCAGGACCCCTGTCATCAGGGACTTTAATCCCTTCAGTTCCATGGACTCTGCCACCCTCATGTCCACTGGCTCACATGGGCCAATGGCCACGGGGATGGTAGACTTCAGCACAATGGGAAATATGGGACTGACAGATCAGTGCCTCCCAGAAATGGATGGGCGGGCATCAGTGTACATATTCCCAAATGTGAGGGCTAACCTCTCTGATCAGGAAGACTCCAGCGAGGGGAGAATCAGAGAAATGAATCCTCAAAAATATCGCTTACCAAGGGATCAGTCTGTCAAATTTGGTGGGGAACTCCATGAAACTAGACCCACCAAGAGTATCCTAAAATCCTCTTCCCAGCTAGTAGGTCACCACTGAACGGTAAGGCCCTAATAAGCTCACCTGGCAAAGGCCTGGGGAGGCAGCCAGTGGGGGGTGATGGGGTGACACGGAAGGTGGCACTGAGAAAAGGGGTGGTCAGGCGGTACAGCGGTTCATGCATGGGTCCAGGGGAGAATGGTGTTAACAAGGAATAGTTAAGGAGGTTTTTAGTGGGCAGTGGCACACAAAGTAGGAGGGTGGGCTTTGGAGTAGGGACGAGTAGCCCAGGGTTGGTTAGCAGACAGGGGTGGGCCGGCCTATAGGGAACTCTGGAGATTTCCCCATAGGCCTCTGCACCTTGGCCCTCTTTTGTGTGGTAACCTGTTTTATTTCCAAATTTTACAATAGGAAAATGGTCAGGCTTGCTGAAAATGTGTAATATGGGGCTGCTTTGAACATTATTTGCAGGGCCTCTTTTGGTTCCCAGTCCACCCCTGTTAGCAGAGGTACTGAGCAACCCATATGGAAACGCAGACCAAGCATTACCTCCCTGCATGACATCCTTCGCAGGGGCAGCTCCTAGGGAGAAACCTCAACTGTGGATGCAGAAAGGGAAACATGGCAACATTAAGTAGAAGTATTCTTGCAGAAGTATATTTACAGTGAATTTGAGTACATTCCAATCATAAAGTGCCAACGACTGCTACCAATCTTGTACCACCTGTAACTAAGTTCCTGCAAGTAACAGCGCCACAATGCCCCTGGGCTGTCTGCGTGCTATATAAATATAAATAAATAAATAAATAAATAAATAAAATTCCCCGGGGCGTTGGGAATGGACCAAGTACATTTGCCAGAGAGTCGATTCGTGTTGGGGTAGACAACATAGGATCGGCATGTTCAGGGAATATTGATGGAAAGCCGGCGATGTTAAAGCATCCATATTTTGCATTTTGGAGTGGTCTCATAGCAAGCCATGTAAATGTTTAGAGCGCTTTGGAAAATGATGAGACATGATGAGACTCGAGAAATACGAAAGATTGAAGGCCTTGTCACATCACATGTTTGGTCAACGCTCGCAGAGGGGGAGGCCAGTTAAGAATGGGCGGATGAGTGTGGGCACGGCGGGATTTGGGCGTGACTGGGAGCGAGGGCCGGAATGATGGAGAGGGGACACCGGCTGGATCGGGATGGAGGGAATGGAGCAGGCATGCCCAATGGAATGGTGGAAGCCAGCACCGCAGGGGGCTCTGCGGTGGCAGAAGATAAGGGGTCTGGCTCGCAATGGTGAAGGGTGGGGTGCAGTGAAGCACGTGTGGCGTCTATAGGGGAAATGGCTAGCTGGAGGCAGGAATGCGAGGTAATTAAGAGGGGTTATAAAGCTGGGGGGATGAACCCAAAGTAAGCATTCACACAAGACTGGGTAGGGAAGGGATGGAAGGGGCTTTCGTTATGGCAAGGCGGTATGTATAGGTGGGAGGGCAGAGCCAGCCTCGAATTCAGGGATAGTGTGGGTGGGCCCTGAATGGAGTCAGCGGCAAGGAAACACGCTTCGCTTCCACTCCGAGTCTCAGCACTGCTGCCCTTCTGATTCGATGACAGGAAGGCTAACACTTACCCCTCTGCAACTGTACACCTGTGCTGGAGTCAACTGTCCTTCCCCTGTGACACCTTTACCGTGGGCGTCCTCTACCTTGAACCCCACCGATGGCCCTTCGTGCAATCACTGTGATGGCACTCGAAGGTCTACATCGAAACCGAAGTGCAGGCAGAGTGGAAGGGTATAAAATACTGTGAGTTGCCCAGGATCACACAATTTGGCGCAACGGGGAAGCTGGGGTTAGAAATCAACTTTACAGGTTCTGGACTCCACACCTGAACCTCACCTCGGTCCAAAACATTGGAAATTGTTTCTTCCCATTAACTTCCAGTTTCCAGATATAGTATGGCACTCGTCTTACCTATTTTTCTACAGACGCTGGGGTTACAGGCAGTGCAGTTGGGGATGCAGGGTCAGAGGGGTCCATCTCTGGGCAGTGCAGGGTGTTCGGGTCAGGTGGGTGTGCAGGGGGAGGGAACCATGGCTGGGCTTGCTGGCATAGGATTGATAATTTGCAAGGGGTCGAGTCGTGTTAGACCATGAACACGCAAGTCACATGCCAGTTATTAGGCGTCGAGCGGGCAGCCGATGGGATAACGGCACGGGGAACACACCCATAAGCATGCCGCAGCAATGTAATCTCGCAAAATTAGGATGTGTATATACCAGTATGCATTGGGTGGTCATTTAGTATGAGGGGGTATTCATAGTAAGTACCCGTGCACACCAGTATGCATAGGATGCCCATGCATCTTAATATGAATAGGGTGACTACTTTAAGTACTCGTATTACTGGGTACTGGTGTGTATGTAGTTCTTCACATACAGCACCAATATGCAACGCATGCATTCTGCAATTGTATTCGCTCTGCCCTCTTGCTTCTCCACTCTTTTTGTTTGCTTACTCTCTGTTCTCTCCTCCTCTCCCTTCTCCTATCTCCTCCCCTTACTTTGGTCTATGCACTTACTCTATCAGAATTTTCCCTGGACCTAGTATGATAGCAACCTCGTCTGTCTCCTCCCACCTCCCCTTACTGTACCCCCACCCCCTATCCAGCACTATCTGAAATGTTGTCAGGCCTAGTACGATAGTCGCTTGTTTTGTTCCTCCCCTCCCTTTGTGCACCCCTCTCCCTCATCTTTTGTTTTTCTCCGGCTCTACCAGAAATGTCGTCAGGCCTAGTACGGTAGTCGCCTGTCTGTTTCCATTTCCTTCCCACTCTCCCCCTCCCTTCCTTATCTATGTTTTAGCTCTTGCATTATCTAAAATGTCATCAGGCCGAGTACGATAGTTAATTTCACATCCTTACTGTTCATGGCCTTTAAGAATGTCATTGTATTTTTCCTTGTTCCCTTCCCTTGCCTTGAAGCGCTTTGAAACACATTGTGTATAGGTGCTATATACATAAACTATCATATCATATCATATCATGCATACAGCTCTGCTTGCTTTTTTTTCTTCTTTTTTAAAGAGTGTTATAAAATGGGCTGGTGGAACTACAGCTCCACTCCTAGTGCAGTCATTAACCAGGCAGTTTACGAGGTCCCCCGCCTACCAGTGTTTATATTAACAGGTGGCATTGCCCTAGGCCCCCTGCACTACCCCTCTAAACTGGTGATGTTATCATGGGTTTGAATCACATCCTCCTTTCAAACTTTACACTCTCCTCTTTGCACCCTGGTGCCTGTAAATGCATAATGCAAAGAACAAAAGTAAACGCCAAAACTATTGGCATTGCCAATGCTTGTTTCAACCTGTTGGAGTTTTTTTGTTCATTTGTTAAATCTGTTTCCTTTTTCCTTTTTCCATTTCGGAATTACTCCTCAACTTTATTTCGAATCCTGGGTCCATGCAGCTCAGGACATCTGAGAGGAAGTCTAGTCAGGTAGTGAGGATAATTCTGTGAATTTTTGGCCACCTGACAAGACTTTACCTGCAGATCCAACCAGAGGCCGGAGACAAAGCCCAAACAAATGTGTCACAGAAATTGACCAGCCTGCGAATAAACACATCTATAACAATCTCACACAGTCAAGATGGAATAGGCCTACTGCTGTTATTATTTGAAAGAAGTAGGTAATGGCAAGTCTGCCGTTCTTCTGCAGGCAGGGGGGCGATGCTCCAGGGCAGTTGTGCGTACAGCTGGGTGCCATCAGCATTCTGGAGCACTGCATGCCCACCTAAGGGCTGAGATCTTCGGAATCGTACAGAAATGTCGCCCTCATTTGTGCACCTCTTTAGTCACTGCCAGTGCTTTAAGTGGGGTAAGAAATTGAGGGGGGGCCCTCGTTTGGAGGCGTGGCCTCCATTGTGGGCGTGGCCTAAAAGTGCACAAATCATAGTAAGGTGCGCAAACAAATATATAAATGTATTTGAGCATTTATATATTTGTTTGCGTACTACTATGGTTTGTGTATTTTTCAAGCCTTCTTTTATATTCATAGCAATGTTACATATTTCTATGTTTATAAAAGGTGGCTTGAAAGTGCACACACCATAGTAAGTTACGCACACTTGTGTGCTTACCTTACTATGGTTTGTGTACTATTCAAGCTGCCTTTTATAAACATAGACATTTGTAACATATGTCTATGTTTATAAAAGACGTCTTGAAACGTAGGCATCTTTTATAAAGCGTTGAGGACGGACAAAACCCAAGGTGGCTTTGTCCGTCGACAAAGCTTTATAAAAGTTGCTTTGAATTGTGTACGATTCAAGCCATCTGTTATAAACATAGAAATATTTCTACGTGTATAAAAGATGGCTTAAACGTACACAGTTGAAGGCATCTTTTTTAAAGCCTTGCCAAAGCAGAAAGGCGCCTCGGGCTCAGTGATCTCTGCTTAGAGCAGAGATCACAGAGCCTGAGGTGTCTTTCACCCTCTGCGAACCCGCGGGCTCCGTGATCTAATCTACATATTAGATCACGGAGCCCGCGGGTTCGCTGAGGGTCAGTGACCTGACGAGGGGAACTAAGGGACTGTAGCTTCCTCTGATGGCCCCTCAGATGAGGGGTCATCAGAGAAAGTTACAGAGACTGATGGAAGTGCCAGCCAGTCACAGCGACGCTGTGCCTGGCTGGCACTTCTGTCAGCTTGCCTGACGTTTAACTGGCGGGCGCATCTCTCGTTGCGGCTGCGGCCGCGGCGGGATAATGCGTCCTGCCATGGCGTGGTGGGGGTGGGGGGCCCCGGCAGGGCCCCGGCTCAGCCTCACTTTTTGGAGACTGCCGGGGCCCCGGCAGGCCCCGGCCCACTTAAAGCACTGGTCACTGCAACTTTGGGGGCGCACAAAATACCAACTCCCTTTACTTCACCCAAGCAGAGCACGGGTTGCGGGGGTGTCCCCCGCTCTCTTTGGGTGCAGTAACGCCGCAAAGGTAAGTGAGGTGTGGGGGCTTGGTTAAGGCAATGCGGGCCGGGGGACACCTATAAAGTGATCTATTTGATCTCTGCGGCACGCCATAATTGGCGTCAACATGTTCGTCGGCGCAGTTACGGGCGGCGCAGTGATCACATAGATTCAGATCTTCCAGGGGCACCATACAAACACTACGGAACTTAGTGCACACCGGAGGGAAGCGGCAAGCACTGGGCCCCCCACATTCTTATACCTTGTGAACAGTAGTCCAAGAAGGAGCCACGGGTTCGCATACAGGTTTTTAAGCTGTCACTCGACCTTACAGTCCCCCATGTCAGAGGCCACTGAGAGCTGTAGCAACACCAAACACGCACCCACAGTATCCAGGACGAGATCATCCAGCACCTGCCGACCACTCCCGCTTCCTTGCTGCAATCATACAGAAAGTCACCTTGCTAAGGAACCAAGAGGTTGGGAAATCTATCCGAGGGCTCGGAATTAAAGCAATATTTACATCCCAAAATTAAACCAAGTGACCTCAGGCTGTGCGTGATACAGCTGGGCGACACCATGATTCAGGCAATCTGGCCCCAACTGGCGGAAACATTCGTGAGTGAGCGGAGATTTGAGGCGGGGGGTATGGCTTCCTTGCCCTTTGCTGACGTGATTTAAAAGCAAACGCGAGGCCTCGTGTGCCAACAAAAACATGAGTCCGTTTACTTCATGAGTCGGGTGACACCCGTGCCCACACGTCATCGCGCAGAGGTGGAGGCCTTGCCATCAGGTGCCAACTGCGTCACCACTGCTCAGGCTCTGAGTCACGGTTCCCCCTATGCAGCGAGTGGTGAAGCGCCTGCTGTGCCATATTTCCTGCCCGCATGCCCAAGGTGGAAACCTTCACCCCTCTCTCCATGCAACCAAGGATTTACGTATAGGCATACAGACCTGTGGAGAGATGTTTTAAGAGTGACATCACAACATTAAACAAATTACATAAGCAATGCGTGATTGCTTAACTTCATCTGTGTTTATGTCTTTACAATCCCCAGTGGAAAGGGTGGCTAAAGTTATCCCAGAGAATTCTCTACAGTATTCTCTTGGACTGGCGGGGGTGGGCGATGAGCAATCTGAGCATATTGGTCCTGGCCTGTGACAAAAGCTGGTCCGATAGCACAGCGAGTAGAGCGCTCACTTTGACATCTGTGCAGAGCCTGCTGACGCAGGTTCGAATCCCAGCAGGGCCAAGCTCAGCCTTTCATTCTTCCGAGATCGATAAATGAGCGCCACACACGTGGGTAATAATAAGCAGCGTTCAGTTACCTGAGGGTCGTATCGCTAAATTATAAATGTAAGTATTATAATTATAAAAAGTTAAGGAAAATATCACACGTGCGCTCAATCAGTGCAAACATTTTGCAGATTTGTGCTTATGGGTGGAATCCGTGGACAGGTGTGTACATGTCCATTCTGACAAGGTAGACCAGTTCTGCCAAACTGATCAGAATCCTGACAGTGTAGATCAGCTTTTTGAAACTGTCCAGAATGAAACAACTAGTCTGATGCCTGTAAGCAAGGAATTTCCTGAACATGAGACTGAGTTGGCATGTTCTGCTACTGATCCAGCATTGTTTTCGGAATCAGTAGAGCTGCTATGTGATATTATACCCTCATCCCAAAAATCTTGTTTGAGTTGTGGCAACTACACCATCACTGAAAGGTGGTAGGGGTAAGGATGGTTCAGGCACCTGTGAGAGACGGGCCTCAACGACCGGTGGGGGGTGTCTATACTTCCGCTCCCTATATGGTGGAGGAGAGGCACAGGAGACCCCAGCCAAGATTCTCTATTCGGTAGCAATGGTCGAGCAATCAAGGCCTAGCTTCTCAGGAGGTGATGCAGGCTGGTTCTTAAGTACAGTGTATCCCCAAGCCCCCACAAAGGAATATCCACACTCTGTATCGGTTAGAACACAGTCTTTATATAATCAATAGTTAAGGTTATGTACATTTATCATAGTAACTCACTTTGTACTCCGGCAAAATCTACAATGGCAAATATTTACAATCCTAAAGTGGTACCACCCTAGATCTCATTGAAGTGCATGAACAATACTGTACAATGGCACACAGACCAATAGAGGGAAACCAGCAATAGAGAGAGGAGAGAAAATAAGATGGTTGAGCAATAGGCAGAATACTGACCCCTACCACTAGGCACAGTTCTGTGTGGAGATCCCCCCACCTGGGCAACCTGTAAAGAAAGATATAACACAAGCCCAGTCCATATATTGCTCTGCAAGTCTTATTCTCTCCTATAATGTTTTTACCCCCCCAATGTACCTGGTGGAGTCGAGTTCCTCGAAAAGGCGTCGACAAACGTCGAGGGACTCGCTGTTCGGCGACGGGGAATCGACGGCCCTTCTTGAATGCCTTCCCTTTCAAGCGGGAGGCACGGGGCGTCGAACGTCCGTCAACAAACGAGGTAGAACGATGTCGAAGAGGCGGCAGCTTCGTCCGAGCGGTGCTCGTCGGCGTCGGGGCGTCGGCGTCCTGCAAGGCGGAGGTGTGCGGGGCACCTCGATGACAATAGTTCTGGACCGCAAAGATTGTAGAGACGGGAGCCCAGCAAGGGCGTCGAGTCGTCCGAGGCTTTGAGGTCGTCGGGTGGCGGGAAACCCACCGGCAGGTTTCTCCTCGGCGCGTTGGTCGTCCTCGACTTTCTCCGGCAGGATAAGCGGTCGACGATGCGGTCGAGAGAGTCCTTCGATTGAATGTTCTTAGGCAAAGGAGCGGACGGCTCCAGTCGTCGGCGGCACGGCGTCAAGTGGTTCCCACGGCTGGGCAACACAACTTCGACGGGCCTCCAGCGGTTACACAAACCTGCGAACCCTGGTCGACGGCAATGGACTTCGACGGCGTCGATGTCCGGGTGCTTCACTTCGATCTCCTCGGCGGTCCCGTCTCGGGTCGACAGCCTTTCGAGGGTCTGTCTTCCAGGGCGCTTCGGCGAAGATGGAGCGGTGCTCGATGGTCCCTCGGAGCACGGGAAGAGGGCGCCTTACCAGGTCCTCTCTCGGGTCAGCCCTCGACGAATTCGTCAGCCTTCGGATCGGTCGAAGCAAATGCCACAGCAAGTCTTCTTCTTCCAGCTGGACGTCGAGGGTCAGCAGTTCCAGTTACTCTTGAGTGGAGACTCAGCTTCTGAACGCTTCTGAACAATTCTGAGCCATTTCCAGTGGTGAGAGGTCCCCAGATATACTATTCTGTCTCTCATCCACACTGCTGGCACACACACAGCAGCCAATCACACAGAAGGGCATTCATGCAGTCAGTCAGCCAATCAGGCACACAGTGCATTCAGGCCACACTCCTCCCTTTCAGACACTCACAACAAGGAATGTGGATTGGGGCAAGTACCCAGCCATTCAACACTACACACTGCATTCAGGCCAGTTTCGGGCAGGGCTGTCTCAGTCTTTGTCTCACATGCCAGAAACCAGACAACCACAACAAGGAGTGTATATTGGTCACCCACTCCATTCACCCAGGTCCCACCCACAGGAGGTACCCACAACATACAGTCAATGGGAAGGCTCCAGTCAGTCTAGCTGGGCCTTCACAACAACACCATATATGGACCTTCCACCCAACAGCCAGTCAGGGGGAAGGGACAGAGTCAGGGCTTCCCAGGACTTTGGGAAAAACAAGACAACAGGCAATAGAAAGCAAGAGGCCACAGGGGCCATCTTGTTTTCTATCAGGAATCAACTGATCCCAATGGCAGGGCCTGGGTATCCCAAAATGGAGGACACCCAGAGCACCTGTCAAGTTCAGCATGGAGCTGCCACCAGCCCATACCCTGCTCTGTGGGCCACCCACAGGTGCCCAAAAAACATACACTAGGGGCGCAGGGTTGTACCCCTACCCATGGGTGCCATAAGGGTATCCCATGGGTCTGTTCACCAAACCAAAAGAGAGAGCTGCACTGCCAGGAGTCCCACATGGACTCCGGGGCAGAAAACATAACAGAACACACGGTAAAAACAGTAATAGGACAAGGATTCAGAGGCCCTGTCCCTCAGATGCATTTCCAGCATCACAGCACCATGAGCAATTCTTGTCAGATGGATGCTGGGGTGAACATCGTTCAGCTTCTGGAAGAGAAATCTGTCAATATGTTATTCCTGACCCCCAAACATTGACACCAATACTGCCTGTTGCTACTGGAGAGCAGGTCCAAGCATCTTCATGTCCTGTCCGTCCCGTTAACCCTAAAATGAAATCTTGTATTACTAGGAGCCGGCGTGTCGGCAAAACTCACATGCCTGCAATTGTGGATAAGACCCTAGGAGGATTTGTTACGGACAAAAGAAACTTCATAATTTCTGTTGTAGAGAAGCCGGCAAGGAGCGAACCTAAGGAGGCCCTCATAAATAAAGTATTGGCCTGGTTATGCCAGAAGACAGGACCTAGGGTTATAAAAACCTCCGATCATAAGGTTCTTCGGAGGATTATAATAGATAAGTGATGCTCTCAGAATAATAGGGACGGTGTTCTTGTAGGTCGTGGTGGCAGTAATCTTCAGCATCTGCAAAGAGCTTTCCAATGGTTCGTCTAATTTGAAAATGGTAGTTGATTTTTTGTATGACCTATAGTTCAATATGGAATGCTCGCTCTTGATGTTCTTATTTATGCTTTTGACATCAATTTTCCTCGGTTTAGTCTTATTTGTTTGTTGTTGGCTGCCTTTTGCTTTTGTTTTGATGTATTTTATTACATGTTTTGTTATCCTCTATTTATTCGTGTTTGTTTTGTTTGCTTAGAGCTCTGATGCCCACGGGCTAGTTCAGCGCCATATAAATAAATAAATAAATAAATAAATAAATAAATAAATACACATCATGTCCACTTAGCATATACTTTCCAGTTTCTGTTATGCCCCATCAGCACCTCAAGGCGGGTTTGTATTATGCTCAGTTAAACCATAATTGTGCAGCCTTCACTGCTCTCTTTCAGTAGGTTTTGCCTTTTGCTGCCAGTGGCCGAAAGAAGGGATATGCGCCCCAGCAAGGGCTGTGCCTGGACAGCAGGCAACGATGCAATCTGTCGATGATCCCAGGGCAAAGGCACTGCCATCTGCCTCCAGGTAGTGTCTGCAATTGACTAGCCTCATTGCCATGTTATGGTCCTGCTTAGCCGTGCCCATCTGGCATTACTTGTCCATGCTCTGGCTCTTCCCAGGCTTTCTTATTTCAACAGTGTTTTCAGTGGGGTCCCCAATAAGCCGTTGGATAAATTGCAGCTGGTTCAAAGCCCCAACATTAGAATCATCTGGGACCTTTGGAGGTGTGATCGTCTGCCACCTTGGAGATCCAAACCTATTAGTTTAACTGTCCATCAAGAGATCGAACATAAAGCGGGCACTCTTGTGTGGCAGGCTCTTATGTATCCGGTACTCTCCCATCTATGAGCTGCAGCAGTACCCTTTTACCCCACCTGGTCCCTTTGCTCGGAATCCACCAAAATGTTAGTGTTATGTCCTATCAGCACCTCATGGTGGGTTTGTATTATGTTCAGTTAAACCATAATTGTGCAGCCTTCACTGCTCTCTTCCAGTATGTTTTGCCTTGGCAGAAAGAAGGGAGGTGCGCCCCACCAAGGGCTGTGCATCGTGCTCCATTCACACATGGAGGATATTTGCAGTTTGAATGACCAGGAACAGCTGCTAAAGTTAATGGAGGCTGCTATAGCTCCCACCATTCCACCGGCCCGTTTTCACCATTGAAATGGCCTGCAGAGACCTAAGATGGCTGACGAAGCCGTCCACAACCCAAGACACGCATCTAAGTTCTTTACTGCCCGTCTCTCCCTACAAGAAGAAAGTCTGCCCTGCACACAAGAACACTGCTGGCTAGACCACCACGGCCCCCAGCACCATGCAGGTTGAACCGGAGAAGTTGTCCCCTGATAAGACGACGGTCATACCGTAGCCGGAGCCAATACCATCCAGCAGGCCCCTCCTGTTGGAGGAAGCACCAGAAGCATCACGACCCATTTTCACCATTGAAATGGCCTGCACAGCCCTGAGTCGGCCAACGAAGCCAATCACAACCCAAGGCCAGCATCTAAAGCCTTAATTGCCTGTCTCTTGCTACAAGAAGGAAGGCTACCCTGCCCTCAAGAACAATGCTGCCTAGACCACCATGGCTCCCAGCACAATGCATGTTGAACCCGGGCAGTTGTCCCTTTATAAGATGAGCGTCTCCCCGAGGCCGGAGCCAACACCAGCCAGCAGGCCCCTCCTGTTGGAGGAAGCAGCAGAAGCATCACTGCCCATTTTCACCATTGAAATGGCCTGCGTAGCCCTGAGCCGGCCAACGAAGCCAACCGCAACCCAAGGCCAGCATCTAAAGCCTCAATTGCCTGTCTCTTGCTACAAGAAGGAAGACTGCCCTGCCCTCAAAGACACCGCTGGCCAAACCACCATGGTGCCCAGCACCTTGCATGCTGAACTGGAGCAGTTGCCCTCTGATAAGACGACCGCAGTACTGAAGCAGGATCCAACACCATCCAGCAGGCCCCTCCTGTTACCTACGCCACTTGAAGGCAAGAAGAGCCTTACCCTCCTTCCTCCTCCCTCCCTTACTTGAACGACTTCCACAGACACCTCCACCTAACCAAACTCTGCCACATGCAGTCTCACTCTACATACCCCAATCTCCCAATCCCCCTGGGAACCGCCAGATCGAGGTCAGAGGATATTCTCATGCAAGTGCGCCACCCATCCTTCAAGGCAGCCTGACCGTCATGCCCAATACTGTTTTGCAACATCCCACAGTCGCCACCTACCTAGCAGAGTTACGACCTATATCCTTCCTCCCACACCTGCTTCTGCAGCCCCAAACTCCCCTGAGCTCCGCCTCACTGTTCCTGAAAACACACGCTCAGAATGCCTTGGCCTGCAACATCATCCTCCCACAGCCAGCACCTACCTACCAGAGTTACACCCAACACCCTTCCTCCTGCACCTTCATCTGCAGCCCCAAACTCCCCTGAGCACCTCACAGTGCCTGAAAACGCTCGCTATGGATGCCCTGCAACAATATCCCTCCACAACCAACACTTATCTAGCGAAGGTATGCACAACACCCTTCCTCCCGCACCTGCTTCCTAAGCCCCTCACAGAACCTCAACTTCCTTACCTGACAACACAACCACTGCTCTTTGGCAACACTCACTTCAATCATTTGGAGCATTGCCCATATGGCACTTAACAGCCACCCCCTGATGTCCTCCCTGCCTCTCCGAGCCACACTCTTCACCACACAAGTTTTCCACGTATCTTTGTACTCCCCCCTCACCTATGCATTTCCTTCCTGGTGGCCAGGTGGTTGGGCCCCAGGAGTACCGACACTCATCCCCATGACAGACTACCTAACCACCATGCTCCTGTGAAAGCACTACAGGATGACAAACACACCATTGCAACCACTTGCTCCCGCGCCCCAGTGAACTGCTGGCCTGTGCATCAGGGAATGAATTCCAAAGCTCCCACCCCTTTGCTGAGAGAACCTGCCACTGATCTCACTATCAACACATGCCTCAACAAAACACAGAGACCCACATTCACCACGTCACGCACAGGCAAAAACAGACTTGTTCATCTCTCAAGTCGGACTTCTACCCCTGTCACCACTAACTTAGCCTACCCATGGGACCATTGGGCCCGCAACTCCTTCCTCTGTTATCACACCACAACTCAATGCCACCTTCCCGATTTCACACCATCATATATCACGCAAAATGCCACCAACCTCAATCCATCCACTGCCTATCCACCTTCCTTGACACTCTCTTGCATCCTGACCAACGCTAGGTCCACTGTCACCCACGCTGTAGACATCCATGACCTCACCACATCCAACAACACTGACAACATCGCCAAACCTGGCTCACTCCTACATCCGGCCCAGCTCTATCCATCGCAGTACCATCCGGATATACTATTATCCGAGAAGAAAGACCCACAGGCAAAGGAGGAGTCGCCTTCATTCATAAAACCGCTCTGGCCCTATGACATATAACCCCCTTTCTATACCAAACTGCAAAATCATCTCAGCCAAACTAGCCTGTTCACCTAATTCCACCATCACACTTCACCTCGTCTACCGGGCACCAGGCCCTCTAGCCTCATTTGAAGAAGACATTACCCAGCTGCTCTCAACGAACTTAAAAACATCCACCCAGCTAACCATCCTAGGTGATCTCAGTCTAGGTTACAATGACCCCATGGACTCAGAAGCGGCAACCCTTACCAAACGCATGACTACCTTTGGATGCACCCAACTTGTTCAAGACCCTTCCACATTCATGGCTTGATTGGATTCTCGACCATAATTGTAACATCTCTATCCTCTCTAACACACCTTGCCCCTGGACTGACCACCATTGCATTAGCTTCTCTAACCCTATTCCTCCGAGCTGCCCAGAAAGGCCCAGGCCGTTACCCCCTACCATACCTTGCAGCTTCCACAATCTGACAAAAGAGCACATACTCCCATTGCTTACCCCCACAAACCCACAAACCAAGACACCAAGGCACTTGTTGCTCACTACAAAACTATGCTTACCAAAGCTGTCGAGACCCTCACCCCACTCAAGCCACAGAAATCTAAGAACTCTAAGCATAGGAACTCCTGGTTCACAGCCAAACAAGAATCTCTGTTTGCAAAACAACGGGCAGCCGAAGACAGCTGCAAGAAACTCCCCACAAGCCAAAACAAAGCACGATTCACAGAGGCAGCAGAGGTTTACAAAAGAAAAATCTACAAATCTAAAGCAACTACCTACAGCACAAGAATTACTGACACCGCTTCAAACACCCAAGAATTGTTCTCCATCCTAAGAGAATTAGAATTCCCCATCACTCCTCTCTCTAGCGTCACTAAAGACACCACTTGGTGCAACAAAATTCAAGACACCCCAAAAAATAAAGTCACACAACTTCAGGTTAAAATTAAAGCTAAGCTCGTCAACTACTCCGCAAATGGGTCAGGTCATCCCCAGAACAATCCAACCCCCCATCGCCCAAGCATTCAAATTCAAAGCGATTTCAGAGCCTGGTTTAGCTACCATTTCTGAAGGCCCCAAGCCATCCCACACTGCATGAGTGACAATTGCCCTGCCACTTTGGTAAAGGAACGCACAGACCCTCTGTTCCCCCTTATCCCTGCCATTGTAAATTCTCCATTCAATCCTGCACCATCCCGACCTGCCTTAAAGAGTCATGGATCACCCCCATCCTCAAGAAACCTTCCTTAGACCCCACTATCCAAACCAATTTTAGACCCATCACCACAGCACATTTCCTTCTGAAAATTATTGATAAAGTGGATTATACCCAAATCCAAGCCTTCTTGGAAACCTACCATATCCTCAGCCTTTGCCAGCTCGGCTTCCGCCCCGCCATGGGACTGAAACAGCACTCCCTGATTTGAAGAATCAGCTTGTCGAGGCCAATGATGCAGGAAAACTTTCTCTCCTTCACCTCCTGGACCTATCACCGGCCTTCAACTTAGTCAACCACCAAACCCTCTGTAGCCACCTCACTAAGGTTGCAGGCTCATCCCCAGAAGCAACCAACTGGGTTGCTTCCTTCCTGGCCAACAGATCTTCTGGAGTCTTCCCCGCCGAAGCGTCAGCCTTACCTACTCCTATATCCTGCAGTATGCCCAAAGGTTCATGTTTCGTGCCCACTTTGTACAACAGTTACACCAAACCATTATTGGACCACCTTGACGCTCTTGGTATCACCTTCACTAACTATGCCGGCGATACCCAGATCTTCATTCCCCTTTTGGGTGATTATAACCAGGAATCTGAGAGCGTAAACAAAATCTACGAAACAATTCAACATTGGATGGCTCAACATAGACGATGTTTGAACGACGAAAAGATGGAGCGCCTCATAGTTGGGACACAACTCAGTATTCAGGTTCTTCACCATTGATGGCCATAAAATGTCAGTCTTACCATCTGTAAAGACCACGAGGTCTACCTTGATGCCTCCCTAAGCATGTCAGCCAAATCAGCCACATCACCTCTCCTGAAGCTTACGCTACTGAATTGATACAAGCAAGCAAACCATTCCTATCATCTGAGAACTGCCTCACCATCGCACAAGCCATTGTAGTTTCAAAGGTGGACTATTGTAATGCCTTGCTTTGAGGCTCATCTGATAAAAACATACAAAATCTGCAGGTCATACAAAACAACGCCCTCGAAGCATCACTGGACATAAGCAAATTTGACCACATCTCTGAAGCTCAGAGATCTGTACACTGGTTCCCCGTCACGATAGGATTATATTCAAAATCCTCTCAACTATGCATAAATGTCTATCCAACAATGCCCCATTTTACCAACCCAGAAATGTACTGCTCGTGCATCATCCAGACCTCTAAGATCCAACGAAAGCCGCTGTCTGGTCAACCCTAGATTAATACGCAAAAGAGCCAGTGGCTCCAGCATCCCTACCATGGCAGCCAACCTGTGAAACAATTAACCCCTGCACATACGCTCTGAGCCATCCTATCTCACTTTACGGAAACACATAAAGACCCATCTCTTCAATTAATCTTATGAAAATGTACCTAATATGTCTGTAACCAGCGCCTAGATGCCCCGGGGGCATTGTGCACTCATACAAATGAAAAATAAATAAATAGGAACATTTGGAAGAAAATGCCATGAAACTACTAGAGGGACTGTATGACAATCTCTGACTTCTCCAATACGTCTTCTATCCCCTCAGTCACTGTTTGTATCTCAAGCAAAGCATCATTTACATGATCAAGGTTAAGAGGGCCTTTTTCTCTATCCGGTCCTATCCGGGCCCCTGAATATTGTATGTATTGCTACTTGTGTTCTGTTTTTATTGTTTGTTATCTGCAACATGCCTTGAAGCTGCTTGTTGGTTATTGTGCACGTAATACATTTTAAGAAACATTAAATGAAATAGTAGGCAGGCCTGGGGGAGCCCACTGACAGCCATTCCCTCTGAGAAGTTCCTTTCAGATTATGTACACATTGCCTGTTGCAGTACCTTTGTAAGGATTCCATTAGCCGTGGACGTGGTGCCGGGGGACTGACTAGATTTGCTGTGGTCTTTATTTCATTGAAATGACTACACAGGGCTCTTTTTTACATTGGCACAATGTTTGGATTCACAAGAGTGGAAGCACCTGCACAAAGACTGCACAAGGCCCTACAATGCTGAAAACTGTCTGGCGTTCCCTGTGTTTCTGTGCAGAGAAGACGTGGCCTCACACTTTGGGATGGACTGTTCCCATTGGCAGTGGTGGACTGGGAACCAAAAGAGGCCCTGGAAATAATTTTCAAAGTGGCCCCATATTACACATTTTCAGCAAGCCCAATCCTTTTCCTATGGGAAAATGCGGTAATACCACACAAAAGAGGCCCACTGTGCAGAGGCCTACCAGGACATCTCTGGAGTTCCCTATAGGCCAGTCCACACCTGCCCATTGGTGTGGCACTGTCAGACCGATTCGATTATGGCTGGCCTTCTGGTGCTGACGAGGTAATAAAACGGTGGTGTGGAAGGTTTCCCAGAGCACTGCCATTGGTTATGATTAATTCCAAAACGTCCACCCATCATATTTGTTTGTTTACATAAGTGCTGCATCCGCACTGTGCTAATCGGGGCACTATATAGCCAGTGATGGGAACATAGGATTTGGGGTAATGGCGCATGAACCAAAGGGTTTTGAGTTCATTCCTGAATGTTAGTATGGAGGCTACGAGTCCCAAATATGATGGTGGAGCATTACTAAGTGTGGGAGCATAGAGGGAAAGGGACTGTGTCTTGGACGGTTCTTTGCATGTATTCTGAGATTCTAGGAGTATTACAATGGACTGGTGAGTTATGAGGGTGTGTCCAGTGATGTGCAGCTACTCATTAAGAATGGCATCTTTACTGTTATATAGGACTGAACACCATGATGCACAGATACTTGAATCGCATGCAATCCTGGAAGGGGAGCACGCGCTTGATATGATTGAAATTCTGGCAACAACACGTTAGGCATAATGTGGCATGCAAGCCAGATTTGAGGAGGGTGAGGTGCGGGTCACATAGGCTTGCAAGGAGGGCAATGCCACCATCAATGTGGAGCAGGGGAAGGTCTAGAAGCATGGACTGAAATTTTCCTGTGGAAGGAAAGGTTTGATACTTTGCAAGACTGGTGTTTGCCTCCATTGGTCAGGATTGCTTTGGTTTAGTTGGATTTATTTTAAGGCATGCTGCAGACATTGTGGTTGGGATGGTGTCCAGACATGATGGGAGGTGTTCACTGTCACTGGTCAATAACATTTTGCGGGAGAGCTGCGGGAGAGCTGCGTAATGATGTAGAGCGATTACTTCTTTGGATGTGGATGTCTCAAAGGCTTCCTATAAGGGTTGAACATCAATCGGGACAGGTTGTGGACAGGTCCATAGTGAGAGAGAATAAGTAGGCCAGCAAAGCAGAGTGTCAGGCATACACTGTACAGAAATAGAGCGTGGATAGTACTGCCTTGTGATGGACTCTGTTGAAGGCCATTGAGATATCCATCCTTCTCTCGAATGCAACTACCTGCATTATACATGTGTCAGTACTGCAGCATAGCCGACAGCTGTATTTCGTAGCACTGGTGAGGCTGTTTTGGAGGATGTGACCTCGTAATTGGATTGCTTTGGGTGGATCTTGGCAAGGAAAGGGATTGATAGGGCACTAAAGGTCAAGGTCATCATGGTAGAGCGGTACTCTCTTGATGATTAAAGATATGATTTATCCAATGTTAAGCAGGAATGGGAAGTAGGGGAGCTAAGTTAATGACTGTGTGAAAGGGAAAGAGAAACACATTTGTGTGAGAGGGAAAGAGAATGGAATGGCTGCTACAGGCTTGGAGGGTTCATTGACAGATGAGGGTAAGATATTGTTCTTATAGGGTTTTGCTTTGAGGAGGGGTATACAAGGAACATGGAGCATCTATTGTGAGTGTTCAGAATGTGTGCCATTAGGGTATACTTCAGAGGGATATACCAGATGTCTGCGTTTCCTTTTGTGATTTCAATGGAAATCTTGGATCTAAGTGCTGCCTTTGACCTTGTTGATCACACCTTGTTACAACAAGTCCTGGAGAAAACAGCGGAATGTTCCAAGGCAGCCTTGGCATGGTTAGCATCCTTCATTACAGACCATGTAAGCAGAATACACTGGGAAGAGAAGTTCTCATCATCCACCCCTATAAGTGCAGGTGTACCACAGGGCGCTAGTATCTCCCCTCTGCTCTTCAACCTTTTCATGAAATATCTATGTAAACTCTTAGAATCCATCGGCGTTCATTTTACTAATTACGCCGATGATACACAGTGTTTGAGCTTGAGGGAGAATACCAACTAGATAAGGAAAAGATTGTAACCATCTACAATCTGATAGACAAATGGATGGAAGATAATTGGATGTGCTTGAACAGTAAAAAAAACTGAGCTTATGATTTCCAGCTCTGGTCAAGCAAGGGCTAAGCTCGGCAAAGAATATGAAGAGTTTACCATTAAAGGCTCTTGCATTGAGGTGGTCCCCCATGTCAAAACACTTGGGATGATGCGATCAGAATCCCAGGCAAACTACATTCATAAAAACAATGCATACTATATTAGGCTATTGAGAGCTATACGCCGTTTTCTGACAGAAAATAATGCAGCCACAATAGCCAGGGCCATTATACTGGCACGTTTGGACTATGGTAATTCATTGCTGTTAGGAGACTCCAAAAAATGCATCAGTAAATGCCAGATAATGGAGAACAATGCAGTCCGAGTCGTAAAAGGGATCAATGGAAGAAGTCATGTGAAGGAGGCTAGAAGATCCCTCCACTGGCTTAGAGTTGAGGAGAGAATCCTCTTTAAGTCCATGACTCTAGTGCACAGATGCCTGTACAGAGTGGCATCCTCCTACCTTAGAACCAAATTCACACAATACATCCCTAATAGGGCTCTAAGATCTCAAACATCTGGCAAGCTACAGATACCCCAGGCATCCCGAACTACGGGTGCCGGGAAATCTTTCCCAGTCCGAGCAGCTCAGCAGTGGAACAATCTTCCTGGTATTTTGAGAGCAGAGCCTAACCTGATAGTCTTTAGGAAAAACCTGAAGACTCATCTCTTCAAATAATGTGTCACCCCAGCTTCCACATAGCGTTCTGCCTAACTCTAATTAGTCTCTCTGCGCCCTGATGCCTGCGGGCTACCGACACATTATAAACAAATAAATAAATAAATAATAAATAAATAAATAAAACATTTAATGACATATGTTGGAAGATTTTTGGATGGAATGTGAAACGACAGGTGTTAGGAGTGGGTTGTAGCTTCGATCAACTTCTTAGCAGAGAGCTTTGCTGGTGCTTTTGTCCTCAGATAATTTTTTTTTTTTTAGTAGTCTGCTTTTTCAAATTGGGCAATCTGGAATATACTGGGGTTGACAAACTTTTCATACATCAGGATTGACAAATCTGCTGGTATTGCATTCACTACGAACAATCCGAGGTTGTCAAATGGCACTATACTAGTGTTTTAGGAACTAGGCTAAGATTGTCAAACTTGAAGTTTACTAGGATTGTGCAAATAAAGTACACTGGGGTGGGTAGCTAGAAAAGGTTCTGGGGTTTCCCACTCTCTTTGCACTTCATATGCAGAGAAAACCTCAGCAAATCATTAAAGGTACATTGGATGGAGCCGAGTAGGCAGAGCTGCAGAGTCAGCTTTGAACGAAGACTATCAACACAGCAGGCACTGATTTCTATTTAGGTATCTTGAAAACAAACTATTGTAGGTGGTTAACTATCAACAACAGGGTTATATTACATCAGTGTGAACATAGATTGTCCTCACACAAAGATGTCACATAAATATACTTTTCATGAAAATTTGGTTTTATTGACTATGTATTCACTGTTATTGCCCTTTGCGATAACACGTGTTTTGACACTAGCATGTGTCTTAAATCAGGGCCAATTTGTTACTGGACAAACATTTAAAGGTGTGATACACAAATCAATGGTTAATCATAGACCCATTTCATTTCAGAGGTACAAGCATGACAAAATTGGTCAGTTCCAAGCATAGCAATTGGTTACATTGGTTGGTGCTACATCAAAAGAAATGCCAGATAAAAACAGGAGGACTAAGGGGAGGGAGGTTGAAGGGTTGTGAAAATAAGGAAAAAGATAAACAAGCAAAAAGGTAAGTTTTCACATGTCCTGTACAAAGGTATTATAGTGAACATGATCTCTTAAAATAGACAAACACTTGTTTTAATTTTAGTCATATCTCCCAATGTATGTCAATATTGCCACGAGTCTTACTTGTCCTGGTAAATAGTGTATATTCTGTCCCCTCATAGGTTAGTTGCCAGTTTACAAAATAGTTTGAGAAATAATATGCTTGGTCGGTTCAGTATCTGTCGTCATCAAATAGAGTAAATCCCTTCTGTGAAGGAATGATTGCATTTAGGTCCTTGTTTCAAAACAGGTTGTGTCAGACACGAGCATATCACCCCAATAACATGATTATTGCCGCTGTATTGAAATGTATATTGCGTCCGCATGGAAAACTTTAACATTATTACTTTAAGATAGAGGATCCCCAGGTTGCAGCTTCGTATTTAATTAAGGGATTGACTCAGTCCTTTTTAGTTTATAAAGTAATGGCGCTACAAAAGAAATGCCAGCTCTTGCATTTTCGAATGAATTAAATCCATTACGGCTTTCCCCGTTTAGTACGAGATAATTGAATAATGAACATTATCGTGTCATTTGTCATAGGTAAGGGCTTACCGCAAAATATCGGGCTCCGTCTCTCCGTGTCAGCTTTCCAAAGTCGCTTAGTTCGTGCTGTGTATATCGTAACTCTGGTGACCGTTGTAGTCCTATTACAGTCTTCATGGCCCTGCATTGCTCTATTACCGAGAGCGCCATGTTTTGGGCTGACATTGCGAATGTGCAGGTAAATGGTATGTATTGCCGCCCAAAGTATGGTGTCGGTTGAAAGGCAAGACTGCAAGCCGATGTTGCGTGTTGGCACGTATCAGAGAAATACAAATTTCTATTGTTATATCTAACGTTACAAAAAATTCTAATAATGGGGGATTATTCTTTTGTTTTCTTTTATTCCTTTATAATGAAAATAATTGTTTACATTACACATCAATTGTGAATGTGGTAGCTCCTACATAAGTCATATCCATTTGATGTTACTGAATTATCCTGATGCAGATGCTGCATGCGTCTCATTGATGGCCATAATTTGCCTATCATTCTGGTTGTGTCATTGTATGTTGGATATCTCAATCACGTCCTGCGAAAGGTAGATTTGGGTGGTCTCAAGTTGCCTGTTAATCAGCTACTTGCATGTTACTGTTGCCCTTAAGTGTATCCATTGTTCATTGGGGGTGTTTGTGAGAGTGGTGAGACCCATTATATACATTTGTTATAGATTGTGCCTGAATATTACTACGGTAACATATATATCTCAAGCTTATTTTGAGTTCTATATGCATAGACCTTGTAATGTCACTGGAAAAAGAGGGAGTTAGACAATAGTTACAGGAAATGTGTCATTTCATTGTTTTTATTGAGTCCAAAGTCAATTGAGCGAAATTTGCCAATTAGTTGTGCCTCCGCCTGTCGGAGCAGCATTTCTTTATTGACCCCTCTTTTTCCCAATGTTATTTTCTTCAAGCCAATTAATTTGAGATTATGTTTTTCTTCGAATTGATGTTGTATTTGCCAATGTAGGGCAAGGGGCAAGGATACAACCTGGCTGCCAATACTTGAAAAATGTTCACAAATTCTTGTTCTCAAGTACCTTTTCGTGGTGCCAATATAAATGTGTTGGCATGTGCAGACAATTGCATATACGACATACTTGTCCTACAGTTAATGCTTGTAATTTTCAATGAGGTGCCACGTGCATCTGTAAATACTTGTGTGCTAGGATGTGCAAATTTGCATACTCCACACGTTCCACATTTCCTGAAGCCTATTGGCATTGTTGTTAACCATGTTTGTGTGTTATCTGTTCCTGATGATGGGAGCAAGGATGGACGCAGTGTCATTTTAAGAGTTTTGGCTTTCCTATAGATTATTTTCGGTCTATCATCTATGAAAGGTTCAAGATCTTGGTCCAATTTAAGCAGATGCCAATTTTTTGAAAGGGTTTTGTAAATTTCATAGTTATTATCACAAAATGTAGTCATGTAGCGTACCATTTCTGTGTCTTCTTTTGAATGTCCTCTCTTGGTGATCAATGTCTGTTCCCTTGGTATTTTCCAGGCTTTGTTGTATGCTTGTTGGATACATTTGGTGTTGTGTCCTCTTTGTCTGAATCTGTTTGTGAGCAAATGACATTCCTGTTGGAAAACTTTAGTATTGGCACAGTTTCTCCTCGCCCTTATAAATTCTCCGTTAGGGATGTTGTTTTTGCTGTGTTTTGATGACAACTGGATGCATGTAACGCGGAATTAGCTTCTGTGGGTTTCCAAAATGTTTTGGTCATCAAGTGATCTCCTTCAACATATATTGTGAGATCCAAAAAGTCAATTGAGGAGTCGTTGGCATTTCCTGTGAATTTGATGCCTTGATCGTTGGTGTTCATTTTGTCTTGGAGGGTCAGGAGGTCTTGTCAGTTCCGTCCCAAATAAACAACACATCGTCAATAAATCAGACCCATAGTACTACATGTTGCTGGTAAAGTTGATAATTGTAAATTCTTGTCTCTTCAAATATATCCATAAACAAGGTCGCTAGTGCTGGGGCACATTTCATCCCCTTAGCAACACCCCTTTTTTGTTGTTAATAATTATTGTCGAATAGTTATATTCAAACTTGCAGTTAGCATTTCTTTTATCATTGTTGAGTACTGGTAGTGTGAGACTGAATCATCCTTGAAAGTATTGTCCAGGGTTCGGATGGCTGCATCGTGTTTTATTGAGGTATAGAGTGCTTGAACGTCCCAGGTTACCAATTTGTAGTTGGATTTCCAGTGAATTTTTTCCAGAATCTGAATTACATTGGTGGAATCTCTGATAAATGCTTTACTTTTAGGCACCCTTGGGTGAAGGAAATTGTCAATGAATTTGCATATTCCCTCAGTTAGCCAACCTATCCCACTTACAATGGGTCTTCCTTCTGGAATCTTGTCGAGGGTTTATGCACTTTTGGCAAAAAATAGATGGGAAGTACTGTGGGATGTCGGACTGTTAATGTTCTCTCCTCTGCAGTTATTAGACCTTTACGTTCCCATTCATTAATTTGTTCTGATAGTTTGTTCTGAAATTCAAGAGTAGGGTTAGATAGGAGTTCTTGGTAACATAAAGGTGTTCTAAGATGATTCAGGGCAATCGCAATGTAATCCTCCCTGTTCATGATTATGATCTTGCCCCCTTTCTCCGCTTCTTTTATGACTGTCGTGTTGTCCAGTTTCAAAGTATCCAAAGCTTTGCGTTTCTCTTGTGTTAGGTTTCCCATTGGTTTGCTCCATCTTTTTTGTCTATTTTGGGATTTCTTCTGTCGTTTTTCAAAGATAGTGTTGATCTCAGTTTGTTCTACATTGTGGAAGACATCTATCAAATTCTCTTGAGCCAATTGTGGCATACATTTTGATCTTGGTTTCAATGTTTCTTTTGTGATAGCCAGTGGTTTCATTCGTAGCTCATCAAGTGTTTCATGGATCTCTAGGTCTTCATATTCCAATGATCTAAGGAGGTGGATATTTTCAATGTCTTGTATAGTAAGTTTGCTCGGTATGGGTTGTCTTTCAACTGGACGGAATTGTTTGGTTTGAGTCGCAACATTTTTTTTTAGTTTTAGCTTGCAGACAAATTTGAAAAGATCGATTTGCACTTGGATGTGATTATATTTGCATAATGGTGCAAATGAAAGACGCTGTTTAACAAATTAGTTTCCATTGGTGTCAAAGTTTTAGATGAGAGATTCATAACTAAGTCATTTACTTCTTGGTGCCTGCGGCTATTTGGGCGCTTGCCCGTGTCAGTCTTCTGTAGTCTTCCAGAGCCTCCGGATTTCCACAATCTATTACCTCCCCCCTCCTTCCTCTCCTCCTGCTGGAGCAGGCTGAGGATTTGGTTTGGTTGTCAACTGAAAATTGACCTTTTTGGTGTTGACGATTCTCGATCCCTTCTTATACCGAATTTGATTTAGGAATCCAGATCCTACCGTATTATTGTCTGGATTTTCTTGGCCGCCTTCTGATTCAACGTCTGAACTCACTGGGGTGGTATTTGGGGTGCTTTCCTTGGATGATGGTTTGGGCTTTGATGTAACACCAACCAATTTAACCAATTGATATTCTTGGAACTGACCAATTTTGTCATGCTTGCACCTCTGAAATGAAAGGGGTCTATGATTAACCATTGATTTAAGTATCACACCTTTTAATGTTTGTCCAGTAACAAATTGGCCCTGATTTGAAAAAGAAACATGCTAGTGTCCAAACACTTTGTTATTGCAAAGGGCAATGCCAGTGAATACATAGTCAATAAACGCACATTTTCATGACAAGTACATTTATGTGGCGCAGAAATCTTTGTGTGAGGACAATCTATGTTCACATTTTCAATGTAAGAGGTTGGGGCTTGACCTCTTTTTTCAGTCCTTACATATCTACGACACCAGAAGAATCCTAATTAGCAAGCTATTCATATTCAACAACCCCACCTTCAATGTAGTACTTATATTACATCAAGCGGTACTGAGTGACTCAGATAGATAACAGGTGCACAACTTGTTTTGTCTATAATGTACTGGTGGAGTTTATTTTATGTTATATTAATGGGTCTGGCATCACACTCTTTTGCTATTTGCATCGTGAATCCCCTTTGGTGACACTTACTCTTTTTCAATGTTATTTTGTGTATGGCTCCTTGTCTCCATCCCTACCTTCCCTCATCCTTGGTCTCTCCCAACCCTCGCAAAAAGTAAAAATCATGCCATGCATCCTGCACCCTCCACCTAACAACCTGATTGTTTCCCCCTACCTGAATGAAAAGTAGACTTGCCGCCCTCCCATCCTCACCCAACTCTCTCAGCGTTCTGTCCCCGGTAGCTCGTCTGGAGTCTGCGCTCAATAGCAGGTATTTGACAGAGAGGGCTACTATTTGAGTCTGCGGAGCTGCAGGTCTGTATCTGAAGGCCAGGGGGGGTCTTTTTCTGAGGGCCAGAGGACTGGTGCAGAGCTTGTCCTTTTGAGCTTGCCTGAGGTTTAAGCGGATAAGAAGGAGGGAGAGAAAATGCTGTTTGCACTGCTTTGACGTCACACCAGTAGATTAAAAATTCCATAACCCCCTGCCATGACTTTGCATTAGGAGGATACAGTATTTCCAAAAATAAATAGTTAATAGTGGCTTTCAGCAAAAACTCCCCCTGCCACCATGCCCTCCTGCATTATAAACTTCGCTGATTTTTCAAAATGGATACAAAAAGGAAGAAAAAAAAAGAGACACAATTTATCACCAGCAAATAAGGTACTAGGACAGACACAGTTACTATAACATAACTAGGAAATACATAATGATATAATAAAGTTAAAATGTACAATAAAATAAGAAACAACAGCAGTGTCATACAAGTGAGAGGCAGGTACCACAAATGTAATTACTTTAAATAACTGAAAGAATAACCAGACAATCCTCAGGGGAAATCCATTATATGTCAAATCTCATGCATATTCATACATGGCCCGTGTCTTACAGGACATGCTTATCCAGTTCTACGTTTATCTTTACATTCTGAGACTTGTAGTTTTGCTTTTACCATATGAATATAGGACTACGAGGCCCAGAATGGGAGGGCTTCACTGGACCAGTTGAGCATCTTACCTGGGACATATTGGCAGGCATATTCTGGATAGCCTGATAGGGTTTTATAATTAATTGAGGCAGGGTGCCCAGTCCTAAGTATAAAATGAGGCTGTGCCATTTGAGTAGCAGGACCCTCTTTTTGCCACTGCTTCTCAATCACTCGCTCACCCTCCCACAGATTCCTCCCGACTGGTGACAAGTAAAAGGGCAAATCCATTACACGCTCAGATAATCAACAGCTTGTAAACAGGAACCGCCGGCCCTGGATCTCATTACAGCGAATTAAGCCTCCGCCATATTGCACATATGGACGCCCCTGGTGAGCGCTTCCTCCCGGCTGGCTGCCATCGCCAGGAAGCAGCTCTTCCAAGCCTGGAATCCCACCCGGATGAGGAAGTAGATATCCGTGCTCACTACGGGCAGCCTTGTAATCCAATGGCGGCATGCAGCGTGGGGGCGTTGACTAGTTGGAGGCAAGCCAACAGTGTGCAGACGATACTTTGTGACAAGAGGGGGATGGGGGTGTGCCATAACAAGTGCAGGTGCGTGGAGATGATGAAAGGCAGCGGAGCGCAACGTGTGCAATTCAGCCCCCTTCCTCTGTGCAATTTTTGATGTTTGCACTACTACGAAGGGGAATGTATGAAAATCGAGGTGGAACATGCATTTAATATTCTTCGAAGTGCAAAGACGTTTCAATGCCTCCCGTCGTGTACGTACATGACGGGGGCATTGCACGTAGCTTCCCTTGGAACACGCCAGCTTTTGGCATTTGGTGAAAGCTGCCTGGTTACATAGAAAGCCTGTGCAATATTAGCGCAAGGATCAAAATGACATGCTGATATTAATGCATTACTTTTCGGCAGGTGGAGTGGCTGGGGTACCCAGAAGCACGTCGTTCATTCCATGACCCAGCTCTCCTACCAAAAATGGCAGAATCCCCCAGATTCATGGCCGAAGTGTACGAAAAGATGCAGTTGAACAATGTTCCTAACTGTTCTGCCGCCACGCTCTTCCTGCGCACAACACAAACCCCCAAACGCATGCGCCTGACCATTCAGTGCAGTGCAAGTTTTACTTTCTGGAATGTAGTCAATAGCAGAGGTTATTGACTGCATTCGGGAGATTCTGATTGGACGAGAGGAGGTCAATATTGTCTTCCATGTGTTAATGACACACATTTAACTAAATTTATATCTAGCCTTTGCACGAGGGGCATTTTTCTCCATGCTCGTTTAATGGATTGTCACGAAGCCCTGTAGGATCTGATTCACTCTTCCGCTTGGGTACCTGGTTTCTTCTTGGGTATTGATGTTTTAACTTCTTCTGCTGGTCTCTTGGACCTCCTGCTGAGGCGTTGCTCCTCTGTCAGGTTGATCATTAGATCTAGAGCCTCTGTGGATTTCTTTTGGCCTTTGTGCTTCTTCAGCTCTTTCTTCATGTTCGTTGACACACTCGGCATCTTATTGAGTTGTGAATGTGTCTTGTATGCCCTTGTGTGTGCATTCTTTTGTCCAGTTTGCAGGGCCAACTTCCTTGGTTACTCCCATTACTTGCTGTGAGCATGGAGCATTTATTTGCAACCACCATCCATGGATGTGGCTCACACGTTATGCTCAGCTTGTGATAAGCATATCTGTTCCTCAATAATACTTTGTCTCCCATCCACACCTTAACTCCCTAGTGTTCTGACTTGTATGTTCTCAGCTGTTTTCTTTTACTTGTTTGCACCATAACACATCCCCATCAACCATCAGGGCTTGTCCCGAGGGTAGTGCCGGATTAGTAGATCTCTCCTCTCGGCCTCCACCAGGAAGACGTTTGTAGATGTGAGTGTTGTTGTTCTATATGCCATAGGAAATCTGTTCATGTACTGTTCTAAATGCGTTATTAAATGTTCTACTAAAACATTCTGCATCACTGTTGGCTCTTGGCCACCATGGTGTGCTGTGGCCTGTTCTGAATAGAAATGACTTGAAATCGGAACTTTGAAAGGGGGTCGCATATTGAGCGACAATAATCACTCTGGTATTCCATATACAGCAAACATTCCTTCCAACTCCAGCCTGACCGCATCTGCCGGTGTTCATGGGATGAAGGTTTACATCCAGACAGATATCAAAAGAATTTGTTAGTGACCACCATGAAATGTTGGCTATTTAGCACTGTGCCGAAATCTATTCTGATTGCCTGGCATGGATTACCATTCTAGACAAAGATTGTATCTGAGGCTATTTGCTTTGTAGTCCTATATGCATCATTTTATTATGGTGTCAAGCCTTGTTTCCAGTTCTGAGAACCAGAAATGTTTTCTCAAGTGGTCCTTGGTCCTAGTGTCTCTTTGGTGTCTTGCATTGGCCAAGACAATCACTTGGTCAATGATGGCAGAAGGTATCAGAATTGTAGTAGGCCTTCACTGGCCATCGATGACCCTGCTTGTGCCTGCCATAGACCTTGCAAGTTCTCTCTCGCCTCTTCTGTGTAATGGCCTTGTTGGGCCAGGAAGTGTCCTTAACTAATTGCATTTTTTTCGTGGCCTGCTGAATTATGTTTCCCTTCATATTAACCCTGCAGTGCAGCCCAGGGGAGTAAATGGACATTCTCTTCTGGCGTTAGGCCTTTCATTTAGTTTAGTGCCTACATGCCTTCGGGTCATATTTAGCGCTCTATAAATATAATTATATTACATTACAATTGGCCTCTTACCAGGGGAACTGAAGGATGCCAAAGTAGGCAGTCCGCCCCATTGTTTTCCCCAAATGAAAACACAAAATGACCCAGTTTTATTGACGTTGTAGGAGCCATCTCTCAATTTTGGCTGGAGCATTTGGTGCTATGCTGCTCATGATAAGCAGGCGAGGCTCGGGGACAGTAACAACATGCACCTGATGACCATAAATGTATAGGTGGAAATGTTTTCAGCCTTACTTTATAGCCAGTCCTTCCCTCTCTATCTGGGAGTAGCACTGTTCCATGGTACTGGGGTCCTATGGGCATACGGGAATGGCAGCCTTCTGAGCTTGAGAAGGTTGCAACCATCACTACATGTGGCGCCCTCGCTGTGTCAAAAAACACCATCTTTGTGTCAACAGTCAGTGCTTGGTTTGTGGCCGTGAAAGCTTTCTGCTTCTACTCATCCTCATGCTTTCCTTCTGAGATGTCTTAGAGATTTGCATTATGTGTGTTAGGTCCAGAATGCAACAGCCACAAACATCCCTAGAAAGCTTCAAGCATCAGACAGATTGCAGGATGCAGCCACCTGTAGTGGGGGATGGTCTTGATGCACTTTTTAGGAGACAGGTGTAGGCGGGCACAGCAATACACCTTTTTGACATTTATCTTACTTCTAAATACTTAGCCCACTCTTACCTCTCTGCAGAAACCCCTGCTTACTTGAGCTGGTGATGACCTTGGGTTGCCTCTGTGGGAAGTGAATGTGGGATAAAAAAGCAAAGGTTAGGATTCAATTCCCCAATCCTCTAGGGAAGAAACACTGGGTTATGATAACTTTAAACACAAACAGAACGAGGAAAGGTAGACAACGAAATGCTGGTGTGTGGTTCTAATAGTTGGTATTTCGATATTTCCTTTCTCCCAGTACAGCAGCAGTTTTTAAACTTTTGTTATGAAAAAAAGGGGAATCACAAGACACTATATACACAATAACTATACCTAAGCAGCTGCATAGCGAATAAAGAAGAGTTCAAAACACTAAAATTAGTTCTTTAAAAATATAAAATGGAGTCCTTAAAATTTATGAAACAATTCCTTTATACAGTGCATTGTAACTATAGCACAGAAACCTCTCTTGGGGAGACCGTCCTGCCAGTGCAGTCTCAAGGTCCTTTCTTGACAGCAGGTCTTTCTTTCTTTTTCTCCTAGGTGTTTCTCTGGCAGGCAGGGGGATCCTTCATTTCCTTTCATTTCATTTCTGTTTCTTTGTTTCGTTGCCCAGCAGGGGTCCACCCAATTATTTCAAATCTGTAAATAACCCCGAGCATTCAATTTGTCTCTAGAGAAAATCACATTTTCCCAGTTTAGCATACACTCATGTTTTGAGGCCTACACGTTCTCCAGTCTTGGAAAGCAGCTGTTTACAGATGATGTATAGATAAGCACATCATCCTTCACATTGAGCCAACACACCTCTGATAGTGTCCTCAAAATCTTCAGCTTCAGATGATACCCAAAGGCAACTGAACAGGCTAATGTGAGAGGAGAATGTGGTGACGTAGCTCGACTCTTGATGTCATGGTACTTCGTGGTATCCAGCATTTAGAGCCACTTTTGAGAATGTGGTTGCCTCTTGTCTGCTACGATATCATCAATGTTGAGGTGGGGGAGTCTTTGCCGCATCATTGCTTCTTTGGGCAATCTCATGTTCTTGAATATGCACACAGCCTCAGGCTGCTTTGAACTGGCAGCCAGTACAATGAGGAATACCCTCAATGTCGGCCATGTCTCTTTCTCAATAATGCATTGAACCTCTGCTTTTGCCAATTCCTCTTCAAATTTTCTTCGATGATGCAAAGGCAATCTTCGTGATACAGTGCTAGTGAATGGAACATGGGGTCTGTATGCAAGCACAGTTGCTGTCCTGTTAAAGGTCCTATTCTGACAGCCAGGCCTTCATATGCTGCTAGGCACCTTTCGACATCTGCTTATTATGCACTGTATTTGAAGAGCACACGCTTTAGAACCCCAGCCATGTCCCAGCTGAGTACCGTGTCTCTACCTTCCAAGGTCAGAAAGAATGTTGCGCACAGACTGTCCCGCTCTTGTTGAACCTCTGCAACTAACGCAGCCCCCAAAAGCAAAGATACTGACCCACTGTACTTAAAGATTTTGATGTTTGGTTTTTGGAGAGGCAGGATAAAGGTGATGAGTTGGTACTTGTGGTGATCAGAACCAGAACATTCACAGAATGCATAGTCACTTTGCATCAAGTTATCACTTCTTTCTATTTTGATGGCAAAAACTGTAGATATTGGCGATTCAGATCTTGTCCACCACTAATTTTATGGTTTCCACTTTGGCATGCTTGGCCTTTGCTTCTGAGACTTTTTGTCCATTTGTGCAGGAAATGCAGCGGGACACACTTTGGCATAGTGGTTCCTCCACTGACATGGCCATCATGTTTGAACAAAGGCAGGACAATTTCCGGTGTGGACCCCTTTTGGGGTGGGACCAGGTCTGATTTGCATATGGTCTTTCCCCTTTTGTAATGGCGAAGAACGATGGTCTGGAGGGTTGCCAGAGCAATGCCAGAGGTTAGGATTAGTTCCAAACCTTCCAGCCAGCACCTCTTTTCTTTTGCGACAGCCATCAATGACATAATTATAGTGTTGAGGTCCCGGGTATGGACTGCACCCTCCAGCAATACGAATGGGCAGGAGATGTAGCCCTTGATTTGCTGTGGTCGCCCTTCGAGACTAAACCATCAAACGAACGTCCATCCAAGGAGACATAGTGGAGGCACCTGAAGAGGAGGATCCAAAAGACTCAACGGATATGGCTGATGTTCCACCCACAGCACTAGTGACACCGGCTAAATTTACAAAATTAAACAAAATGAAAATGTCGGACAAGATTCAGAAAAAACTAACCGCTTATTTTAAGAGAGTGCCTTGAAATACCCATGTAAACGGCCTCAAAAAATTAAGGAGAGAAAACGGATGCTGATATATTGGAGGGAACAGTAGAGGAAATAGGGGAAAGGGGCCTCGTCAAAGGGATTGTTGTCCCGAGCCCCGACTCAATACTGTCACAAATGAACCTGGTCGAAATTGCCCTACCTGCCAGACTGTGGGCTGGCCTACTTCCACCCCAAACTAGCACCCCAGATAAAATGCTGACAATAGGGATGCCAACATCTCAAGTATATATACTTGAAACATGATTGGTAACAGACATTCATCGAATTGAGAGAATGTTAAATGAAGTTGATTCGGGGAGGGCACATCCAGACCTCTGACAAGTTGTGAACATGGACCAGAAATGTGGTCTTGAAAAATCTGTGGACCCACTAGGTGATTTAGAAAAAACATTACTGGATGTAATATCGCCGGACCAGGCCAAAAACAGAAACGATGAGGACCAAACTTAACAACGATGAATCCTCCCTTTCATTGACTTCCAACTCTTCTGGGATGAAGGAAAATTTATCAAGATCCAGAAGAAGTGCGAGGGAAGGATTTACAAATCCACCAATCTATGAGAATTCTAACATCATGTCTGCCCTCACAATATCTCTTGCCCCATTTCAGAAACTGTATGAAGCAATAAACAACTCCATGATAAATCAGGCTACACTGATAGCGAATATTTGCGATATCAATTTTTTGCGTTTAAGGCTACATTTATACGCAACAAAGGAAATGCTGCATCTGAAACATCAGCCGGATGCAAGTGATAATCTGTGTTGTTTTTGTGCCATGGAAGTGGAATCCCTTAAACATCCAGGCGCAGTATGTGAATTTTTTAAATTTAAAATGTCTCACTTTCTAGGCAACTTCGCCCGTTAAATGGTGACATAGACATGTGGTGGTTAAGGATGTTATCGGGTAGGAGATATAAGCAAACAAGCCCAGTAGTTGATTATTTTAACAACATACTGGAGCCAGCAGACGGCCACTCTGATGAGAAAATCGCTGGAGACCGGATGGGGACTGTTGCTAGTAGCAATTGTTAAACTTCCTGTTTCTTTTGTTGCCTTTTTCTTTCTTTTGCTTTAATAGAGTGGCCATGAACAAAATGACATGAACGAAAATGAGATGAAATAACGATATGAGAATGATATGACAAAATGTAAAATTAAGTTTGAGATAAACGAATATATTTTTACAATAAAAAAAGAAAGAATAGCAAATCAAGCTGCTGTATTGACAAAAAAAATGCTAGAGGAGAGGTGGCACGGCCCAGGAAAGCTGGCCCTCTGAGTCAACTCAGAGAAAGTATACCAGCCCAAACGTGGCACCCAGTTCAGAGGTGCCCCAAGTCGATCACACAATGTCAGGCCAAAATCCTCTTCCATCGAGGGACAGGGGCTTAAAGCCCCCCTGTATACTGCCCGAAAATTCAAGATCTACCTATGAAATGAGTAGTAACAAACAGCTGGGGAGGTGCAACGAATTAGCCTTAGGTTGGGGGAGTGGAAACATTTTTCAATCCAACAAAAGAAAAATGCAAAGGAAGAAAGTGGTCCTAAGGAAACCAACAAAAATCTGAGGCAACTAAATATATTCAAATGATTCACAGAAATTCTTGAGAAATGTAACAGCTCCTCATTCTCCCACCATTTCACCCAGATCAATAGCGAAGAGGATTGGTAAGATCAGTCAAGTAGGGATTGAGGAAATCACTGAAACAAAGATAAATCTGAGTTTGGGGAAGGAGGGTGCGACCATGGATGATTTACTGAACATATTGGTTTATACCATGGATCTAGAGGAAGATCTGCAAGAAATACGAATGATCACTTCACTAAAATCACAGGCGTTCTTGACTCTGGCTCAGAAACGATGCAGAGCAGATGAAAAATGGAAACTCACCAGCAAAACACCTAAAATTCTGGACAGATCAATCAAACAAGGCCACCAATAAAATGTTCCATATTCCAGAAACCAGGTTGTTAAAAAACTTACCTCGAAAGTAAATTCCCAGGACCCATCTAAATCAATGGAGTTTCTGACCCTGGTACAGACACGTCTGAGAGCAGACGAATAATGGAGACTAACTAACACAACATTGCAAAATCCAGAGAGAGAGAGAGTAATAATATGCAAAGGGAAGACCGGACATCAAACACTAGAATACTACGGAACTCCATGATTTACAGCTCCCGATATCCTCACTACGATCCTGGGAACAGGCACCTTGCTCTTTTTTAAAAAACAAGGACGATCACAAGATCATTAACAGGACCAAAAAGGAATCGCCAAAAGGCGAGTGGGACAATTTCTTACTGTTGGAATCATTGATCAAATCCAAAGATAATTACATTTTGAACGGAGGAAACATCTTGAAGTTGTTTTATTGCATACCAAAATTGCCAGCTATTTGCTCGTCAGATATAAAAGTAGTGGAATTCGTAAACGACACAGTCTTGGATAGGGTGTATCTACACCTAGAATCGGGAATGGTGAAGCAGATGTTACTGGAGGCTGCTTCATTTCTCTTACTCAGCTTTGAAATAACACTAGTACATAATATACCAAGTACGCAAATTTGTCGAACTACAGAATGAACATCAGGAGAGCACAATTACACGGTGAAGGACCAAAGGACCCCCAACATTACTGCCAAGATATCTGACAACAACAACAATCAAACAAGGCTAGAGGCGTGTTCTTGTGTACAGGCGCGCTCTAAATGACTTATCACACCGTAACACTCAGTTCAAAAATAGTACAAATTATTTAACAAAGGAGGAATCAATGGTTTCCAACTTAAAAACCTGTATGGAAACACCATTAAAATTAACCATTGGAAACGCAAGCGAAAGAGACGAGAGCAGTCCAAATGGTTCAGCAGCCTAAAATAACAGCCATGGCCGAAAATACATGGTCCAGGATGGCGCAAGCCTGGACAAGTAACCAAAAACGTTAGCTAAAGTCACAGACTTTGCCAGGAAACATAATTCTGGCATCTTGGAACACAAGAGGCCATAGCCATTTGTTTAAAAGTGATGATTTTGCTTTTGAGAACTGCAGCCTTTTGTGTTTCCAGGAAACCTGGTTATGTTTAACTCTTTCTCTTGACGGATTAACAACAGTACTAAATTGCGGAATAAAGGGCCCTAGAGGGCGGCCATCTTCTGGGCTATTGTTCGCAATAAAAATAGGTAGTGAGTATATGTGATGACTTTGGAACACAGAAACCCCAACATGCAAGCATTGGAATAAAAATGGGACCCGAAAGTATTTCTGGGAGTAAGATCCACTCTACTGATTAACCTCTATTGGAACTCGGTCGCGATCAGTGCGGAGAAATTTATGGAATGCGTGAAGGACCTTATAGACTTAGCACACATCTGATTTGAGATCTGTACTATTATTTTGTGAGGAGATCTGAAACTATCTTGTAGTTCACCAAGACCCGATTCAAGGACTGGAATTTGGGGTTTACATTCTACGGCCGAAGAGAGGGGTCTGAGGTGGATGCAACTAATGGAGGAAAGGCACCTGCACTTATTGAATGGACGTATGTCAGGGGACCTCCCTAGTAAGCCAACCTGGCACAGAGGTCCACAATTAGCTACCTTGGATTATGTTTTTGTCACAGGCATCATTCTCCCATCAATAAGAAAACTCGAAATACTCGAAATTAATTCTAGTGACCACAACCTCTTGAGAGTAAACTTGAATGTTAGGAAAAGTGAAGAAAAGTTTACTTATCCAAACATGGTCAAAATAAGCCATTGAGACAACCGGTTACATATGGCAGAAGAAAAAACGGAATACCTAATCTGCAAATGCAATGATCAGATCGCCAAGCAGGAAGATCTAACTACTATAGAGACAATTATTCACCGGGACATGGAGGCAATGCTGAAGCTTATATGTAAGTCATGGACAAAAGAGATGTTCTCTTTATTAATGGTCGTTGAGGAAGAAACATGGATCAACCACTTTTCTAATCTCTTTTCCGTTAAGAGAGCCCCAAGGATAAAGCTCAAGCCCCATTTGTTGCAAGATCATGGAACATCTGGTTGGAAAGAGAAGACATTGTGGAGTGAATTGGTAGGGTGAGCTCTTCTAGAGCCCTGAGGCCTGACAGGCTTACAAATGCTGTATTGAAAAGAGACCCAGAGAAGTGGGCCGACTTCATGCTTTTACGCTTTACTCAGATCCCAAAGGGTAGAATGGTTCCCCACCCTGAAATCTGTCAATAATACTATATTCCCTATATTCAAGAAGGGCAATAGGGCTAATCCAAAGAACTACTGACCTATTTCCCTTCTTGATATGATCCAAAAGATCTTTGCTTCTATAGTATAGCAATCCCTGATTTGGTGGACCAGGGCCACCGGAAAAATGGGCATGTTACAGGCAGGATTTACAAAGGGGATGGGAACGAACGTCAAACAGGAGGAGAAGGATCTCCTCAACATTCTAAATTGCAGGGTACTGTCCAAAAAGACAAAAGTGTACCTGTGTTTTATAGATCTCGCACAGGATTTTGACAGTATTAACCAACACCTCTTGCGGACTAAATTGGAGAGCTGGGGGTGTCCAGGAGGCATTTTAATAATAATAATAATTTAATAATGATCTTAGAGGCCATAAAAGCATTATATTTCAACACTTCTCTAAGAGTCCGATTGAACTATTCAGGACCTCTTTCGGACAAGACACCACCTTATATGGGCCTGAAACAGGTGTGCCCCCTGGCTCCTGCACTATTTAACCTGTTCATATCTGACCTGGGGGACACACTTGAGAAAGCCAGATGCTTCCCTCCAATGATTGGCAGGAAGCTGTGAAATAGGCTTTTATACGCAGGCGACTTGGTCCTACTGGACCAAACACCTATTGATCTCGAACGACAAATGAACAAACTGATGGAATATGTTAAGGAGAACGGCCTGGAGATCAACGTCCCTAAATCCAAGGTATTGACTTTGGAACTGGCACAGGGAAGAAAGAGCAAATCCCACACATGGTATTTGGAAGGCAAGTCCTTGGAGCAAGTGTATGTGTTGCAGTACTTGGGGATGCTGGTCAACTGTAGTAGGGTGGATGCGCTGATGCACTGACGGAAAAAGCCTTAAAATCGAAGATAAAGAACTTAGCCCCACAGGGAAGTGGCTTCTCACTCTTACCGGAGATATAATTTTTCACACTAAAAGTGGTGGCAGCGTTGACATTTGGGGTTAAGACAGCCTTATTTCTTCCTGGCACGATTTGGTTGACCCTAGAAGGAGCCTTCTGGAGAACAGTTTTAGGCCTACCAAAATCCATTCCCATACAAGTGATTCGAATAGAACTGGGTCTGGTGTCTCTATAAGGAATGGTTTGTTAGAAAACTCTTTCGCTCTACCGTAAGTGTATGGAAGACACGCAAGGCCTCCTATATCACTTGTTAAAAATAGTTTCAATCTCAAATAGAGATGACATCTTGGTGGAGTGGAATGAGGCTTGTAACCACCTGTTGACGGAGCTAGACACCATGATAGATGAACTCAAAAGTCTTCCTGCTAAAGTAAAGGCAATAGTCTGGAGAAATGACTGGATACAAACACAGAGCGAAGGAAAGAGCTATGAACTGTTTTATCACTGGAAAGATGAGATAAGGGCATATGGGTCGGTGCCGACATATCTGTCAAAAGTTCCCAAATGCTACTACTTGGATGAATTTCTTAGGGTGAGACTGAATTGGTTTGCAACAAGGGAGATACTTGCCTCACGCCTGAGACTGGAGGGACTGTCCACTGACTGCTGACACTGTAAAGGGCCAAAGGATCCTGAAACATTTACACACCTACTATTCAGAACTGTGCATATGGGGACATTATTCTCACATAATATACTTTATCGCTAGAAGAAAGTTTGGCTGTTTTACTAGGTGGTGATAATGTCCACCTGGTTTTAGTCACAATACACTTTCTGAGGATATTTTAAGAGAATCAATAAGAAATAAGGGTTTTTAATGAAGTTTCTTAATATGAAATGTTATGTTAACAGTCGCTTTTATATAGCTTAAGGTTTGTGATAAACCAATGCAATAAATAAATAAAATAATGGTATGCATCAAGACATTTTTGTTGAGCACGGCATAGCTGGAACCTCCATTAATCTGCATTGATGAGAAGAAAGGAAGTATGCTACCAGAGACTGTTTGGTGGCATCGTAGGAGCTATCACCTGCTTAGAGAGCTTTAAATAGCTCGTGAACAGCATCGCAAGACATGAAGCGCATCATCAACTTCTTTGCCACATCATCTGCTTTCCTGGTTGAAGCAAAGTATATTTCCAGCTATTTGATTGTGACAAAATGTTTCCTGCTTTGCTGGAATACAGGGATGAGTATTGGTTTCTAAGTACTTACTCACCCCCACTTTACTACTAGACCACCTGGGATCTCAGTCATAAAGGTGAAACAGGAACAACAAGAATGGTACACCTCCTTTGCCTCATATGGTAACCTAACCGAGGGCAGGCTTTACTCTTCAGGGGAGGGCGTGACGAGCTTCCAAAAGAAGCAACCAAAACAGCAATAGTACTGTGGTACGGAAATAAAGGCAATGTCCAGTCAAGGTTCTATAAAAATAGGCAGCACACTAGTAAAAACACCACCAACCCACCTCTGTAAAGGAAGACACAGAATATGTAGACTTTGGAATGAAGGGGCGAACTCTGGGTCTGAAGCAGTTATGGAAAGGCAATAGTCTATGGAGCAATAGTCCATGCAGCATTGTTCAAGTTCAAAGTATTATGTCCTTTAAAACGGTAAAGAGTGGGGTCTCAAATGTCGTTGGTACCCTTAAAACTAGGCCAGGGTCACAGACCACTACAGATACCTTTCAGTCTTGTTCTTTGGGTCCAAAAATGTTGGTGCAGGAGTCTGGGACAGGGACGTAATTTCACCAAAATGCAAGGGGTAGCGAAGAGACATCACACGACCCATGACCTCTGATAACATCACAGGAAGTGATGTCATTTTACCACACCCAAAGTGACATCACGGGAAGCGTGAACGCAACCTTTCCTTGAGAAAACAGAAGTGGCATCACATAACATTGTTCCTAAGTACACTACAAAACATATGGTTGCGATATCACTATAATGTGATATACATATCATACAAGAATGGATCACCATACGTATCATTAATATCAGTGTATATAGGCCCATATTACCAAATTACTGTGAATGCAAGCAGACGGCCAAGGCCAAATGATAATGATGTGTTATTATAAAGCACTTAAGCTTAAGCACTTTATATCGAACAAATATACATACAATATCACCCAACCTGTGTTGGTAATCATTTAGCGACCTCAGAAGAATGAAAGACTGAGTTCAGATGTTTAAGAACAGACTAAATCAGTGAATCACCCACTGAAGTGTTCCTGAACCAAACCTTTAATGAGTCTAGCAATTATTGTATAGAATTCCAGAAAGACACAGTATGTGTTATTCCTATTCTTTCTTATTTAGGGTCACTGCTTAAAGAGTTACACTTTTGGAACACCATGTTTTTTAAGAGGCCTGAGCAAGAAAGCCAGTCACTTCAGAAACAAAGAGCCACATGGCACTCACCACAGCCCAGGAGCTTACATAAAAAAAAAGAAACATTTCATTTCCATTTTTTTAGGGTAGCAAGGGAGACCACAGGGGTTGCAGTTGCGACCCCTGGCAACCACCAAGTAATGTCCCTTGTCTGGGAGCTTTCTGACGTGACGATTCGGTTTCAGGTTCTTGAGCAGGTCGACTGGGTCCCACATGCGGTGCAGTTCAACAAATGACTTTCGCACTTGGCACGAAGAAACCTCGGACAGGCTTGAGGTGGAAAGCAGAGTCCAGGGCTGTTCCTTTGTTTCTGAGTTACTCTGAGACCCAGTCCACAGTCAGAAAGGATAAGGGGAGTCCTTGTTCTGGCTTTCTCAGCCAGGAATGTTGCCAGAGAGAAAATGCCACACCCAGTGAGCAGGATTTTGGATCCTGCATTCAGGCAGCAGGTAGGCTTTGTCCACACAGAAGTTCACCCCAAATGTTCCTCCGAGATGGGTGAGTGGAGGGTCATTCTCTTTCCGTGAGTCTCTATCTTCTCCTATATAGCAGAGCACTTTGGGAATACTATACACTGATAGAGGTCCTGGCGAAATCCTTCTTCTTCTGAAGTTGAAAGGTGATTCCATAAAAGGGCAGTCTCACACCCTTATATAGTCAATCTTTCAAAGCAGACTGGTCCCCCTGCAATGGTCCAATCCTCGCAGCTGTAATTGGTGTCTTTTGCCTGGTGATGTCAGTCCCAAGTGCTTTGTCAGCATGAAAGGGGGTGAGGGCACAGGAAGTGTGAGTGACCTAAGAGATTCCCATTGGTGGGACACTTCTCTGGACTGTGACTCCTTTCTAGGATATTCTAATTCCCCCTCTCCTATCTGCCCTATATCAAGGACTCTAGTATTTTGCATATCCATATTCTGCGTGTAATATATGTGTGGATTCTGATATTCCATGCGAATTCTATATGTGCTTATTGAAGGTTTTATTCTTTGCGTATTGCCCGTGCCCAATTATGATTCATGTGTGTTGCATAAACACATTGCACTTAAGTACGTACTTCATGTTTAGTGCATATTGTATCCAGTTATAAGATACATGTGAATTAGAAATTCGTATTGTGCTTACTTTTATTCTGCACTTATTATGTATGTCTCCCGCGTATGTTTTTGCATTTGCAAATTCCATCATGTGTGTTGATGGATAGGCATAATCTACAGAGAGGATGTTTCCACTTTCGACCAAATGCGCAGGACCGAATTGATTAATTTCTGGGATTTTAACTATGGGACTTTAACTATGAACAAGTGTATACCTCAAGCTAATCTGCTTTTTACCTTTCTTTTTAGCATGCACCAGTTTCTGATATGGGCATGTGTGTCGAGGCAATTTAAACAGAAGTTTTCATAGTATGTGGCCCAAAGCAGAGTTATTTTGAAGTCTTTGGAAACCCCAAATGCAGAACTGTGATCACCCATATTCCAAGTGTTTTCTGTGCCTGGATATTGTGTATGTGCTGTGATGGTGTCACTGTTAAGGTATTAAGGTGGGAGATTTGGGAGTTCTGAGGGGCTGTGTAATCTCACTCCTATGGGATATGACCCCTGGAGGTGGTATACACAGAATCCTGCAGGTCCCACCCAGTCTCCCATTGCCACCCAGGCAGCATGCTTCACAACCACTCCATCAGCACTGGATACCTGTTTTGAGTCCCTTTATGATGTGCTATGTAGGAGGTACAGAACGACCCCCACCCCCATTCCATATGGGAATGTCGAGGGGAAGTAATTCCGGTGTAGAAGGACCGTTGCAAGAGAGCGAGAGTTTGCTACTTACCTCTGGCTCACTCAACGAATACCGTGCCATGCACTCCCACCCTAAAGGAGGCCCGTGGTGGAGTGTGAATCAGAGCACAGGAGGAATCAAGTGTTTGCAGAGAAACAAGCAAACTGTATGCAGGTAGCTAGATGAAACAGCAGTCGAAATAATACCGCCATCCGCGGGACAGGGACCTGCAACTCGGATCCGCTAGGCCCCCATGTTGGTCTTGCTGGGTTTTTAGATGGCGGGCAGTGATTTTGAGCGCTGAGTCCAGGGAGACTTAAGTCAAACAAACAACACGTGGTATCAATGAGAGGGAAAACAAAACCAAATGAGAGGGAGGCCAGCTGATGCAACGACAATCGGATACTTGTAGTGGAAAGAGGAGGAGAGAGCAGCAGGTGGCTAAGCCAAATGAGGGAGGCCTAAGGATCCTAATGGGAGGTATACCAGGAAGTGGAACTACTGAGTAGAAGCAGCTTGATAAGCCTGCTGGGAACTGTAGTTCAGATCCTGATGGGAGATCTAATTCCTCCAGGTTGAAACTGGTGACAAGCCTAACGCAGCATCAAGTGACCCTTGGCTGGTAGCAGTGGTCAAAGTGTACAGAAATAAGTAGTGGAACTATATTCCCTGCTAGCTAGCCATACAAGAATGGATCACCATATGTATAATTAATATCAGTGCATATAGTGCTCATATTACCAAATCACTGTGAATGCAAGCAGATATCCAAGGCCAAATTATAATGATGTGCTATTATATAGCACTTACGCTTAAGTGCTTCATATAGAACAAATATACATACAATATAACTCAACCTGTGTTGGTACTCATTTATCAATCTCAGCAGGATGAAAGGCTGAGTTGACCTTGCTGGGAGTCAAACCTGCAACCTGCAGATCACACACACATTTCAGCAGCCAGCGCTCAACCCACTGAGCTATCTTACCGGCTATAGCTATCTGAAAACCAGCCACCCCAGAAACAAAGTGCCACATGCTGCTGGCCACAGCCCATGAGCCTCAATTTAAAGACAAAACACTTTTTTTTTGTTAGGGGTAACGAGAGAGACCACAGTTGCGACCCCTGGTGACTCCTAAATGACACCCATGAGGTAATGTTGCTTGAACACAGATTTGTGCAGAAGGTGCATCAACTGACTGGGGGCCCTTACAAATTACATTCATAATATTTATTGTGCTTCATTAATTACTTGATTATCAGTGAAAAGATAAGGTTAGTAGTAACACAAATGTAATTCTGGAGGGGAGAGTGTAGTAAAATCAAAATGTTATAGATGCAAGGCTTTGAATGAAACATTACCACTACCGCTGCTCTGCGCAACATTCCATGCCATTATTCTGTAGTATGTGCATTAAAGAATGGGACACGCTATTAGCAAATGATGCTTGGTGCTGCCAAAAAAAGGTGCAGTTCAATCTCAATTGCTAGGCCATGTTCCCTCTGCACTGGAACACAAGCAACCACACGCATTTTTAGGCCTTGTGGTCTAGCAATTTAGGAAGGCATTCTCACATTAATGACAGGGCCAAGGCTTCTTTGCAAACAATGGTATGGAAGGCTGGCTACAGCAAAGCCAGTGGTTATAATTGGGATGGAACCGACCTTGCTGAGCTCTAAATTGGGATTCTTTGGTTTCTGTTGTTTTGGCAGGGTCACAGGTTGTGGTTTGAGGTGTAGCCCACACCTCTTTTGTTTGATAGAGAGACTAGGATAACCTGGATACCTTGCCTTGATGAATAGATGAAAGAATTTTGTATTTTCCACACAGGTTTGTGTTTTTGTTGTGAGCGCTGCTAGGCGGCAGGCTTGTTTATTTACTTAAAAATTCACCCAAACAGTGTGAGGGTGGGGATCTTGATGTCCCATGTGGTCAGCCTAGTGGTTATAATTGATTCATTGGCTTTTGACTATTAGGTATAACCAGAACTCATGCAGTGGGAAACATAGGATGGAGATAAAATGTGAAGAGAAACACACATCCTATTGGTGTGTTTGGTCATGTAACCACCCAATGACTAGCCATGGCTGTGTTAATGCCTATTGCATTGCCATTAACTACCTGCCCCTCACCATCAAAACGTAACCTTTCTGGAACTCTTTGAGCAAGCTTTATCACAAATTAGTACCCGGCACGTGCTGTCCACAGGAAATACTACACGTGGATTGGCTCTTTTCCGAGCCATACCACACGGTAGTCCCGTGGACATACGAGTGTGCCTGCCTTTGTTCCCGGCGCGGGGCGTGACAGCCCCTTAGCCAATGAGGAGGCTCGAAATGAGGCAATCCCCGCTCCGAGCCTCCCCAAGGCTGGATGCTGCCTTCGTACCTCACCGGGGACTTGGGTACGTTTTTTTCCCCTCAAACCCCCTCCCCTGCAAACTAGGCCCTCCTTTGCCTCCCAAGCCCTCTTACCTTCTGTTTTCTTTTTCTCGGGAGCAAACGCGCTGGGAACATTTCTGTTCCCAGCGCATCTGCTCCCAATGGCCGCCATGGAAAGGGAAAATGGATTAAGTTTTCCCTTTCCCAGTGGCCATTTTATTTCACATTTATTTTTTATTTATTTTTTCTGTTTCGAAACGCAGTAGCGTTTCGGAACAGAAAAAAATCCCATTAGTACCCCGGCCTAACAGGCCAGGGTACTAATGGCTATAAGACCCTCTAGGGGGCCGGGGGCATTACGTGGGGCGGTATTGGCCCACCGCCTCGGGTCTTATTGCCACAGTAACAGCAAGCATGTTGCTGTATAGTGCCTGCCAGTGTTATATCTAAGCATTCTTTTGAGTGTTTAATTATTTTATTGCCTCTGTAAATGGGCTCCTGGTGTAGTAAAAACCTCTTAATTACTGTATTCAGCGAGTTGATTTTATAAGCAATATCTTTGGCAATACCTCTGTTCATTTCACTGAAGTCCTGTCGTAAACACGCAATCATAAAGTCAACAGTGTTGGCTTCGGTAGAGGTATTAGACAGACATTTGCCAGGCAATGCCATTGTATGCCCAGGTACTCACACTGTTTTCCAGCTGTTCCCATCTTATGGCCAGGTGGTACCCTTATGGCAGTGCCTGGCAAATGCCTATCCATGCCTAATCAAAAGCCCAAGCTGTTGGCTTTGCCAATGCATGTTGGTTTAGGTTTCCTCCTTAAGTGAACCTGTATATGCCCAGATGTGGGCACCTAATGTATACATCTAGGGAATCAAGCTGCACCTCACTGAGTTGGTGCAACAAGGCCCTACCTGAAAATGAGAAGGCTAGGAGGACATGTATGAACCAGTTTCAGATCTTCTCATGCATACTTACCAGTGGGGCTCCGACCTAAATAGAATGTATCTTTGTGTGGAAGCCTAGTCCACTCTGCCAGAACATTTCATGATTCTATTATTCTAGTACTGACTTCATAACCCCATACTGTTTGAGTAACTTAACAGAGCTTGCATGCAAACAGAATACATCATGGACCCAATGAATAGAAAATTGCACATTGATCCCGCAAAGTCCCCATGCCGAGAACGATATTGCATGTTCCTACGGCCAAAGTTTTCTATGCACGCTCCACGTATTCATGGAATTTAGACCGCAATGTAACCCTATGCGCAAGTTGCGTCTGAACGCCAACAAAATGCCCCCACGCAAAGCACATCCAGCCACATATACCTACCTTTGCGCACTCCTCGGCCGCGAAGTCATGCACCCCGGTAATACTGCGTGGGTTCCCCCGCAACCAAGCCGGCGCCCTAGTCCCCCGTAAATGTTACCAGCACCCCAACAACATGTGTACCATTTTTGGGTAATTCTCCATTCAAACTGCGTGGGAACCCCTGTAAACCATGGCTGCACCCTGCTACTCTGCATACGTGCACCCCTAACTGCGAACGGCACCCCAACTGCATGCACGCACCACTAAATTCACAATCAGGCCTTACCTTTGCGCAGTGATTCATATGCGATTGGGGTCTTGTGCATGCCTTCACGTGACTGTGTCAACAGGAGCTTTGCATGTTGATTTTGTAGATGTGATGTTGCGCAGTCAAATCCATGAATGCGCTTGGTTTCGAGCAATGCTGGGCGTGTGATTTCCTTGCGTGGCCCGTCCCTAGACACGCCCACCTTATTCCTCGTTCTTCCTCATTCTGCGTGGAGAATGGGAAATATGCATGTTCCACCCCATATTTAAAATTCTGCGCAGGTCCGACCCACACTCTGGGTGGAATCTCGCACACAACGCTTGACTGCTCGCCGCAGAGTCCAGCCGGACAAGCGCAAAGTCCCTGCAAAGTCTGGAAAAGTCCTGCAATGTCAATTCCATGAATCGACAAAAGGTTTTTTGCACACAGAATGGCCAGCAAAGTCACTATTTTCCCCGCAAAGAATTCCATGAATCCGGCCCCATGTGTATCTGGGGTTTTGTTTGCAAAGCATGATCTATAATGTAAATCCTGGGTGCTCTGTGTTTAGGCATGAACACCCGCAAAATAACACGAAAGAAGAGTGTTTCCTATAATGTTGCGGACAAAGTATAAATGGTGTACATCTTTTAAAACAAAAAAACAAGATTTAAATATTTCCTTAATCAGAGGTGGATTCAACATATGGACAAGGGGCAAATGCCCATGCCCCCCTGCTCTGTGTCTCTCTCCTCAAATACAAAGAGCCAGGCCCTTTCAGTGAGGTCTTATCTTTTTAACGTGTCTAAGACACAAATTATTTACAACAGGATTTGATTAGAGATGAGAAAAGGTAACAGTCAGTGACCATTGCTGTGGCACTTTTTTCTTAGTTATACAGGGGTTTAATAAGCTATTTAAGTGTGATTGTTGGGTGATTAGAAATTAAGGGGATACAGAACAGGTCGTGTGAAACAATGACCTTGTCATGCATTTTATTTCATATTGTGTTTGTATGAGATGTTTTGTAAATTCTCATGAATTTCTATGCTGGAGCTTCTAGGCTTCCATTCAGGATAAAATAAACCTACAATCATAGGAGGTCGAGCAGAGTGGAAGAAGTGGCACTAAATGCATTTTATCGCCACTTTTTATAAGCTGCACGATTTTGTATGATTTGGCGGGCGAAGCTGGAGAGCAGATCAGCTGTAACAAGGTCCCCCTGCCTAATCCGACTGGATTTCCACAGCACATATTTTTACATTGGCGGGAAACCAATGGATTCCTGTGGGATCCACCTGACATTTAAACCTGATGCCAAAGACATACATTGTGGACGGCTTCCACAATTATTAATTGTGGAAGTGATTTACACTTTTCCAGACACGTAGTGGAAAAGTGAAGAGCAAAGGTGATATTCGCTTGTGTTTTACCCTTTACTTTTCCAGTACTTGGTGGAAACAATTAAAATAAATGAAGTGGGCGCAGCTTGAAGGCCCAGTTGTATGGAATTTGGCTAGATAAGGTTTTAGTGATCGCAGTGAAACAGATTTTGAAGGTGTGGAAATCCAGGAAAAAACCAATAGTAGAAGAATGGATTAATGATGCGATTGTATTTTCTGATTTTGAATAGGTTATGTTTCGGAAGCAGGGTAGGGAGGAGAAATATTGGTCCTTATGGAAGCCTTTCTTTGATTTATATGGTAGTGGAATCCATAATGTTGGTCATGATGAATAAGTTGTTTAATAGGTTTGTTGTTGTGAACAGTAGGGTTTTTTATTTTTTTATGTATCTATTTATTCATTTATTTATTTATTTTTGTTTGTTGATGTATAGTTATGTCTTGTCCTTTCGTCTATGTGTGGAAGAATCTAGATTAATATTATTCAAATTATTTCTGGAGGTGGGATTGATGTATAATTTTGTGATATTACAGCTGATAGATGGACCCCCTTGTTAATTTGCATATTTAAGTAACTTTGGGTCTCACCCTCAGTTACTAGGGGAATCCAGACGTGGACCCCTTGCTCACTATTCTTAGAGAGGCACAGATCCACCCTACTGATGAGGTCCAACCAGACTGTCTGGGTTTCTGTTGGTACTCTTGTTCAGAGGAGAATTGCCTAGCATTTCGGTGCTGGTCTGCCCCAGGGCAGGACAAAGACTGATATGTTTGGGATATTTCTTCTCTGTGAAAGATAGTGAGCTAAAGACTCTGGGTAAGTCTCTCATAACCAGGATTAATGTCTGGCAGAGGGACTCCCAGGACCCCCTTGTTAATTTGCATTTGTTAAAATCAATAAATAAGATATTAAAAAATAAAAAAATAAAAATGAATAGCCCATTTGCAAAACAGTGCAAACAGGAATGATCCCCTCTGTGCAAGTTAGGATTCAAAACAAAATCCCCCCCTTACTCATGTCATCAACACGTTTCTACCATGATGAATACATTGTTGGGTTGGTTTATCATGTGACTTGTGCATTTTTAAAGTAATCTGTATGAAATTTAGTTATTTTAGGTATTCAAAACCAAACTTCAACACATATTTGTACTAACTTGAGCCTGGACGATGCATAGTCATGTATTCAAATTTCAGCCTATGCTCAAATTGTCGCTTTGCCACTTAACCAAACTGGGTGTTAGTGGTCAAATCACTTAATTTCACTATGCCTTACCTGCTAAAATAAGGTGCCCCTAAAAGTGATTCAGTTTGCTTTATACGCTATTCCAAAAAGCCTCACTCATGGGTTGATAGATGGGCAGCAAAGGCGTTAGAGCCCACCAAGAAATAAAAAAGAAAACACACACACACACACACACGCGCACACGCACACGCACACGCACACGCACACGCACACGCACACGCACACGCACACGCACACACACACACACACCTTTTATTGAAAATATCAGTCCACATTTATTGTTAATGTTAATATTAATGTTAACAGATCTTGTACCGCGCACTGTTGCCACTTGTGCGGTCTCTTGGCGCTTTGGGGTATTTGCATTGGAAGAAGGGTTAGGGGGGGTTTGTTAGTGGGATTGAGAGGGAGAAGCCCAAGAAAGCTTTGATGTGCTGTTGGCAGCTTCATTTCACTGAGTGTTGGTGCTTTTTCGGTTGGTAGCCGTTATGTGGTGTTGAGGTATGATTGAGTATGGTTTTGTTTCTTTTGGGTGTTGTAATGTGTGTGTGGTTTGTGATGCGATAGAGGTGTGGTTGTGTTTAGTTCAGAGTGTGAGTGTGAGCGTGCAGAATGGTGAGTTTTTAGTACGGTTATTTAGTAGTAAACACATTTCCTAACCCCAACAATCCATCTAGGTGTAACACATTTCCTACCCCAACAATCCATTGAACAAAATTGTGTCATTCAATAGAAAATCAAAGTAAACACATCAAACACAGAGTCATCATGGACAATTGCATATTATAACCAGTATGTAACTAGTATGTAACAGACAATGATGTACAGGGGCATGGCAGGGGAGCAAGGCACTCTCCTCCCTGTCACGCCTCAACTTGAGCGATGCCAGAAAGCCGGAAACCCCTGGACCATCACTGCCTGCCTCCTGATGCAGCTCTTCCAGCCCTAGCACTCTCTCCTTCATGCTACCACTCCCTCGCACCCTCAACCCAATTAAGATGTGCTGCAAAAATGCAACCAAAAATAAAACTTTATGTTTAAAATGTAATTTTGTAAGAAGCAAAATCTCCTATTCCTGGCTTTAGTATTTTGGTGGAGGGGGGCGTCTATCTTTCACCACAAGATGGAGGGACAACAAGCACCTCCTCTGGGGCCTGCTGGGAGTAGCAACAGTGTTCAGGAAGGCATGGCTGGGCGAACACCATCTGAGATGGTACAAAGACTGGGGACCTCACTGCTCAGCTGTCTCAGAGGAGGAGGGAGGTATCACCCTAGGTTCTCTCCAGCCAGGCCAACAAAGGCATGCTGGGCCATCGTGGGAGTGGAGGTAAAAGGGAATGGTGGTTAGGGGAGCTGGAGGAAGGTCACTGGGGGTGGAAAGTGAAGGAGGATCGGATATAATAGAAAGGGGAGAGCTGATCGGAAGGGACGATAGGAAGATTGATGTTGCAACACCCTTTTACATGCTTCCCTTTTGCTCTGTGGTGTTTTTTTATAGAGGGGTGCAAATGTACTTTTTCCGATCTGTGAAGACTTTTTTGCTGGATCACGGATCTAGGAAATCTGGATCAACCCCAGTACTATTTTTAGGGTATTCCTAGACCCACACCCAGTGAAATTTGGGCACCCCTGATCACAAACCTGGCCCACCCAGATCAAAATTCCCAGAGGCGGGCTTGGTGGTGCCTTTTTCAGTTAGTTGGCCCAAGTTTGTCCCAACCCACAATCAATGTGCTTCTGTGAACTGGATCAGCTTCTATGTCTGTCTCTCAGTGATTCTGCTCGGCTTCGTGAGAAATAATAAAAACACTCTGACTCATAGCGCTATCGCTTCAGAGTAATCATTAAGCTATCCGTAGAGATAGGCAAGATGTGGAAAACATCAGCAGAGGTGTGTAATGAAAAACAAGTTAATGAAGTTATATCCAGTGAAATAGTGTGCATGCAGTGAAGAAGAACAGACCGAGCCATGCTGCTGGTAAAAGTGCCAACAAATAGTCTTAAAAAAAGATCAATGTCCGGGTAACAGAATAGAAAACAACGCAGAACAATGTCCGAACACGCCCTGGCTCAAAGGGATGATGCATTACAGTTAATGGCATGTAAGCAAATGTTTAACCCAACTTGACCCCATACATGCCTTTCCATACAGCAGTGCAGTTATCTTGCAGCCTTTTAGCATGCGCCATAAATCAGCCTGTCTACCCATTCGCCTAACCATAACATTACTGAACAAGTATAACAGCCATTCCCCTTTTCACAATCTGTGGACACTCCCCCAGGGGCCCACATCCTGGTATCCAATCAGAAGACGCACAGCAGCCTTCTCGTTTCTTGCGGGTAGACCCACCATCTTTTAAAAGGCACGGGCTTTAGGCAAAAAGGGACACATTTTAGAGAACTACTTCAAATGCCACGGGACTGTGTGAGCCGCGATACAAGAAATGCAAGGGCAGTGCTGGCACAATGTTGACTTCAGCTTAAATATGAGGGTACGCGAAGAACATACCCATGTATGTTCTAATCCCCTCTGGGCTAAGAGCTATAATTCTCAAAGCCACCCACTCCATGACATGATCCTTTGAGTTGTTGAATGCGGAATTCCCAAGCCCTCCTAATTGAGGGGGGCACTCGTAGCTCTTTGGTGTCATCTCCCGTCTGGTCCATTGATTGGTTCCTTGACCTTGGTGGGCGGAAGGGCGATGCACTTCGGGAGCAAGAGGTATTCCCGGCTCCTAGCCAGGCAAAAAAATGCCCCCTCCCTCTCCTGTTTTTTTTTTTAGCTTTTAAAGAAGCTAAATGGCAGATTGGATAGAGGAAGGAACTGCGTTGTGGAGACTGTCTGTGTGTGGTGACGTTGCAAAGTGTTGTGAGAGGGGAGAGTTTCAGAGTTCAATTTCTTAAATTGGTTTCGGATATATTTGGGGGTTGTCAATAATGAGGAGTGAGTAGAAAGGACTGTTTGACGAATAAAGAGATGGATAGTTAGGTTAGGCCTGACGGCGAAACAAGACGATGAGGTGAGGCAGTCAGACTGTGCAGTGAGTAGCCAACATCCGAGCATTGTGATGCTTAGGGGTGAGGGATGGAGATAGGAAAATGTATGTATTCGTAAGATTTAGGGCATGTACGTACCTGTGGGATTTTAAAAAGCACAAACCTAGATGGGCTCGAAACTGAGTGCTATGCATAGGGTATGTGCCCACGGCGACGCAAGTAGCAAGCAGGTTAGCAGAGTAGCTGGATTGGGTAGTGGGAGTAGGGGAGGGCTGAGTCCCAAAGACACGGAAAGAATTGGGTTGAGAGGAGCGATTGGCGACATGATTGTGATGAGTCAGATCTTCAGGCCCTGCCTGAAGTGTAGGATGGAGGGGGCATTCTTATCTGCATTGGTAACTTGTTCCTGAGACAAGGTGCAGGAAAAGATCAGATTCATGTTTTTGTCCAAGCCCGGGGGAGGTGTGGGGGGAGAGGGGGTGTTAATGGCTTCTCGTAATGTGTTGGCCTCCACTGATGGTGCATTTCACAGTGAAGAACACAGGTGTTTTGGATGTGACAGCTTTGTGGGTGATGCAGGCTGTCCTGAACTTCATGCGTGCTTGAAGCGGTAGCCAGTGCAGCTCCTTGAGGATTAGGGTGATGTGCTCACACTTTTGTAGTCCTGAGAAGAGGGGTGCTGCAGCATGTTGGAAGTCTTTCAGAGGAGCAAAGCAGCATGTGGGATTCCTGCTGGTAGGGGGTTTGTCATCATTCAAGTAGTCGATGACCAGGGCCTGGACAACTTTTCTGAAACTCGGGACTGGGATGTCATGATGCCTGCCCCCGGAAGACCAGACCAGGCCCAGCAGCCCCGGAAGCAGGCATCATGCCACTTGGAGCATGCCCAAAAGCCCCAGTTAGGGGCTGTTTGGGTACAGTCCTGGCGCCTATGGCGCCAGGCTCATAAAGATAAAGTCAGTCCTGGCGCCATGGGCGCCAGGCTCATTATTGATAACTTACCTGAAGCAGACCATGCTGCATACTCACCTGAGGCAGACCATGCTGCATGAAGACTCAAGCCAAATGAGGCTTAGGAGGGACTTTTTTACTGAAGGGACTATTTTGTTACTTGGGTGGGGCTGTGGAAGAATACTTACCTGGATCTTCTTCCAAGGCTATTTAAACCACGCCCGGACAGCCACACGTGCTTCGCGTTATTCTGCTTGCTGCAGCGTAACGCTCACTGTGTTTTCAGCAGCTCCAGTCTTCAGCCACGCCCGCTTCAGTCCTGGGACTCCTGGAAGAAGACAAGAAGGATAAAGGTTAGAACAGGAGTTTTAACTTTAATCCTTACCTGAATCCTGATTACATTTCACCACGGAACTGAAAGACAGAAGTCTTTGAAGCATCGCTTCGCATTCCTACGGCGCCGCGCTGAACTCACCTGCTTGGCGGTACTTCAGCATTCCATCACGCTCTCTCCATCTCGCGGCCGCCCTCCCACACCCGAGGAGACAAAGACAGCAAGGTGAGCAAGGGGACTCTCTAAGGCTATACAAGCTACCCCCAAGGACTTACCTGATTTACCACGGGAGGTACTCACCTCATCTCGGGTCGGCACAGTCAACTCTGCTTCATCGCCGTACCCCGGCCCCTAAGGGGAAAACCACAATAGACTTACCTGAATCTTACCGAGTGCCATTTGGAAATCTTCGAGTGGATTAATCGGCAACCTGCAAGGAATCGGACAGAGTGAAGAGCAGACATTTGAACTCTTATGAACAATTGGACTTTAGAGTCAATACTGGAACTCACCAATTCCTCTACGCCAGTGAAGTAACTGGTCATCAACGCGCCCCTGCGGTCGACGCAGGATGGAGAGCTCATCCTTCCAAACCATCAGGTGAGACTAAGGAGGGGACATCAAGAGTGATCTGTGGGAAGACAACGGGAGTGGGGAAGGTGGGTTGACACTCAAATCCACGGGTGGTTAATTCCTCTTCTCCTTTGCAGAAGAATATTCTTGCAAGCCAGACAAACTAGGCTGAGTGGGCCAGTCCAGTCAGTCATCTCGGCGCTACACGTCATGCTGGTGGAAATAACAGCGGCCCAGTTACGGTCGACGCCCCCGTGGGAACCAGGTGAGCGTAACAGAACGCGAAGCCTACCCACAAATACCCACCTGGGCGTCATGGAGACCTTGGAAACTGATCAGTTGGCCCAATTATTAGGGGAATTAAGGGCCGAAGTGCATTCCGCCCGCCAAGAAACCAATGCCCTCAGGAGGGAACTGATAGTGTCAAAAGAACGAACTGATGAGTTGGCCAGACAACTATTGCAGAGCCAGGCTGGACAAACACCTCTACCAGGACTTGGGGCAAGTCCAGCTCCTGTACCATCGAGTAACCCGGTGCAGATAAATTTACCTGGAGCCGTTCCTTTGGCTCCGCCTGAACGCTTTGCCGGAGACCCAAAAGGGTTTGCAACATTCATGAATCAATGCCGCTTGCACTTTTTATGTAGACCTGGAGCTTTCCCAAACGATCAGGCCAAGGTAGCCTTTGTACTGTCATATCTCAGCGGCAGTGCGGCGGATTGGTCCATTCCACTAGTTAACCAGGATGACCCGATTCTTCGAGATTTCCAGGGTTTTTGAACAAGCATGGAAAGGCTATTCGCCCGACACTCCCGAGGACAGGCTTTGGACAACAAACTTTTATCCCTACGTCAAGGTAACTAGGATCTTTCATCTTACATTGCAATTTTCAATAGATTAGTAGTGGAAACCGAATGGCCTGAAGCCAAGCGAATCACATTATTCCATCGAGGACTTCGAGGAGAACTCAAAGATGTTTTGGCCCAAATCGTGAACCCGCCTCAAGACTGTGCTGAATATATAGATCTAGTGGTCCAGCTGGATCACAGACTTCAAACCAGGAAGGCTGACCGAACCAAGTTTGAGAACAGGGTGTTGGTTAAAACCCACGTAAGCTCCAAGGGAGTAGATGTCTCAGAACCTATGCAAATCGGGGGGGTTAAAGGACCCTTAACCCAAAAGGAGAGAGATAGAAGACGGCAACTGCAATTATGTTTATATTGCGGAACTACTGGTCATTTTCTTCGGAACTGCCCTGTAAAACCACCCAAGAAAGTTATAGGAGCAGCAGACGAAAACCATGTGAAATCTGACTCGGGAAACGACCACGCCCGGCAAGTGTAGAGTTCCGCTTGCCGAGCTTAAAGAAGGATACTCTGACCTCGCATTTCACCATACCCATGGTCCTTGTAGATCCAGAGCAGCCATCACGCATGCACACGGTAAAGGCGTACGTAGACAGTCGAGCCATAGGAAATTACTTGGACTGGGAATTGGCTACCAGGATGAATCTATCTCTCACCCGCAAGACCACGGCCGATGTTGTCACCACTGTAGATGGAACGGAAATTGCCTCTGGACCCGTAACTCATTCCACTGCAGAGATGACATTGCTGAGTCAAGATGGGCATCGAGAGGCTATGATGTTTGACTTAATCAAGGCCCCACAGTTTCAGCTGATACTGGGGATACCTTGGTTGGAAAAACATAATCCCTGTATTGATTGGCGAGAGAAGAGACTAACCTTCCCAGAATGTGCTCACACCTGCTACCCAAGGAAAACTCAAAACTCAGTCCTGGCCCCAGTAATTCCAGTAGCCATACAATTACCTGTTGAATACCAAGACTTTCAGGATGTCTTCCAAAAGGAACAGGCAAACACCTTACCACCTCACAGATCGTATGATTGTCAAATAGATCTTGTACCTGGAGCACAACCACCAGCAGAATCTATGCCCTTACGGAACCCGAAAATCTTCATTTGCGCCAGTACCTAGACCAGTACCTTGCTAATGGCTTCATTCGCCCGTCCAAATCCCCTGCATCTTCAGCTTTGTTCTTCGTACCGAAAAAGGAAGGCGACCTTAGAACATGTATAGACTACCGCGCACTGAATCAGATAACCATCAAGAATCGATACCCACTGCCTTTGATCCCAGAACTACTAGACCAGGTGAAGGACGCTTGTATATACACGAAACTAGACCTTTGGGGGGCATATCATCTGGTACGTGTCAAAGAGGGTGACGAATGGAAGACTGCCTTTCGCACCAAGTACGGACTATTTGAGTACCAGGTGATGCCCTTCGGACTATGCAATGCACCAGCAGCCTTCCAGTTCTTCATGAACGATGTCCTCTGAGAGCTTATCGACGTTTGTGTGGTCGTTTACATCGACGACATCTTAGTATACTCTTTATCAGAATCTGAGCATGTAAAACACGTCCGAGCAGTCCTAGAGAAATTACTCCAGCATAAATTATATGCTAAACTGGAAAAATGCATCTTCCACACTACGGAAGTGGAATTCCTTGGATTTATTCTGACCCCGAGAGGAATCCAGATGGATACACGAAAAGTGGATGCCATTCTTAATTGGCCTTCGCCAAGTTCAATCAAAGGAGTTCAAAGCATGCTTGGCTTTGCAAATTTCTACCGCAGGTTTATCCCGGACTTCTTGCACATTGTACATCCCATTACAACGCTATTGCGAAAAAACAAACGCTTTGTGTGGACAGAGGAAGCCGAGAACGCCTTCCAAGAGTTAAAAGCTAAATTCACATCTGCTCCCATATTAAGACACCCGCGCCCCGAGCTTCCCTACATAGTGGAAACAGATGCATCCAGTTCAGCCATGGGAGCAGTCCTTTCCCAAAAGGATCACGAAACTAACCAGCTTCACCCAGTGGCGTTTTGGTCAAGAAAATGTTCAGCCCCCGAATTAAACTATGCCATAACCGACAAGGAGCTGCTGGCCATCAAGTCCGCCTTCAAGGCTTGGCGGCACTATCTACTGGGTGCCAGACATACCATCACGGTCATCACCGATCACCGCAACTTACAATACCTAAAGACAGCCAAAGCCCAATCTTTGCGCCAACTCCGTTGGGCATTGTTCTTCGCTGAGTTTGATTTTGTAATAACCTATCGACCAGGTTGTAAGAATGGTAAAGCAGACGCCTTGTCCCGGATTGGAATGGGGGAAGCAGAAATAACTTTAGAACCCGTACCCATAATTCCGGAACAGAGAATCCTTGGCCTGACATCCATACTGACACTGGAGGACATGCAAAACAAGATCCACCAACTCTTTGATTCCGTTGCCCTACAGGACTGGGCAAAGAAAGGTCCAGAGTACTCTGTCATTGATGATTTACCTTATTACCAAGGCCGGCTATTCTTACCGCAAAAGGAACTACAGGAACTTGTTATTTCCCATTACCATGACACCTTAATAGAAGGGCATCCGGGTATTGCAAAAACCGGAGTTAAAATTAGGAAGCAATTTTGGTGGCCCACCTGGCGAAAGGATGTCAAGTCATTTGTCATGTCTTGTGGCATTTGCGCACAAAATAAAGGGCAAAAGAAAAAACCTGCTGGATTATTGCAACCATTAGACATATCACCTACCCCTTGGCATACCGTGTCATTAGACTTCATCACGGATTTACCCCCGTACCAAGGTTACAATACCATTCTAGTTATTGTAGATCTTTTTTCTAAAATGGCCCACTTCATTCCTTTAAAAGGGATACCTTCAGCTTCAATCCTGGCCAAGGAATTCCTTGAAAATGTTGTCCGCCTGCATGGCTTTCCTTCAGTGTTAATTTCAGATCGGGGCAGTCAATTCATTTCACATTTTTGGAGGAAATGCTGCCAACTGGCACAAATTGATGTTAGGCTTTCGACCAGTCACCACCCTCAGACCGACGGTCAAATGGAGAGGACCAACCAGACTCTTGAACAGTACCTCCGTTGTATGCTACATCAGTCTGAGGGGAATTGGAAAGACATCCTGTGGATCGCAGAGTATGCGTACAATAAGTCCATACACTCAGGAACTGGACAAAGTCCTTTTTTTACCAATTATGGGCACCATCCTCGAACCTCGGATTTGGACTCACCCCAGCATTTAGAGATGCCCACAGTGGACCATCTCCACGCTGTTATTACACAAGCCTTTAAAGAAGCAACCATCCATTTGCAAAAGGCTAAGGAAAAATACAAAAAGGATGCGGATCAGCACAGAAGTGAAGCTCCTCAATACCAAATAGGGGACCAAGTATGGTTAGCCACTAAGCACTTACCACTCAAGGGGACTCAGACCTTTAACCCCAGGTATTTGGGACCTTTTTCTGTCAAGGCAATTATTAACCCAGTGGCCGTCAAGTTGGACCTACCTGCTCATATGCAAATCCATCCCGTCTTCCACGTGTCTCTTTTGAAGCCAGTGCAACCAGGAACTAGGCTAACCACTCCACCTGAACCTATCCTCATAGACGGGGAGCCCGAGTTCGAAGTCAAGAATATTTTGGACTCAAAAAGAGTGAGATCAAAACTCTTTTACCTAATTGACTGGAAAGGTTATGGTCCGCAGGAAAGGTCTTGGGAACCTAGTGACCACGTGCATGCACCTCGTTTAGTGAAGAGGTTCCATCGGGAATTTCCAGACAAACCACGGCCAAGGGGGAGAACGACTTTAGGAGGGGCCTTGAGGGGGAGTGCTGTCATGATGCCTGCCTCCGGAAGACCAGACCAGGCCCAGCAGCCCCGGAAGCAGGCATCATGCCACTTGGAGCATGCCCAAAAGCCCCAGTTAGGGGCTGTTTGGGTACAGTCCTGGCGCCTATGGCGCCAGGCTCATAAAGATAAAGTCAGTCCTGGCGCCATGGGCGCCAGGCTCATTATTGATAACTTACCTGAAGCAGACCATGCTGCATACTCACCTGAGGCAGACCATGCTGCATGAAGACTCAAGCCAAATGAGGCTTAGGAGGGACTATTTTACTGAAGGGACTATTTTGTTACTTGGGTGGGGCTGTGGAAGAATACTTACCTGGATCTTCTTCCAAGGCTATTTAAACCACGCCCGGACAGCCACACGTGCTTCGCGTTATTCTGCTTGCTGCAGCGTAACGCTCACCGTGTTTTCAGCAGCTCCAGTCTTCAGCCACGCCCGCTTCAGTCCTGGGACTCCTGGAAGAAGACAAGAAGGATAAAGGTTAGAACAGGAGTTTTAACTTTAATCCTTACCTGAATCCTGATCCATTTCGCCACAGAACTGAAAGACAGAAGTCTTTGAAGCATTGCTTCGCATTCCTACGGCGCCGCGCTGAACTCACCTGCTTGGCGGTACTTCAGCATTCCATCACGCTCTCTCCATCTCGCGGCCGCCCTCCGACACCTAAGAAGACAAAGACAGCAAGGTGAACAAGTGGACTCTCTAAGGCTATACAAGCTACCCCCAAGGACTTACCTGATTTACCACGGGAGGTACTCACCTCATCTCGGGTCGGCACAGTCAACTCTGCTTCATCGCCGTACCCCGGCCCCTAAGGGGAAAACCACAATAGACTTAACTGAATCTTACCGAGTGCCATTTGGAAATCTTCGAGTGGATTAATCGGCAACCTGCAAGGAATCGGACAGAGTGAAGAGCAGACATTTGAACTCTTATGAACAATTGGACTTTAGAGTCAATACTGGAACTCACCAATTCCTCTACGCCAGTGAAGTAACTGGTCATCAACGCGCCCCTGCGGTCGACGCAGGATGGAGAGCTCATCCTTCCAAACCATCAGGTGAGACTAAGGAGGGGACATCAAGAGTGATCTGTGGGAAGACAACGGGAGTGGGGAAGGTGGGTTGACACTCAAATCCACGGGTGGTTAATTCCTCTTCTCCTTTGCAGAAGAATATTCTTGCAAGCCAGACAAACTAGGCTGAGCGGGCCAGTCCAGTCAGTCATCTCGGCGCTACACGTCACGCTGGTGGAAATAACAGCGGCCCAGTTCCGGTCGACGCCCCCGTGGGAACCAGGTGAGCGTAACATGGGATGAAAGACTTGACTTGGCAGACAAGAGCATGCCGTACAATGTTGCGTGGGTCTTCTTGGCGATGTGTGTTTTGAATGAGAAATCAGTCTATTGTAAAGCCAAGAGATTTACCACTGGGTGAATCGGTGAATCGGTGGAGCTTCTTGTCAGTTAGCTAGTTCTGGACTTTGGTATGTTTGGTGGAGTTTCCTAGGAGAATAAATGTGTTCTTTGTCATGTTAAGCTTCAGTTAGGCGCTTGACGTTCAAGCTTGGATGAGGGATAGAAAGTTCTTTAGTCTATGGGTGTCATCAATGCAGTTGATCTGTAGGTAAAGCGGTGTATTATCTTCATATGAGTGTATCTTGCAGTCAGCGAATAGTTACCCCAGTTGTTTTATGTAGAGATTGTAGATGGCAGGGGTAGAAAGGAGCATAGTGAAACCCGGCCACTTACTGGGCAGAACTGTGATCTGCTTGCCCCGCCTGGATGAATTGGCCTCTGTTAGAAAGGCAGCAGACAAACAACTGCAGGACTATTCCATTGAAGCCCATGTACGCAGCGATTGAGTTTCACTATGAAACAGCATACCAGAAGTGAGTCTTTTCTCACTGTCACTCCCGATGAGTCATACGCTCTACGGTATGACCCGAGATGAGTGGTAAGATACAAGGGGTTACAACTCTGCATGCCTACATTTCCTACTAATTGTAAACCACTGTATCATTGGCTTGAACCCTTTCCAGCATTCGCGAATCACTGCATAGTTGACAGCTGCCCTGAGGCGGCAATAAATATTCCCGTGCACTTTGCATCCAGAGGCTGATGTACACAGCGTTGCAGGGAGTCGCTCTCCCCAGGCACTGCCAACAGCCACACACACACGTCTTTGCTGAACCCGAGATTGTTTTGACTTGCGAACCCTGTTACTTCAAGGGACAGGTGTTCACAATGCAGGCACAATACTTATGCACGAGCAGAAACACAGGTCTGCTGCCCATTGTCGCCTTAAACCCCTATCATTGTTGCTACTATCTCTTGCACACAAATGCTCATGAGCCACGTGCGCCTCATTGCGAAGAAACCGTTTGCCCTGAGTGGAATTTGCACACCCCCACAGAGCAAAGGACTCACTTAGTCTCTGAAATGCACCACAACTGTTTTCAGGTTGGGTTTTGAAAAGACCAAAAGCAACACACAGAGAAGTTGTACACTTATATGAGATCCTTGTGAGTACACAGAAAATATACTGTTATGTTATGTTAGGTAAATTTATAGCGCACACGTTCACCCAGAGGCATCTTGGCGGCGCGAAGAGGAACACAACAGGACCGCATCCATCAACAGTATACATATATACCCTATACATATAAAAGGCATTGGGCCTCATTACGAGGAAGGCGGTAGAGGGATAATGATGCCGGTAGAGCTGCCGGCCCCGTTATCCCTCTTCCGCCTCATTACGAGGTCTGCTCGCGGGTCCCGCTAAGGACGTCTGGTAAAACCATGCGTCCTTAGCGGGACCCGCTAGCAGACCAGGATGCTAACAACGGGCACGTCATTAACGGGCCCTTTGTTAGCATGCTCCCCATTGCCATTGAGCCCTATCGGGGCTCAAATGGGAATGGGGATGTACCGGGTCCGGGTTCCAGGAAAGGGAATTACTGGGCCCTCCAAGGTCGGAATGGCCCGGTATTTCCCCATTCCAGGAACCCGGACCCGGTACCCGGTATGGGGGTAGCCATGCCGCTAAAGGCGGCATGGCTACCTCCATACTCGTAATGAGGCCCATTCTTCAAATCAAGATGCATGCCAGTGGTTACATAGACAGTTGGGATATCCTTAATGTAAAATTCAAAACAAGAACATGTCAAAATAATGTGCAATTAACTTTAAAATAGGCTGAAGTGTTCGCACGTCCAAGGACACAGAATTTAGAGAACGCATCTTCTGAATCTTAGTGGCCAGTGACACCTGGCATCTCCATCAGGATTTCCAGGGGTTTCATGTGTGCATCATAGCAGGTTGAATGGGGCCCTGAAGAAGGCAAGAGGTTCATTTTGCGGGGTCTGACTTGTTTCTACCCATTATAAGCAGCCAGTGCCTCTTATTCTGACGCGATGCAGACGAGTTTGAAACCTCAGCATGTCAGCTCACGTATGACTTGCAGACTACCCCGATAGTGGCAATATAAATGCTGCATCTAGGGGAGATGCAAAAAACAGAAGAGTTTGTTCCCAAAAGGTATTACTTCTAGCTACTCAGGCAAATCTCTATATTCGAGCCGAAGGCTTTACAATCATGAATTAAAACAATTTTGCTAGGAAAAAATAATATGTCAATCTCCATATAGCTTAAATCAAAAAACAACAGTGAAATAATATATTTTTTAAAGTTTAATTTATACATTTACAAAATATTTTTCTTTAGAACAAGTGTTGCCTATACAAAGAATTTCAAAACAACACTTATATAAAGAATGCTAAAATGTATAGGAATTGTATATGCAACATACAGCACTTATAGCCACATAACAGAATACATAAATGGCAGATGGACATCTACATGTAGCTATCGAATGTCAGAACCTACCCACCAAATTCCAAACCACCTCCAGACGTCTAGACAAGCCCTTCCTGCAAACTGGGGGGCATGGAACACCTAATCTATATCTATCTAAGAAGAGGCAGGAAGAAGGGGGCATGCACATCATAAGGTCTATGTTATAAGAATAATAGCAAGGTGAGGAGGTCCAAAAAACTTTACAAGGCCCCCACTGCATAGTGCTTGCGCAAACCATTTTGTTAGTATTAAGTAGAGATGGGTTAGAGTTCAAACCATTCTGTTTTGAATTTTGTATGGGAGGAAGTTAATTTCCGAGACATTTTCCTGATTTTGTTCAGTAAGTTGTTAAGCTTCAAGAATTTTCTTTGGTGGAATGTTGTTTATGAGTACTAGGAGGTTGGAGGTTCCTTAATGTTGATAGAAATATGCCCTCCGGCAGTTAGTAGCATTATGGATGTGTTGGTCAAGGTAATTTGTCATGGCATAAAGCAGTTTTGTACTTTATTTTGCTACTGAAGCTGCAAAAGCAGTTAGAGAGAGCCACTGGATCCCTATCCATGTACGATTCTCTTTAAGGTTCTTCTTGCTTTGGTTTAATCACTATTTGAATCACGCATTGCTGGGTTTGGGGGATAGTTTTTGAGAGAACGATGGCCTTGTTGTTTGTTTTCGCTATTAGGTGATAATCTATAAACTACCATTATAAGAACCAGATGAGAAGGAGGCGATAAAGTCGTTTCTCTGGCATGATATGGTATGGAGCTTTGGGGCTTTGACAAGCTGGAGCCCATCCAAGTGGCTGAGAACGATTTTTCAAAGAGTATTTTGGGGCTGCCAGGGTCTACCCCCAAATTTGCAGCTCACAATGAGCATGGCTGCCGGTTTTTGGGTGATCTGGCCGCATCCTTACAGCTAGCCATTGGCTCAGAATTTGGGAGAATACTAAAGCCTTTTTGACCCACGAATTAGGGACCTACCTGGTGTCTAAAGACTCCCATTTGAAAATCCCATGGCTCAGATATGTACAAATGCGGTTGACCAAAGCGGGGGTGGATCACTGTTTCCATAGGCCATCTCTGCTGTCTTTGATGGCTTCAAAGTGTGCGAGATAAAAAATGATCCAGTCTCTCTTGGCCAGAAGAGAGTCTCTGGAGCTCATGCAGCCAGCTAACAGGGAACATCTGATTATTACATCCCCCGGCCTTCAAAAATATCTGAGCCAGGCTAATCCCTCATCCCAGCACTTTCCGGTTTCAAGGGCCCGGTTTAACTGCATACATTTGAGAGCCGTGATGTCGGTTTGGTCTGAAAGGGAGTGTGGATCAGTCGTGTCCCTCTTGTTGGGCTTATTTTTTTGGTTTGTCCTATTTTTTCAGTGATTAGGTAACACACATTGAAACCCGTTTTGCAGTGCCATGGCTTTCGATGTTATGAGCCTGCATTGTATGATCTGTTACGGGAAGACTCGGTTCAGGTGGGTGGCCCGTTGTGACTTCCTAAAGCATGCCTTGTCATTAAGTTAACTTATATTAAACTCTGACTGTTCATGATTTTATAGCTTTGTTCAGAAGCCTTTATGATGATTTTAGTTGCTCAATGTTTTTATGGATATTATGATGTAATTTGTTGTGTTTTAATGGTATGCTATGTTTTACCAAAGTAAACTTTATTTGAGTTGAGAAGGAGATGGCAGGCAAGAAGAAAAATACTGCATGCAGATGTTGTTTGGCCATGTACACAGCCAGTGCACACCCATGTGCATGCCAAAGACAATGTCGTTTTCAGCCCACTTGCAGCCCATCCCTGCCCAGACCACCCCAGAAGGGTCTCCTTTCACAGACAACTATGTGCTGTTATAGGGCTGCCATTGTTATTTTTTTGGATGTGATCTTTTTAGTAAGCAATTTTTTAAATCATAACAGAAGGACAATGGGGGCCAGGAGGACAGCTCAGGGGCAACCTGGTTGTCTTGGAAGTAAGACAACGCAGAGCAGCACAGGTGCAAATCCCAGTCTCGCGCTTAGAGACTGGTCTACGGTATTAAGCGTGCAATAAAAGGTTAATTAATTAATTACATGTTTTCCACTGAGACAAAAATAGTGATCATTCATTCATTCATTCATTCATTCATTCATTCATTCATTCATTCATTCATTCATTCATTCATTCATTCATTCATGTCCTTATCAGAGTCAAATAACTTAATAACAGCAACAAAAAATCCCCACTCTCCCACCCATGTTCCCTCTTCCTCTATACATATTTCAGCATGATGGAAGGTTTCAGTACATAAAATTAGTTGAAACATGTCAATCCATGGGTCTAGGTTAACATATAACAGCCCCTCACAGCTTTGTATAAAGGTCTACTCTTCAATCTCCCATGTCCTCAAGTTGACATGCCCACTTGGGACCCATCAAAACTCTGCCTACCACACAGTCATTGTATGAACATAATTCTCAATCAATTTAACACAGGTAATGACTTATCATTTGACAAATATACATCCTAATCGCAAAATATAATACTTCATGCTTTAGAAGGCCCAGCGTTCACATGTGCATAGGACATGTAAACTGTTTTGTTTCTTCATGTGATCCAAAATCAATCCACATCTGGAAAATTGACACCAGCCTCTCCGACAAGTAAATGCCTGACTGGCTTATAATCACCTTAAACTAAACCCAGGAAAAACCACAATCATAGTTGTTGTTCTGCACCTGGCACCCCAAGCAGCAATACCATGGCCTACAGAAATGGGCAGATGCATTATGCAGATACATTATGGACAGTGAACTTATTTTGGAACCACAAATCAATGCATTGATAAAGAAATGTTTCTACAACCTATGCCCGATTAGGAGGCCCATGCCCGCCCTGACCATCCCACACAGGACACTTGCCATTACATATGTGCTTCTGTCCATAACCAACTAAGCCACCATTATATAACTGGCCATGCTATACTACTTTAATGAGAAACTCAGGATACATCTAGAGCACATCAGCAAGATGGCGTCTTTGACTCAACAGGAGAGAACACGTTACTCCAGCTCTAAGATCACTTGACTGGCTACCAGTGAAGAGAAGGATTGACTTCATAGCACTCTCCGTCACTCTTCAGGGCCATAGAGCTGAATTGTCACGAGAAAAAGACTGGGATCTAGCAATGATCTCCTTCTGGCAATTAAATGAAAAGTCAAATGTGGTGAAAATCTGGAACTCCCTCCTAAGGAAAATCTGCATAATCGAGAATCTCTTGGCTTTCAGGAAAATCTTCAAAACCTGGCTCCTTACCACATGGAGCAGGAGCCAGCCATAAAGTCACCCTGGCCATCGGCCACCAACCCACCTACTGTACCATTAATTTATTCCGCCACTAACACCTCATTCCCATATGTTCAAACACACTTAAAGCATATCGACTGTGCCACCTGCATACAGCACTCCAAAGATCCTTTCATCACACTGCAAGCAACACAACACTAGAACCTGCAACAATGTACATACATCAGTCCATCCGGCCAATGCACCCAGGCCTCAAGCGAGCATGAGGTTAGCTTATGGACACTAAAAAACTAGGAAGCATAGATCAGGGTTCTTCCGTTCTGCACCCAACACCACAACAAAGCTACCTTGCATTGTGTTGCTCCCCCTAAACTAGCTCCCTTCTCTTCAGTTCTGCAAGAGCGCCTGGAGACCATGAACAGAGCAGCGGTATAAGGTATAAATCACAGTCACATAACATACTTTGTGAAAAAATCAACTTGCTTTTCCCTGCTCTCTTTGCTTTTCCACAACCTTGACACTGTTCCTCAGCAGCATCTTCTCTTAATAATATCAGCCACCAGAATGGCCTCACTCCTCACCACAGTCCTTATGGGTTTACGCACACCTGCTCTTTGGACGGAACACTGTTGCAGCTTTTATGTTTTTTAACCACATTCCCCGGATTCCGCTGTAAGGCCTTCACTCTATTTTTATTTTTTACATTTATAAAGCGCTCACACAGCCCGCAGGCATCGAGGCGCTGTTACAGGAATTGTTTGTTTTTCTTAGTTCCGTAATTTTTTTTTTGTTTTAGTTACGTATTTATAACGCGCTTAAACACCCAGAGGTTTCTAGGCGCGGACCCGGGGATCGAACCTGTTGTTCATTTTGCTTCCAAGACGCGCAAGCTGCCGCTGAGCTATCCTTCCTCTGCACTTCCTGTATGTGTTCTCTGCCTCATTGACCTGTTGTTGAGTGCGTCATTGGGCAGTTGCCGGCGATGCTGATGGAAGACATGGGCTACCATGGTGCTTACAGCGGACCATCTGTGGCCATGAGACTCCTCTGTGTCATATGTCCACCAGGGTTCCCATTGCTCATTCTGTTTGGGGAGGGTTTTGTTCCCATTTGCGGTAGAAAACCTTGTATGGTTCTCGGAAACTTAGCAAGTTTTGCCTCGTCTGTATTTTGTTTCCTCCTATCAAGGCCAGTCAGGTTGCACGTGGGTAGACTGCCTCATAGGCCCTGTGCTTGTCATTTTTTGCAGTGTCTCCCCTCGTGTGTGTCCAAGTTCTGCAATGTATGTAGGTTCTGATGGTTTCCTTTGATGGCTGGTGAGCGTGCACGTCCAGTTCAGTTTCCTTCTGACACCTCCTGATACGTGAAAGACAGAGTTCATGCGGATGCACTACAGTTTCAGGGGTGTGTCCTGTTATGTCTAAAATGACAGATATAAAATTACTGAATGCGTGATTTGCCTGAATTTCGAAACGTTCGACCAGATGACGCATTCGGTGTTAAGGGCTGTCCCCTGCACCTTTGCTCACTATATTGTGAGCGGGGGTTGCAGGATTGTCCCCCGCAGCCCAAACCCGGAGAAAAAATTAAATTAAATAAAAGGAAAGGGCCCTGCAGCACCGTTTCCCGATCACGGAAGGTAAGTAGGGGGTGGTGCTGGGGCTCTGGGTGGGGCGGGGGCCAGGTTAGAAATGTTCAGGGGAGAAAAGACCAAACGTTATTTCGGAAAAATAATCTTCAGTCTTTTCTATCTCAAACATTTGGATCTCGGGCTTTCAACCCTGATCCGGCGTGTCCACCTGAAGGACAACAAGGACATTCTGAGTACTGTACTCAGGTTGGTAGGGTTTAGCCCCAAATGCAGAGGGATTCATTAACTGCCTTGAGGATGGATCCGCTTGGTTGGGGCACACACCTGGAGGCGTCGGTGTCCATGGCACATCCAGTTCGGGCCTCTTCCCACCAAATGGCTGATGCCCACTGATTGACTTGCAGATCAACTGTAAGCATATATGTGACATATGCACATATGCATGTTCATTTAGAATCATGCCAGAAGCTATTTTTCTTTATTTACCTTTCCTGCCTATTGACTAGCTGTGTCATTTGGAATGATTAAAGACAGCATGGCTTGTTATGACTAGCTTTTTGGCAATATTTCACTTTTATTAGTAAATTTGTGTCAGATGTCTGTGTTTTCATTTTACATGATCCGATCTATGGGGGCCATGATGTACCGTTGCCATGCACTCATTTACCTTTGTACCTAATCATCTTGGTGTGGGCTTGGAGCGAAATAGCCTTCCTGGTGTATGAGGTCATTTTTGGAGAACATGGTGCACTTTCAGTGTTTGAGCTTTGAAGGGGCTTGGCAGGGAGGTCTGGGGGACAACTCTTATCAACTGTGTGATCTGGCCATGCAGGGTACCCTTGCGATTCTCTACATTATCTGACTTGGGGGCTCCATCACCTGGCCTGGACTCTTCAGACTCCTATGATTGCAGGGTTTCTCCTCCATTCTGCTTCTCAGAGGGGTTCGGGGTAAGGCTATCTTGGACATTGTTCTTCTCTTTTGGGGTACCAGGCGATCTCCACCTCCACTGTCTATCTTGTCCTTCTGATATGATCTTGTTTGAGTTTAACATGTTTTCTTACATTCAATGGAAAGGACTCATTGGCAAGCGGTGCTCTACCATTTGCCAACAGGGTTTGAGCTACTTCACTGTCGATCTACATTGCTTTCTCTGCATTACATGTGTGCCGAACATTCAGTCATGCCTGTGTTGTTCAGTGCTCCATTCTCTTCAGAATTGGCTGTACCAATTTCCCAATTTGCAAATTCTTGATTTGACCATCTCCATGATATGACTTTGAAACTTGGAAGCTGCCTTATGATCAAGTGGCTAGGGGGCATGATAAGTAGTTTTAGATTTTACAGTCCCTGGGGGACTGTTGACGGGATGTCAAGAGAGCATTGGAACCCCACTCCCCTCTAATCATGAGCCTACTGCATGTACTTCAGTGAGCAATTCATGCATAACATTTGGAAACCTGCGTACAATTGGCATACAGAGAATGTTGTGAGAGTTCTACATGGTTTGATCGCTGATCTTCCCTCCCTGGGTTGGGTATGCCATCATTTGCTTTTTTTCCCCGTTCTTACTGTGGCAGCAGTGATGGTTGTTCCAACTGTTTCTAGAGTTTTCACCACACTGAGGCATATGCTAGGCTATGGTGGGTTTCCCCTCTGCCCCATGCTACTATCCTTCAGAGGTGAACTGCTGCTATGAGTTTCCTATTGGGGAAACTCTTTTCCTGCTACGGCCAATAGTGCCTACTCTATGATGTTCATGATCTACTGGACTAGAAAGAGCCTTACAGATATTTCTGGATGGAAGCTTTCTTATCCACATTGAGGCATGTGGATCAACACAACTATGGAGGAGACATATACTCCAGCATCTGCACGTATCAGACCCTATAGGACTTCCCAAGGCATGTGTAAGCGAAGGGCGGTCATGGGCAAGGTATATGATCTGATTGGTTATTTATAACATGCTTAATACCCAGAGGTTTCTAAGAGTGGATCCGGGGATCGAACCTGTGTTGGTCCATGTCGTCTCGCTTCCAAGGCGAGCATGTTGCCGATGGGCTATCCTCCCGAGAACCCGGCATCCCGTTTTGATGCCGCTCGCACATACCACACCATAGAAGTCGTCCTGAGTGTTCCCATTCCTGCTCTGAAATCTCTTCACTGTTTCCCCATGGCTGCAAGGATCAACTTCAAGACTCTGCATTGTCCACAAGGCTTTTTGGGGCCTGGGACTGCTCTACCTCCAACATTGTCTTCCAAAACATCTTTCTTCTCGAGCTCTCCGCACATCCACTTCCAACCCCCTGAGGGTCAGACGCTTCTCCAAGCACAGAGTTGAGGGCAGATCTATCCCCTTGGCTGGGGCCTCCCTCTGGAACAGCCTCCCTGCCTCTCTCAAACTTGAGCAGAACCAACTCCGGTTCCGGAAGCAACTCAAGACCTTCCTTTTCGCTTCCGCTTTCTCTCTTCCTCTCCCCTTCTGATGCACCTGACTGCTCTGCACACTGGCCACCCTCTGAACTTGGGCCCAGGCTCCTGCATGTTCAGTTGCCCTCGCACTGCCTCCGGGCTCCCCAGCACTTCAGGGTCTGTATCTGCAACCCTAGAGTCCCTTCTCTCTGCACTTATGAGCCACCCGCTGGCTGCACTTGTGAGTTCACTGCACTTCCCGCTTCCATTCCCCCTGGCACTTCTCCCCTTCCCTCTTCCCTGCACTTGCGCGTTCTGAATGACACCAGGCCTAGTAAGATCGTTATTTTGTCCTCCTTGTTTACCCCTCATTGACTTGTCGCGCCTAGAAACACTTGTGTACATGCGTGTTATAAATGCCACATCATATCATTCCTGTTGGGTGATTGGGGTTTCTGTACCGATTTAACATCTTCCTGTCTATGATTCTTCTAGAGGCCCGCCAGGGGCACTGCTGGGTAGATCTTGGGGATCTGGGTGAGGAGTGCGGTGAGGAGAGAAGATGGGGGGTAATGTTTAAATATATTCGGAATTACTCCTTAAACCTCACAACGCAACATAGTCCTTTTCGCCTCACAGACTGGTCGAATGGCCCTGCTCAAGCTGAAACATACAGGAAGTGTTGAAGAAAAGGGAGGGCCTTAAACGGGAGACAGGGAGCGAGACTAAACACATGTAATGCTGTAACAACGTTGTTTCCAAAGGGCAGGCCCTTCAAGAAGTCCGGGCTGTGGTGAGTCATGAGGATTAAGGAGCACTGTTGATGATCATACATACTGAAACATTCTATTCAAGAGTTATTCTACTCCCTTTGGTTCCCTTCACTCTCCTCAGAGGTTCTGCTGCCCGTGCTCACCCTATCTACGCCTCTCTCTGCCCTGTAGTTCCTGATCTACATGCATGTTCTCTATCCTATCTGGTTTCCTGGGCTTCCCACTCGTCAGTAGGTCCAGCTGTTTTGCCTTTTCCCATATATGCTCCTCCATGAGATCAGCAGCTCTTGCTGCACCTACTCACCCCAAAGCTGCACCACCAGTGCCTTAAGTGGCGTGGCAAAACGAGCCGGGGTTCATCAGGGTGGCATGGCCTAACGACGGGGGGCCGCCTGGGCTCGTTAGGCCACGTCACCTGGACGAGCGCCGGATTAACGGCCTGCAGGCACGCCCGCCAGGCAGTCCTTTGTAGAAATCAGCATCCTCTCCCCCACAGGGGGGAGTGAACAGCCACACCACAGCAGCAGATGTGTCTGAACAGACTATATTCCTCCACTACCATCTCTCTCATCACCTTGCAGCCTTCAGGCCACTCACTGTGCCTGTATAGAACATTCTATCTCTCCCTGCTGGCAAGGTCCTACTGGACATGCCATATTGACCTCATGCAAACTTGGTACATAGGCTACAACGAGATAAGATACAGTGTTCTTATCTATGTATGTGCCTTCCATGGATTGAAATGGAGCCGGGGCCTCTATTAAACACAAACCTTTGTGATCAGCATTTTCCTTCTCCGACTGCAGGATGTCATCTGTTCATTAAGCTGCACATTTACATTAAGAGCTCTTTCACATAATCAGCCCTCTGCATGCTGGTACATGTAGTACTGTCGTTGCGATATGCACAGGGATGCAAAATGGCACAAATTATAAATGCCAGGACCTCTAGAACATGATTTGAGACCTCTGTTTCAGCTTATTTTTAAGGAACCAGAGGTGCATGGAGTGGTGATTTTAGGTGATACAAGTGGTTAGTGTTCTTCTGCATTACTAGCTTTAGCAGGCTTTATACTCAGCAGTTACTTTGCATACATTCTACTGTTCTCTGGCAGAAGAGAACACATTCGTATGTTTGAATTTTGTCAGGAATATCGCTTTCATCGTTTCGTTTGCAGTCAGTAAACTGAGTACAATTTGCTTGGGTAATATTAATGTGTATTATTTAAATTGTCAATCTACTGGTACTCACTTTGGTACAGTGACATGCATTTATTTAACTGTAACAATTTCTCCTTGTAAGTGTTACAGTGATTTGCACCGGGTCCATTGGATCTCAAAACACTCCACACTCTCCTGTTGGCTATCTAATAGTTCAAGGCAACACATTGAATCACAAATTAAACCCTTTTCTTTTTCAAACTACCTAGTTAACGTACATGTCTGCTTGTTAGAAGACACAGCTTGTTTTTTTGTAGCACTTCGAATCTTTTGTCACTTTACTCACAAATTGCTTACTGATGCCAAACAATGACTACAGATGCCCTTATCACAGAGCGTCTTTTGTCATTTGTCTTGAAAGCATAATAGTAAAACTCATATTTTTGGCGCTCGCGTACATTTACATTATGAGTCAATGGATTATGCGAGTTCATTACATTGTCTGTTTTAGCTATTTATTTAAAAACCTACAATAGGCTACACTCGTTCAAAGATTTGCCTGATCTACACGGGCAGGCCAAAGAAAATTCCCCTCGAAATAAAGGTATTCTCTTAGTTGCCTGGACCCCTGCCATACACCCACTGCCCGATGCACACGCTGTTACGCAATGTCCACACCTATTTCTCCCTTCAGAATTTCCTCTCTCCCCGTTCTTCTATTTGCCCCCTCCCTCTCCTCCTGAGATTGGCAGAACGCAACCATTAGCCAAGCGAAACTTCATTTAACAGTGCGGGCAGAGGGCGCTCACCAGCAGAAAACAGCCTGGAGGCAAAACAAACTTGTATCACTACGTACACAAGAGAAAGTATGTGCAACTGGGAGCAGGGTTTCCCGAAATGGTCGAGGAATGTCTGTAATCTTACCTGATCAAGGAGCCCATAGGGGCGGCGAGGGAAGCGGGGGCTGCTTCTGCCGTGGAGAGCGCCAAATGGGCGGTCAGGTGTGGAGGCAGGCATGGAGAGCTGGATCAACCGCCCGCGGCCCCGTGTATGGGAGCCTGGAACATACCTGAGGGTGCCTGGGGGGGAAGTTAACTCGGTGCAGGTACAGCTAATGGTGGCAGGCAGGTGAGGATGCGTCCCCGGGGCGGGGGCCAGCCGGGACAGGTAAAGGTACACACAGGAGCGGCCACGCGGTGCGCATGACATTATACAGTCACTGCACCCAGCGCACGTGTCCGGTGCCCTCTGACTCATACTCCTTCCTTCCGGTGGCCTCTATTTCATTTTCAATCTTCCCACTATGTCCTGATACTTCCTTTTACTTTTTTCTTTCTTAATTTTGGTAATTATTTTTTATAATGTTAACAATAGCTCACTATAGAAACATTTCTTTCTTTCTTTCTTTCTTTCTTTCTTTCTTTCTTTCTTTCTTTCTTTCTTTCTTTCTTTCTTTCTTTCTTTCTTTCTTTCTTTCTTTCTTTCTTTCTTTCTTTCTTTCTTTCTTCTTTCAGAATTTCTCTGTCGAGCTCAATAAAATGTGCCTTTCCTTTCTTCTGTTCTTTCTTTTCAAGTCACCATTCTTTTCGGATTGTTTTATTTTTCTGCATACTTTTATTTTTAGACTTTCTTAATGTATATCGTTCCCTTTATATGTTTCTCCTATTTCATTTCCTTAAACGTTTTTTTAATTATTATTTTTATGGTTGCTATTCAACATTGACACAACGTTAAAATTCGAATACAGCAATAACAAAACTAATATACCACATTTACAACCTTACAATTTAAAACTAGACATTTTACACAATTCTTCAACACATCAGTTTTCATTTTAGACCGGCCTGATTCAAAAATCTAACAGTGACCAAAACCAATAAGACATACTCTCCATTAAAAATTAGCGCCCAGACTCTGGGCTCTGAAATTTCTCTATGATAGTTAAAATGCTTCCTCGGGAGCAAATTACTAATTCAGTTCCAAGCATGACGTGCTTAAATGTGTCAAAGTTTCAGTTTCTTGACCACAAAATTGACAAACTTTAGCAAATTCCCCCTGATTTAGAGGCCGATTCATGGAATTAATGTGCGCTGAAAATTCCCGCAGCGAAACCCGAGCACAGCGATTCATGGAAGTCCGTGTGCATGTAAATCCATGGATGTGTGTATAAAATCTTGCGTGGCGCACGCTGGCGCACACGTCTTCAAAAAGCGTGCGCTACGCACACAGCGAAAGCGCACATAGCGAAGTGCACACAACAAAAGTAGGCGTAACACGGGCGTAACACGCGGAATGGGGAACAACGTGTTCAAATGTGGACGTCACGGGGGAAGTACAGGAGGCAAATGCACGAAATGCCCACACGTGCGCCTACAACACGTATTCATGGAAGCGAACGGGGCTAACGCGTGCGCCAAAAAAGACGCGCTAATCTGGAAACACGTACACCAGCAGAAAGCAGGCGTACGTGGACCCGCGCAGCATAAAAGTGCGCGCAAACAACAAACAAGCTCAGACGTCAAGATGAATATACCGTTCCTCGCAGCAGTGGTCATGGGATACTGCAGGAGGAGGAGGAGGATAGGCAGGCCCAGAATTTTTACACCCAGAACCAGCCTTTTTGGGATGCCCGATGACCAGGTGAATGGGAGGTACAGGTTTCCACTTCACATAATACTGGACCTGGTGAGTGAGTGGGAGGATGACCTCACATCACCCACCCTGTGCTCCCAAGCACTGAGCCCCTTGGAAAAGGTGCTCAATGTACTGCACTTCTTGGCCACTGCTTCATTTCAGCGGACTACTATCACAGGCCACACAGTCACACTGCCTGCACCAGGTGTTGGCCATCATGACTGCACGCCCATCAGTCCGCAGGCACATATACTTGCCCAGAACACTGCAGAAAGGCAGGCTGTCGTCCAGGAATTTTACGGGGTGGCACACTTCCCCAAAGTGCTAGGTGCCATTGACTGCACCCATGTGGCTCTACGTCCTCCCAGGGCAACTGAGCACATCTACAGAAACCTCAAGCACTGGCATTCCATCAACGTGCAGGCAGTATGTGATGCGAAGGGAATCATCACCTCAGTATGTGCTAACTATCCAGGGTCTACCCATGACAGTTTCATTTACAAAATGTCAACCCTAAACCAGGACCTAGAAGCTGGGCGGCATGGCGATACATGGCTGCTTGGTGAGTATAAATGCCCCTGCACATGCATGCATGTCAGATACTGAGTAATGTCACAACCGCACTAATGATACCCATCATCACCTCCCCAGGGGACAGTGCCTACCCACTGAGCACCCACATGATGACACCAATTCGGAACCCCACCACACCACCCGAGGTAAGATACAACACATCCCATATTGCAACCCGGGGCATAGTGGAGCGCACATTCAGAGTGCTCAAGTCACGCTTTCGCTCCCTTGACCGCTCTGGTGGGCAGCTGCTATATGCGCCCCCAGTAGTGTGCAGGATCATAGTGGCTGCATGTGTCCCGCACAACGTTGCAACACGGCGGGGCCTGCCTGTGGACATGGTGGTGCCCCCACATTCCCAACCACAAGCACGGCCGCTGCGCATGGGAGGGGAAATGGCACATGGTGAGGCAGCCCGTACGCAGCTGGTGGCTAATTACTTCACCTAAAATCACACCCCTGTGAAGTGCACACAGCCCTGGAACATACCAGCTGACAATCAATGATGATGACATAAAGGACAGTCAACTGTCACAACCATACCAGCCTGAGATTGGTCACCTGGAATTGTTACATTGTGTGCATCCCTACCTGCTGAAAGACAACCAATGCTGTGTCACAAAAAAACACACATTTATGCTGCATGAATGACTACCCCCTTGCAAAATACAACATGAAAATAGCACCATGTCACCCAACCCCTCCCCAGGTCCGCCACCCAACACACCATGCCATGTCATACAATGTGAAAGCAAACAAAGCAATGCACACGACCTGACACAAGTGTCACAAAGTGCACTGTCCCAAATGGAAACTGCCCACAGACAATATGCTCCCAGTAGTCAATAACAAACAGCACACATGAACAAATACTTACCACCAACACACTACAGCAACACACCATGAAACATTGCAAAAACATGACAGTACTAAGTCAAAGTAGTGGTAGTCTTACACCCTGAATAAGCCAGCACATCGACCCCTTCCAACTGTAGAGTGTTGCTGCCACGCAAATGTGTCAGTGTATTGCATACAACATGAACTCCATCTGCAAAGGAGACGGCCTTGTGAAGACATGAGGAAGGAACCTGCAAATTAGGAGGAAGACATGGATGCACAAGCACATATCAATACACCATGCAGTGTACAATACAACAACAATACCCACTAGGGATGTACACACAGTATTGACTACAGACTGCCCACACAGCTCATGGGAGCCCAATGTCACTGTGTAAATCACTGTCACTTGGTCACACCCTTTGCAAGCCCATGGAAACAGGAGGCAGGAGGGGTGTGTGTGTCACGAACCCAAGCATCTAACCCAAACTCAGGACAAGCCTGCATGTGCCCAGCTGGAATACAGTGGATGCCCACGGGAGCCACACAAGGCAACACACTGTAAAAAAAAAAAAAAAAAAAATGGCCATGTAGGGGCTGGGGGGAGGGGGGGAAGGCCACCCAGGAGGTTCGAGGACAGGGTGCACACCAACAACCACGTGCGTGGATGTTGCGAGAAAAAAAAATACCTCCAGGGGCTCATGGCCTGCACGGCTATGCCATTGTGGGAGAACTGCTGTTGCTCTCTTCACCCTCTGCTGCTGCATCAGAGGTGGTGGCACTATGGGAGGCAGCCCACGCAAAGCCCTGGTATGGTCCTCCATGGCAGCAAGCATGTGGGTCTGATTCTGGAGGATTAAAGTGCGGAGATCCCCATTCAGCATGTCACGGGTTGCCTGCACTTCTGCACGCATGGCCTCATGTGATGCCCGGATCTCCTCACGTGTTGCCTGCAGCTCAGCTGAGAGCGAACATGTGAGCTGCTCCAGCTGCTGTTCTGCCCTAACATTTCGGGAAGCCTCAAGTTCAAGCAGACTCTGCCCGAGGTTATGAAGTTCCACCCTCAGGGCTTCCCTGTGGCCCTGTGACTCTATTGACGCAGGTCGGTCCCTGTTGGAAGCCAACATGTCTTCCCTGTGTGATTGGCAAATGGAGTCTGTTGCCTGCTGTTGTTGCTCAATCTGCCTTTCAGGGGGGATAATGGAAGTGGCCACCCTCTCCATTGCCCGAGCCATCATTTCTATGGATGCTGCCTGTTGGGTTGCCATACTGTACATGGAGTTTTCCCATACAGTATTGCCTGGTGGCACATGGCCACCGCGTCGGCGGGCACCACACCTGTTTGGGGCAAAGCGATCTGCACCTTGCTGTGCTGGCACTGCCTGAGGCTGCAGGACTACATTCCCCCTCTAATCTGCTGGCCCAGGAACAGGATCAGATGCTTTGGAGTGTAACCCTGCATACGTAACCCCCAAAGGCGGACCTACCAACACTGACATCCCCATAGAGGGTTCTACCCCTGGTCCAGGTGGGTTGGACAGAACAGAATCCCTGCCAGAAGTACTGAGCTGCAACAGCACATAAGTTTCATCATCCGACAGAGCACCTGAATAGAGGTCTGGGGCGCTGCACCCAGAAGCACCCCTCAACAGTATGGTCTGCAGTACCAAAGTGTTTTCATCCACCACCACACCACGCCCCCCACTGGTGCCTGGTCGTGGCTGAGAATCCTTCTGGGTCTGCACCATCTCCTGAACCTCACCAGCATCAAGTGCGTTGTCACCTGCAAAAACATGAAACGCAAGAAATGGAAACAGGCATGAGCACCATAGCACACACATAGGCCTGATAAAACAGAAATCCTGTACATGGTTAACACATGTCCCACATGACCATAACCCTGGCATGCATGCACTGTCAATGATTCTGAAGGGGAGTCAAAAAGGCAGACAATGAGGACACCAAGATGGAAAAGCAACACATCCGCAGCATGTCGTGTAGCACTGGCATCACTCATCAGCCTGTGAGTGGCATGTCCAATACACATACATGACACATGCCAACACACAGATGTCATGTAGCATAGCCATGGTAAATTAGACAACTACAGCGATATGTCAGTGAATGAGTACTTTCTCACATCCATGTCACATGGACATGATGAGAATATTAAAGCAGAATAGTGTTGCAAAATATGCATGTGCCGCACACTGCAACACATCCAGTGTACAATTAGACAGTGATTGTAGGCAGATGTACACATCAATGGTTGGTCACTTCAACTTGACAGGAAACATGCAAACAGGCCCTAAAAATAAATAAATTTCCGCAGGCCAATACTCCCTCGCCCTGAATGGTTTAAACATTCACATAACCAGGTAACTAAAGTGCCACAATGTGGGGTGTTAAACAATGACAGAAGCATGTCACATATGTGGCATTAGGGATTAAAAAAGCATATGAAAAATGGGATAATCTAAACAATCAGCCTGAATGAACACAGAAAAAATCAGAATAATGTTGTTGCAAGATGATAGTTCAAGTGCAACAGCAGTAATGTGGGGCTAATTGGCTACTGTGGGCAGAAGGGATACTGTCATACCCAAATCAAAGGCACATGAATGTATTGGAGAAAGCACATGGGTGACCCATAACACTCAGGAGTACACACCCTCACCTGGCACTCAATCAGAACCCGTCACCCAAACAACATACACATGGATTACACACACATGCATGGGCACTCACCGGACAATGCCTCGTATTCAGGTAGCTCTCCGACGCCTTGGATCTGTTCCTCTGCGACGAAGGTCCCAGCAACAGACTCATGTTCAGTGAGTTTGTTGTCCTCTGGTGGAGACCCACCGCCAGTCACCAGAGTAGCGGCATGATTTGAGACCAGCTTGCACTTTGCTCTGCGTTTCAGGTCATTCCACCGCTTGTAGCAATCATCAGCTGTGCGCCTCACAAATCCAAGGGCACTTATGCGGTCCGCGATGGTCTGCCAGTGTGCCCTACGTTGACCAGGTGTGGTCTTTCACCCTGCAGTCACCACCATTTTGCGGCTATCTGCCGACACATAGGTCACAAGTGCATCAAGTTCGGGGTCATTAAAGCTAGGCTTCCTTGACGTGCCGGACAGTGTAGCCGTGTCTGGGGTCTCAGCCTGTAGTGCCAGAGCACCCTTCTTCCTCTTTTTCAAAGGTGGAGCAGAGCCTGAGTGGCTTGCGCCGCTCTGGTCAGTAGGGGCAGAAGCGCAGGTGGACTGGGTACTGGGAGTGTGCGAAGGCACAATGACCATAGGTCTTGTTGCAGGCATTGGCTGAAGTGTGATGTTGGCAGGGGCAACGTTGGTTTGATGGAGCAGGACCGACACTGTCCCAGCTGGGAGACTCCGAGCTCGGGTGGATAGAGCTGCAGCTGCCCCTACAGCCTCCCCACCCTGCCTACCTGGGGCAGCAGATGACATTGCTGCCCCAGATCCACGTGGCCTGGTGACACCAACTTGCACCGGCACACATGGCTTAGACTTGCTGACCTGGAAGACAGCCTGGGAGCCATCCTGTGCCGGGTCAGGTGCCACAATGGGCTGGTCCAACAAGGGCTGAGCTGGGATGGTGTCAGCCACATTTCGATCAACCATGGGGTGGGCATGGGTGTCCCTGATTGGTCCTCCACACATGGGGGTCTAGCGGCACCCTGCAAATCCTGGCCACGTCCCCTACCATGCCCACCACACCCACCTTTTGGAGGTCAGCCACCTTTGCCTCCCTTACCGCTTGGTCGCCTCCCAACCATGGCACTGATGTTGTGCGTATGGGAGTTGCAGTAAATGATTGTCCTGGGCAATTGGGGGTGAAAGGGGTAGGGTACTAGATGGAATTCATACCCTAGTGCTCTAGCAAGTCTGTCTGTGACCCCTGGGGGAAGATGACGGGTCATGCAACGCACAGGCACCCCGAAAACAAACCGTAACGTGCACGCAACCCTTCGTAGACCACGTGCGTGGAAAAATGACCCTGCACTATGCTGTGGCACCCAGAAACACACAAATAAGCATACGCGTGTTACACGCAGCCTACAATGACCTCTGAAGGGGTACGCGACACACAGGGCAAGCACAGTTGGTAAATGCGTGCGTGACTCACCGTCTGCCTGGAAAAAGAACGTGAAAAAAACGCGCGTGTGCGTGTTGGCAACACCCCCGCCAAAAGAAGATTTGTACGCTGTCTGAGGAGACAGGACAAAAGAAGAAGTGAATGCTGTTTGAGGAAACAGGCCCAAAAAAATAAATGAACGCTGTCAGAGGTAACAGGTAGTACGAACTTGAAACGCTGTGAAGTAATCGCGTGTGAACCGACAAGTACAGAATTCACCCACTCGCTCTCCACGAAAAGCATGTACAAGGAAATGGGGTCCTAACATACCTTTTAAAGCAGCCCACACGCACAGCGTCACTTACCCGTGTACGCGCTAAGGCCGTTTCCTCCAATTACACAAGCTGACACTTGGACATGCAGTTTTTGGACGTGTACGATGAACATGCACCCGTGTTGATGGAAACGCCCACGTGCGTCACGTCACTTACGTGCGTAGGCCCTTTCCTCGGATTACACGCATTCACAAGCGGACGTGCAATTTTTCACGCGCGCTGATCCACTATGCCCACATCACGAGGGAAACGCCCGCGAGAGTCACGTCACAGAAGCACTTACGTGCGAAGGGCCTTTGGTCCAATGAAACCGTGTACGTGTTCTGACGAAGGGCCTTTCCTCGAACTACACGCAGACGTGCAAGATTTTCACATGCCAAATCACTCTGTATCAAGCTAGCCACGCAACAACACACGGAAGACCACGCTCCTGCCCAGAAGGCCGAATTACTGCCCCCCCAGAGCCCCGAGCACGCTCCCACCTGCCATCTGCTGCTGCCTGCCGCCCACATGCCCTGCTATCTGCTGCCTGCACATCATCCATCTGCAGGGTGCAGTTGTTGTGACCACCCCTGGTGGAACTGAACACTCCCGACTGGGATACCATCGCTCCACAGCCCAGCCCCAGGACCCAGTTGCCCACCCACACCTGCCTTTGGGGTTGCCATGTCGGGCACACCACCATCTGGCACCACTGGCAACCCCCAGCCAGAGAGGCAGAGGGCCACCAGCTTCAGTGCCAGGGAAGTTGGTGTCCTGGTGGAGCAAGTCCTGGGGCAGTATGATGCCCTCTTTGGAAGTTCTCGCGCCGACTATGAAGGACGGACCAGGATCTGGATGGACATCATGACTGCCATCAACCAGGAGGGGGTGGCAGTCCGTGACTTCAAACATGTCAAGAAGCGCTGGGAGGAATTCAGGTCCAGGATCCTCGAAAAGGCCCGGTGCCTCTTGAAGGCAGCGGATGCCAAGGGGCGCCTGGGCCTGTCCGACCACCAAATGAGGGTCCTGGAACGCATATGCCCAGCGCTCCACGTCCAGGTCCTTGAGAGGCAGACCCGTCTGGAGTCGAGCGGTAAGTGTACATGCATACTGATTGGACGCTGCGCGTGTCGTGGTGTGCCAGTAGTCTGCAGGTTGCACATGTGTTTTTGTAGGGCCATGTATGGATGCGTAGGTACAGGGGCGTGAGGCTGACACATGCGAGTCCTGTCATGTGAGACACATGGATGGTGTATGTGTGGGTAAGCATGCGGGCCAAATGCAGATGTGGGAGCACACATGTTTGAATTACTGTGTATGTACGTTGGCATGGTTGTGGTGTCACACATGGATGTTTGTTCCAGCAGCATGTATCTGCATTGTGTACATGTGCATGTGTTTGTATTTGACAAGTGTGCAACTGTGATGCAACATGGCAGCATGTGGCACTGACATGTAGAAGGCTGAATGCCAGATGTGACATGGATGGCGATCACATCACTCTGACAGTTGGTGGAAATGCACACATGCATTTAAGTGTGTTGGTGTGTGTGCATGTGTTGTGTACTCCCCATGTTTCATGCGACATCAGGCTCACCTTCGGATGCTGATGTTGTTGTATGTGTATGGATGGTGCTGCCTGGTGCAATATTGCTGTGGAATAGCTCATGTGTGTGAGTAGAAATGACATGTGTGTCAGGGAGTGTGATGCCATGTCTGAAGTTTGACACTGCCACTCATGTACAACTGTCATGTGTGTATCAGTCCATTGTACAGTGCCCTGGTGCCTGTGTTCTATCTCTCCCTGTCTGCAGCGTCAACAGATGAAGAGGGCAGAGAGGGTGCTGTGGAGCAAAGCGGCAGGGATCGCACCACCAGCCGGAGACGCAAGGCCCAGTTCCCCTCCCAGATTGTCATCTCTTTGGGGAGGGAGGAGTCTGGCGCCGCGTCCGAGGCCGGAGCTGCCGAGGGTAGGTCCAAACGGCGAAGGTTGGAGATGGACCCCTCGGCAGCAGAAGGGGCAGCTGAGACCCCAGAGGGTCCGACGGAGGAAGATGGCATGGAGTCATCCAGGTTGGTGGGGGGTTTGGAGGAGGAGGAGGCCGTGGAAGGGACACACACGGGGTCTGGAGGTGGGGATTCCACTGGCGCCAGTGGTGCAGTGCATGGGCATGGACAGGAGGCAGCACAGGCTGCCGCGGAGGTGCCTGAATGTAATCCTGTCCCTGATCCTGTGACTGCATCATCCGGCACCAGCAGGGATGCCTACGTCCAGACCCGTTTTCAGGGAGGGGATGGGTGCACAACAACTGGCCTTCCTCTCCCTGCGGTCGTGGCTATCCGGGACCATGTTGAGCCTGTCCTGGCTGGGATAGCGTTGCGTCAACGGGGCATGCGAGTTTACCTGCTGTGTTTTCGTGAAGACACTGCACGTCATCTCGGATGCCTCTTTGACCGCGTTGACCTACTGGGATGGGTCACCAGTGCTGGATTCCTCCGTGTGCTGGACCTTCTTGCGACCCCTTCCTCACCTGAACCCCCTACATGCCAGTCGTCCTCCATGCCATCTTCCCACCCATTTATCACCTGGGTACCCTGTGGAGCTGCCTCTGACCCAGCGGCCAGGCTGGTGGAGGAGACATCCTTGCCACAGTCGGGAGTCGGACGTCCAGCAGGGGTGGCCACCACGACAACTGCACCCCAGCCGGAGGAGGATGTGCAGGCAGCAAGAGCCAGGGCGCAGGCACAGGCACAGCAGCAGCAGCAACATGGTGGGAGCAATGATGGCTCGGGGCCTTCAACATCGGGGGGGCAGGCATCGGCCAGAGGGCAGGAGGACCCAGGATTGGAAGTGTCTTCCGTGTGGCAGCGGTTGCCATAGATGCGGAGCGGCAGCGGGCGGAAGAGGCACGACTCACAATGGTCAGGGCGGAGAACTCCATGCGGAGGGCACTGAGGCGGGCCGAGTGCCTTGAGGCAATTCGCAGGGAGTTGGAGGCCAACATGTCATCGTCCCTGTGAACCCTCTGGGCCATGGAAGAGGACTGCCTCCAGGGCATTGAGTGGGAGTTCGATGATGCCCTGGCCCGGGACATCCAAAAGTGAGCCGTTGGACTAGCCCGCTGCCATTGTAAATAGTTAGTTAGTTAGTGTTAGGCTTCATTTTGGTTTTCATTTTATTTTGGGGCGCTTGGACAATACCCCACATTTTTGTATATAGTTCTTCATTAGTTAGTGTATTTTTGTAGATTTCATTTGGACAGTTGGGCTCATGGACCCAGGATTTCATCCTTGTAAATAGTTGGAGTGTGGATTTGTCGGCATTTTCTTTTTTGATTTTTCCATGGAGCAATGGATTTTACTTTTTCATTTCTGTTTGGATTTGCTTTGTTGGAAGGAGACTTTGGATACATTTTTGATTTCATATATTTTGGATTATGAATTCCTTTTTTTATCATTATGTGACATTCTGCATTGTTTTCCTTATGTCCATTGTTTGGTATTTGATTTTCTTTCACCACATTTTTTGTTCAATACATTTGTTCCCGTACTTCAATGTGTGGTATTCTCTCATTGGTTTCATGCATGTCACGATGTGGGTTTTCACATTCACTGGCACCCATTGTGTGTGTGTGATGGACATGTGTTGATGTACATACATGCCATTTGGGTTGTTTCATGTAATGGGCATTTCAATGAGGGCCATGATTGTGGGTCATGTTGACATGTTGGGGGGAAATGAGTGGGGGCCTGCTGGCAGGTGCCCCTCACTACTGGGGGGTGGGGGTGCTGGGGGACATGAGTGGGGGCCTGCTGGCAGGTGCCCCTCACTGCTGGGGGGTGGGGGTGCTGGGGGACATGAGTGGGGGCCTGTTGGCAGGTGCCCCTCACTGATGGGGGATGGGGGTGCTGGGGTACATGAGTGGGACATGAGTGGGGGCCTGTTGGCAGGGGCCCCTCACTGATGGGGGGTGGGGGTGCTGGGGGACATGAGTGGGGGCCTGCTGGCAGGTGCCCCTCACTGCTGGGGGGAGGAGGAGGTACTGGGGGACATGAGTGGGACATGAGTGGGGGCCTGCTGGCAGGTGCCCCTCACTGCTGGGGGTGCTGGGGAACATGAGTGGGGGCCTGCTGGCAGGTGCCCCTCACTGCTGGGGGGTGGGGGTGCTGGGGGACATGAGTGGGGTCCTGCTGGCAGGTGCCCCTCACTGATGGGGGGGTGGGGGTGCTGGGGGACATGAGTGGGACATGAGTGGGGGCCTGCTGGCAGGTGCCCCTCACTGCTGGCGGGTGGGGGTACTGGGGGACATGAGTGGGGGCCTGCTGGCAGGTGCCTCTCACTGATGGGGGGTGGGGGTGCTGGGGGACATGAGTGGGGCATGAGTGGGGGACTGCTGGCAGGTGCCCCTCACTGCTGGGGGTTGGGGGTGCTGGGGGACATGAGTGGGACATGAGTGGGGGCCTGCTGGCAGGTGCCCCTCACTGCTGGGGGGTGGGGGTGCTGGGGGACATGAGTGGGGGCCTGCTGGCAGTTGCCCCTCACTGATGGGGGTTGGGAGTGCTGGGGGACATGAGTGGGACATGAGTGGGGGCCTGCTGGCAGGTGCCCCTCACTGCTGGGGGTGGGGCTGCTGGGGGACATGAGTGGGGGCCTGCTGGCAGGTGCCCCTCACTGCTGGGGGGTGGGGGTGTTGGGGGACATGAGTGGGGCATGAGTGGGGGCCTGCTGGCAGGTGCCCCTCACTGCTGGGGGTTGGGGGTGCTGGGGGACATGAGTGGGACATGAGTGGGGGCCTGCTGGCAGGTGCCCCTCACTGCTGGGGGGTGGGGGTGCTGGGGGAAATGAGTGGGGGCCTGCTGGCAGGTGCCCCTCACTGCTGGGGCGTGGGGGTGCTGGGGGACATGAGTTGGTGATCACTAGTGCAACGTGACATGTGGCCTGGACGGGGGGCATGGCCATGGTGGACGGGCTGCCTGTGGGACATGTCCAGGGGTGCAGGGTAGTCCCCTGTGGTGTGGGCTGCCTGCAGGGGCCGTGGAGGGGATAGAGGGGACACATGGGAGGACCCACACTGCCAATTCACATGTAGGACTCCCCGCGCACCTCACTGGATACACGTAACCTGTTCTGACAGCAAATTTGCGTGTGAAAGTTCCCGCGCACCCCAGTAACACACGTACCCCGCTCGCACAGGGACAATCGCGTGTGAAAGTTCCTGCGCACCCCAGTAACACACGTACCCCGCTCACACAAGGCCAATCGCGTGTGAAAGTTCCCGCGCACCCACGTAACACACGTACCCTGCTCACCCAGGGCCAATCGCGTGTGAAAGTTCCCGCACACCCCAGTAACACACGTACCCCGCTCACACAGGGCCAATCGCGTGTGAAAGTTCCCGCGCACCCCAGTAACACACGTACCCCGCTCGCACAGGGCCAATCGCTTGTTCCCGCAAACCCCAGTAACACACGTCCCCCATCGCACAGGGCCAATCGCGTGTGAAAGTTCCCGCGCACCCCAGTAACACACGTACCCTGCTCGCACAGGGCCAATCGCGTGTGATAGTTCCCGCGCACCCCAGTAACACACGTACCCCGCTCGCACAGGGCCAATCGCGTGTGTAAGTTCCCACGCACCCCAGTAACACACGTACCCCGCTTGCACAGGGCCAATCGCGTGTGAAAGTACCCGCGCACCCCAGTAATACACGTACCCCGCTCGCAGAGGGAAAATCGCGTGTGAAAGTTCCCGCACCCTAGTAACACATGTGCCCCACTTGCACAGGGCCAATCGCGTGTGAAAGTTCCCACGCACCCCAGTAACACACGTACCCCGCTCCCAGAGGGCCAATCGCATGTGAAAGTACCCGCGCACCCCAGTAACACACGTACCCCGCTTGCACAGGGCGTGTGAAAGTTCCTGTGCACCCCAGTAACACACGTACCCCGCTCGCACAGGGCCAATCGCGTGTGAAAGCTCCTGTGCACCCCAGTAACACACGTACCCCGCTTGCACAGGGCCAATCGCGTCGGAAAGTTCCCGCACACCCCAGTAACACAAGTACCCCACCCGCACAGGGCCAATCGCGTGTGAAAGTTCCCGCGCACCCCAGTAACACACGTATCCCGCTCGCACAGGGCCAATCACGTGTGAAAGTTCCCAAGCACCCCAGTAGCACACGTACCCCGCTCGCACAAGGCCAATCACGTCGGAAAGTTCCCGCACACCCCAGTAACACAAGTACCCTGCTCGCACAGGGCCAATCACGTGTGAAAGTTCCCGCGCACCCCAGTAACACACGTATCCCGCTCGCACAGGGCCAATCACGTGTGAAAGTTCCCAAGCACCCCAGTAGCACACGTACCCCGCTCGCACAAGGCCAATCACGTGTGAAAGTTTCTGCGCACCCCAGTAACACACGTACCCGCTCGCACAGGGCCAATCGCATGTGAAAGTTCCCGCGCACCCCAGTAACACACGTACCCTACTCGCCCAGGGCCAATCGCGTGTGAAAGTTCCCACACACCCCAGTAACACACGTACCCCACTCGCACAGGGCCAATCGCGTGTGAAAGTTCCCGCGCACCCCAGTAACAAACGTACCCTGCTCGCACAGGGCAAATCATGTGTGATAGTTCCCGCGCACCCCTTTAACACACGTACCCCGCTCGCACAGGGCCAATCGCGTGTATAAGTTCCCACATACCCCAGTAACACAAGTACCCCGCTCGCACAGGGCCAATCGCGTGTGAAAGTTCCTGCGCACCCCAGTAACACACGTACCCCGCTTGCACAGGGCCAATCACGTGTGAAAGTTCCTGCGCACCCCAGTAACACATGTACCCTGCTCGCACAGGGCCAATCGCGTGTGAAAGTTCCTGTGTACCCCAGTAACACGAGTACCCCGCTCGCACAGGGACAATATCACGTGTGAAAGTACCTGCGCACCCCATTAATACACATACCCCGCTCGCACAGGGACAATTGCATGTGAAAGTTCCCGCACCCCAGTAACACATGTACCCCACTCGCACAGGGCCAATCGCGTGTGAAAGTTCCCGCGCACCCCAGTAACACACGTACCCCGCTCGCACAGGGCCAATCGTGTGTGAATGTTCCTGTGCACCCCAGTAACACACGTACCCCGCTCACACAGGGCCAATCGCGTGTGAAAGTTCCCGCGCACCCCAGTAACACACGTACCCCGCTCGCACAGGGCCAATCACGTGTGAAAGTTCCCGCGCACCCCAGTAACACACATATCCCACTCGCACAGGGCCAATCGCGTGTGAAAGTTCCCGCGCACCCCAGTAACACACGTACCCCGCTCGCACATGGCCAATCGCGTGTGAAAGTTCCCATGCACCCCAGTAACAACCATACGCTGCTCGCCCAGGGCCAATCGCGTGTGAAAGTTCCCGCGCACCCCAGTAACACACGTACCCCGGTCACACAGGGCCAATCGCGTGTGAAAGTTCCCGCGCACCCCAGTAACACATGTACCACGTTCGCACAGGGCCAATCGCCTGTGAAAGTTCCCGCCCACCCAGTAACACACGTACCCCAGTCGCACAGGGCCAATCGCGTGTGAAAGTTCCCGCGCACCCCAGTAACACACGTACCCCGCTCGCACAGGGCCAATCGCGTGTGAAAGTTCCCGCGCACCCCAGTAACACACGTACCACGTTCGCACAGGGCCAATCGCCTGTGAAAGTTCCCGCCCACCCAGTAACACACGTACCCCAGTCGCACAGGGCCAATCGCGTGTGAAAGTTCCCGCGCACCCCAGTAACACATGTAGTCCGCTCGCACAGGGCCAATCGCGTGTGAAAGTTCCTGCACACCCCAGTAACACACGTACCCCGCTCGCACAGGGCCAATCGCGTGTGAAAGTTCCCACGCACCCCAGTAACACACATACGCTGCTCGCCCAGGGCCAATCGCGTGTGAAAGTTCCCGCGCACCCCAGTAACACACGTACCCCGGTCACACAGGGCCAATCGCGTGTGAAAGTTCCCGCGCACCCCAGTAACACACGTACCACGTTCGCACAGGGCCAATCGCCTGTGAAAGTTCCCGCCCACCCAGTAACACACGTACGCCAGTCGCACAGGGCCGATCGCGTGTGAAAGTTCCTGTGCACCCCAGTAACACACGTACCCCGCTCACACAGGGCCAATCGCGTGTGAATGTTCCCGCGCACCCCAGTAACACACGTACCCCGCTCGCACAGGGCCAATCGCGTGTGAAAGTTCCCGCGCACCCCAGTAACACACATATCCCACTCGCACAGGGCCAATCGCGTGTGAAAGTTCCCACGCACCCCAGTAACACACATACGCTGCTCGCCCAGAGCCAATCGCGTGTGAAAGTTCCCGTGAACCCCAGTAACACACGTACCCCGGTCACACAGGGCCAATCGCGTGTGAAAGTTCCCGCGCACCCCAGTAACACACGTACCACGTTCGCACAGGGCCAATCGCCTGTGAAAGTTCCCGCGCACCCCAGTAACACACGTACCCCGCTCGCACATGGCCAATCGCGTGTGAAAGTTCCCATGCACCCCAGTAACACACATACGCTGCTCGCCCAGGGCCAATCGCGTGTGAAAGTTCCCGCGCACCCCAGTAACACACGTACCCCGGTCACACAGGGCCAATCGCGTGTGAAAGTTCCCGCGCACCCCAGTAACACACGTACCACGTTCGCACAGGGCCAATCGCCTGTGAAAGTTCCCGCCCACCCAGTAACACACGTACCCCAGTCGCACAGGGCCAATCGCGTGTGAAAGTTCCCGCGCACCCCAGTAACACACGTACCCCGCTCGCACAGGGCCAATCGCGTGTGAAAGTTCCCGCGCACCCCAGTAACACACGTACCACGTTCGCACAGGGCCAATCGCCTGTGAAAGTTCCCGCCCACCCAGTAACACACGTACCCCAGTCGCACAGGGCCAATCGCGTGTGAAAGTTCCCGCGCACCCCAGTAACACATGTAGCCCGCTCGCACAGGGCCAATCGCGTGTGAAAGTTCCTGCACACCCCAGTAACACACGTACCCCGCTCGCACAGGGCCAATCGCGTGTGAAAGTTCCCACGCACCCCAGTAACACACATACGCTGCTCGCCCAGGGCCAATCGCGTGTGAAAGTTCCCGCGCACCCCAGTAACACACGTACCCCGGTCACACAGGGCCAATCGCGTGTGAAAGTTCCCGCGCACCCCAGTAACACACGTACCACGTTCGCACAGGGCCAATCGCCTGTGAAAGTTCCCGCCCACCCAGTAACACACGTACCCCAGTCGCACAGGGCCAATCGCGTGTGAAAGTTCCTGTGCACCCCAGTAACACACGTACCCCGCTCACACAGGGCCAATCGCGTGTGAATGTTCCCGCGCACCCCAGTAACACACGTACCCCGCTCGCACAGGGCCAATCGCGTGTGAAAGTTCCCGCGCACCCCAGTAACACACATATCCCACTCGCACAGGGCCAATCGCGTGTGAAAGTTCCCACGCACCCCAGTAACACACATACGCTGCTCGCCCAGAGCCAATCGCGTGTGAAAGTTCCCGTGAACCCCAGTAACACACGTACCCCGGTCACACAGGGCCAATCGCGTGTGAAAGTTCCCGCGCACCCCAGTAACACACGTACCACGTTCGCACAGGGCCAATCGCCTGTGAAAGTTCCCACCCACCCAGTAACACACGTACCCCAGTCGCACAGGGCCAATCGCGTGTGAAAGTTCCCGCGCACCCCAGTAACACACGTACCCCGCTCGCACAGGGCCAATCGCGTGTGAAAGTTCCCGCGCACCCCAGTAACACACGTACCACGTTCGCACAGGGCCAATCGCCTGTGAAAGTTCCCGCCCACCCAGTAACACACGTACCCCAGTCGCACAGGGCCAATCGCGTGTGAAAGTTCCCACGCACCCCAGTAACACACGTATCCTGCTCGCACAGGGCCAATCGTGTTTGAAAGTTCCCGCGCACCCCAGTAACACACATACCCCGCTCGCACAGGGCCAATCGTGTGTGATAGTTCCCGCGCACACCAGAAACACACGTACCCCGCTCGCACAGGGCCAATCACGTGTGTAAGTTCCCACGCACCCCAGTAACACACGTATCCCGCTCGCACAGGGTAAATCGCGTGTGAAAGTTCCAGCACACCCCAGTAACACACGTACCCCGCTCGCACAGGGCCAATCGCGTGTGAAAGTTCCTGCGCACCCCAGTAACACACGTACCCCGCTCGCACAGGGCCAATCGTGTGTGAATGTTCCCGTGCACCCCAGTAACACACGTACCCCGCTTGCACAGGGCCAATCACGTGTGAAAGTTCCCGTGCACCCCAGTAACACACGTACCCCGCTCGCACAGGGCCAATCGCGTCTGATAGTTCCCACGCACCCCAGTAACACACGTACCCCGCTCGCACATGGCCAATCGCCTGTGTAAGTTCCCACGCACCCCAGTAACACACGTACCCCGCTTGCACAGGGCCAATCGCATGTGAAAGTACCCGCGCACCCCTGTAATACACGTACCCCGCTCGCACAGGGACAATCACGTGTGAAAGTTCCCACACCCCAGTAACACATGTACCCCACTCGCACAGGACCAATCGCGTGTGAAAGTTCCCGTGCACCCCAGTAACACACGTACCCTGCTCGCACAGGGCCAATCGCGTGTGAAAGTTCCCGTGCACCCCAGTAACACACGTACCCCGCTTGCACAGGGCGTGTGAAAGTTCCCGTGCACCCCAGTAATACACGAATCCCGCTCGCACAGGGCCAATCGCGTGGGAAAGTTCCCGCACACCCCAGTAACACAAGTACCCCGCCCGCACAGGGACAATCGCGTGTGAAAGTACCTGCGCACCCCAGTAATACACGTACCCCATTCGCACAGGGCCAATCGCGTGTGAAAGTTCCTGCACACCCCAGTAACGCACGTACCCCGCTCGCACACGGCCAATCGCGTGTGAAAGTTCCCACGCACCACAGTAACACACATACCCCGCTTGCAGAGGGCCAATCGCGTGTGAAAGTTCCCGCGCACTCCAGTAACACACGTACCCCGCTCGCACAGGGCCAATCGCGTGTGAAAGTTACCGCGCACCCAGTAACACACATACCCCACTCGCACAGGGCCAATCGCGTGTGAAAGTTCCCGCACACCCCAGTAACACACGTATCCCGCTCGCACAGGGCCAATCGCGTGTGAAAGTTCCCGCACACCCCAGTAACACACATACCCCACTCGCACAGGGCCAATCGCGTGTGAAAGTTCCTGCGCACCCCAGTAACACACGTACCCCGCTCGCACAGGGCCAATCATGTGTGATAGTTCCCGGGCACCCGTTTAACACACGTACCCCACTCGCATAGGGCCAATCACGTGTGTAAGTTCCCACACACCCCAGTAACACACGTACCCAGATCGCACAGGGCCAATCGCGTGTGAAAGTTCCTGCGCACCCTAGTAACCCACGTACCCCGCTTGTACAGGGCCAATCGCGTGTGAAAGTTCCCGTGCACCCCAGTAACACACGTACCCTGCTCGCACAGGGCCAATCGCGTGTGAAAGTTCCCGTGCACCCCAGTAACACAAGTACCCCGCTCGCACAGGGACAATCACGTGTGAAAGTACCCGCGCACCCCAGTAATACACGTACCCCGGTCACACAGGGACAATCGCGTGTGAAAGTTCCCGCACCCAAGTAACACATGTACCCCGCTCGCACAGGGCCAATCACGTGTGAAAGTTCCTGCGCACCCCAGTAACACAAGTACCCCGCTCGCACAGGGCCAATCGCGTGTGAAAGTTCCCACGCACCCCAGTAACACACGTACCCCGCTTGCACAGGGCCAATCACGGGTGAAAGATCCCGCGCACCCCAGTAACACACGTACCCCGCTCGCACAGGGCCAATCGCGTGTGAAAGTTCCTGTGCACCCCAGTAACACACGTACCCCGCTCGCACAGGGCCAATCGCGTGTGAAAGTTCCCGCGCACCCCAGTAACACACGACCCCACTCGCACAGGGCCAATCGCGTGTGAAAGTTCCCGCGCACCCCAGTAACACACGTATCCCGCTCGCACAGGGCCAATCGCGTGTGAAAGTTCCCGCGCACCCCAGTAACACACGTACCCCACTCGCACAGGGCCAATCGCGTGTGAAAGTTCCTGCGCACCCCAGTAACACACGTACCCCGCTCGCACAGGGCCAATCGCGTGTGAAAGTTCCCGCGCACCCCAGTAACACACGTACGCTGCTCGCCCAGGGCCAATCGCGTGTGAAAGTTCCCGCGCACCCCAGTAACACACGTACCCTGCTCACACAGGGCCAATCGCGTGTGAAAGTTCCCACGCACCCCAGTAACACACGTACCACGTTCGCACAGGGCCAATCGCATGTGAAAGTTCCCTCGCACCCCAGTAACACACGTACCACGTTCGCACAGGGCCAATCGCATGTGAAAGTTCCCTCGCACCCCAGTAACACACGTACCCCGCTCGCACAAGGCCAATCGTGTGTGATAGTTCTCGCGCACCCCAGTAACACACGTACCCCGCTCGCACAGGGCCAATCGCGTGTGAAAGTTCCCACTCACCCCAGTAACACACGTACCCCGCTGGCACAGGGCCAATTGCGTGTGAAAGTTCCAGAGCACCTCAGTAACACACGTACCCCGCTCACACAGGGCCAATCGCGTGTGAAAGTTCCCGCGCACCCCAGTAACACACGTACCCTGCTCGCACAGGGCCAATCGTGTGTGAAAGTTCCCACGCACCCCAGTAACACACATACCCCACTTGCACAGGTCCAATCGCGTGTGATAGTTCTCGCGCACCCTAGTAACACACGTACCCCGCTCGCACAGGGCCAATCGCGTGTGTAAGTTCTCACGCACCCCAGTAACACACGTACCCCGCTCGCACAGGGTAAATCACGTGTGAAAGTTCCAGCGCACCCCAGTAACACACGTACCCCGCTCGCACAGGGCCAATCGCGTGTGAAAGTTCCACTGCACCCCAGTAACACACGTAACCTGCTCGCACAGGGCCAATCATGTGTGAAAGTTCCCGCGCACCCCAGTAACGCACGTACCCCGCTCGCACAGGGCCAATCGCGTGTGAAAGTTCCCGCGCACCCCAGTAACGCACATACCCCACTCGCACAGGGCCAATCGCGTGTGAAAGTTCCCGCGCACCCCAGTAACGTTCGTACCCCACTTGCACAGAGCCAATCGCGTGTGAAAGTTCCAACGCACCCCAGTAACACACGTACCCTGCTCACACAGGGCCTATCGCGCGTGAAACTCCCCGCGCCGGGGTGTACATGTATTCGGAGGGGTGCGCGGGGAGTTTTACTGGCGTTTTCGTGGTTCGGGGCCTGTGTGCCATGTACGGGATTTGTGCGCTGTGCATGGCGCACGGGGAGGGGTTGGGGCATAACTGGCGATGCTGCAGGGTTGCTGCGCCACTCTGCGCTACGGCTGGTTTTGGAGGCTAAAATCCATGAATACGCTGTGCGCGGAAATGGATTGTAGCGCCCGCGGCTGGCGCAGAAAGTCGCACGCGCACACTGTGAGCTAGCCGCGTGTGCCACTTGTGCACTGGATTCTTTGAATACCCTCTTAATCTTGAGGTCATAATTTATCGAGTATTTGGCAGCAACAAAGTCCTATATAATTAGTAATGAAACTCACCTATGCATTTTTCGGCAAAAAACAATGTGTAGATTGGTAATATCCTAGTTCCCATCCATCTTCATGAATGCACTATTGTCTTCCTTACAGTGCATTCACAATCAGCTACAGACATGCCAGTGTAAAAAAATAAAAAAAAAAATGAGTCGCACATGAATCAAGGAAGAAAATAAAGGCTTGGATATGATTTTTATAAGGGCATTTCTGACGTTGAATAAGAGTCACAGCAGTCACACATGCTGTGACTTTCTTCTGAGCCTTTTTTGAGTTATTGATGCTAACATTTATACATTTATAATTGTAATCTGTGACGTATATAGAGCTTTCACCAAAGCACTTTACAGAGAGCATTTTCTTTACAATTATTACTCAACCAAAATTAGCACATTTTTGACGGCCTCAGAAGGATGAAAGGCTGCGTTGACCGTGCCAGTAATTGTAACCTGCAGATCAAATATAGATCTCAACTTTAAGTGCTTAACCCTCTGAGCTATATCACCGACTATATCTCTTTATATATACTTACCAACAGCTTTTGGTAATGCCTTGACCCTGGAGGTTATGTTTATTATTAATATAACACCTACTACTACAGTGCTTAGAATATAGAGCAGTGTATCATGGCACAATTCTTACAAATGTGACAATATTCATCTATTTTGTATGTAAGAAAAGGACCAGAGAGGAGAGAGTGGTGGGTAGATATAACAAATGTTTCTTCTTTACTGCACAATTGATCAAACAACATACTGTATTGCAAGTGGATAGCTCAGCAAGTTAAACGCCCAACACAGATATGTGCAAGCATGGACGCCCCATGTTCAAAAGTGATAGGGCTGATTCAGCCCTTCATCCTTCTAAGGTTAAATTGAGTACCATTACATTTGGAAGGAATAATACCTATTGTTATAGAACGTAGAAGCAGGCAGATCCGGGTGTAAAGCACCGTACATGCAAACTGTATAGCTCAAAATGGCATACAAGCTCATAATGATAGGGTACAGACACATAATACAATCAAGTTAGATCTAGATAAAGATTCTGAGGCATCTAAACTGCCTGCCCTATACAGACAAACCTACTCTCCATCTGTTTTTTTGCAAAAAATCACATTAGACAAAGCCAACACTAATGTGAAATTAGGGTTGTCAGATGACCCCATGGCATAGGGGCCACCCTACTCCACTCCTGCACCTTGCTATTACCTTAATTTTACATCAGTCCATCCTATTTTAATCATTTGAAGTGACCCAACCCTAGAAATCCTATCAGGCAATACATTGAGAAGTGAAGGCCAGTACTGGAACATGGCAGCCCTCCTGGCAAGGAGTCATAATGCTATACTGCAGAACATATCACCTGCAATGTGCACACATTTTAGCCGGCTAGAATATGCAAGAAGGGAACTCCCCCCAATGTGATGCTTCTCACAGTCCCTGCCCGGTGCACTGGCCCAGTACGGACTTCCTGCCACTCAACATAGGAGCAGATGGGGCAAGGGATTATGAATGTGGGGCAGCGCACATTTGGCCTGTCCCTACAGATACCACTGCCCCCTTGTGCTGCCCATGTTAGGATTTTAAGACACAGCGTGCTTAACTTCGAGATCTAGTCAATAGCGTTGGTTTCAGGACTTCAATCAAGATGGGGGAGTGAACAACATAGCCGGAATCTAGGTTACACTGAGGTATTGTTGAAAGAGCCAGGTCTTCAGTTGTTTCCTAAATGGAAGGATACTTTAGCAATCCAGATTGCCACCTGGATGGCGCTCCAGAGGACTAGAGTGTAGCATGACAAAGACAGCTCCCTAGTTTCCTCCTTGAGGGCTAGCCTAGTTTCCAACCTGGTGATGGTTTTACTGTGAGATAACAGTGTGCTGCCCAATGTTTTTAGTTCGGCCGCTCGAGAGGCACATTCAAATTCTAACGAAGAATTGACATGTAGCACATCATTTAGAGTTACCCTTCCTCTAACTAATAATGACTATGGTGATGTCAGGGAGCTGGACACATCTCAGGGCATTGAAGGTACTCAATAACCCAGGAAAGCCAATCTGCCTGGGTCTTCAGGTCAGAGCCTCAGCAACCCGGAGGTGTTCCAAAATGGGAGTCAAAGAGTCATCCTCCTAGTCCATGTCCAGTTTTTGGGTGGGGTAAGTCATACCCAGAAAAAGTCAGGACCTCACTGGCCCATTCAATTCTCAGAACACTGCATAAGCAGAGATCCAACTCACCCATGCAAAGGGTAAATAGACCAGACAGGACTTCCACAGAGCCTTAATTTTGGAGTGGAGAAGGAAGCACTGCAGGAGTCTGGAGTGACGTGGTGATTATCACCATGATATGACAGATGTGACCCCCAGGAAGATGTGTTGGAGGATGGAGCAAGAAAGACTGAGGTTGCTAAAAGAGAGCACCACAGAAGCTGAAGGTCTGCAAGGACCACAGTTGAATTCCGCCTGGCAGGCTGAAATACCACCCCATTCAAAAATGTCTACCCGAGCTTCTGTATATCCAGAATAGCACTAATCAGCTGCAGATGACATCAATATAGAGAGGAGATTGTTACACCAACCAGGAGGTGAAAGAACAGAGAAACACAGCAGACCAATTTGGGGCAATAAGAGAGAGGCAGTACAGCAGGGATCGAAACTGTGGGGAGCTATTTAGCTCCTATTGTAGCGTAAGAGAGCCTGGTTAGCTTGTTACTAGCAGCTATGGGGCTACTTTTGGCTCCCCGTGCCAACTGGTACCTTACAAACATGTATATCCTAGATTAACTTTGAGTATTTGATAATGTTAATGAAGAACAATTAGGACATATTTAAACATAATGGATTATACATAATGGGCAAAGGTTTAACTCCCCAATGGAAGTAAAATTTGTGGTGCATTGTATACTCACTCCGGGTTCACCAGCAGTAGCTCCTGCCTCCTGCCTAGTGGGTGCTGCCCGACACACAGGTGCTTTATTTAGCTCCTCCTCATTGAATCTTATCTGTAACAGGCAAGTGGCCTATACATGTCCCAGTAAGCAAGTTCATTTTAAGGCCTTAGCTGGAGCTGATTAAAAGAGCATGTTCTGGTGGACAGAGTACAAAGAATCAGACCAGATGAGCTCTGGGGTGGATACCTAGGGCAACTATGTTAGCTGACTTCAGTGCTTAATTTGTGGGGTGTTTGCCAGGGCTCATCCCTGGCAATTATTTCTGAGCCCCGGCACTTATTGTCTCAGACTCAGTTTGATTATGATGTGGTGTTTTGGCAACTTTATTATTTTAACTGTCAGTCACATAATAAACACATATAAAATCAGAGCAAATGTAAAGGCTAATTGTGTTAAAAGACACACTTAAACATATCAAGACATGAAGGGTATGCCATTTTATGTGTATGTTGATTGGCATTGGTATATCACACTTCTGCCATAGTCAGTACATCCGTCTCCCACAAAAAGCTGGTGGGAGTTGCAGCTTTAACCCCATATATGTTGACAGCATGGGGAGCAGGAAGGTGTGGTGGCCACAGTGGGTGGGGAGCTGCCGATCCTGACATGTATTGGGCGTGATAGAAAATATTTGCTCCAGCACTTAATTGTTTAAAAAAGAAGCACTGCCTGACCTTCTTGAATGAGCTGAGGGCATTGAGAAACATATCAAGGTTGGAGAAATTTAAAGAGCCAGAGATCCTGAAAATGCTACAAAGTGAGCTGGACATTACATTCCTAATGAAGTGTGTTGGGCACTATACCCCTTCAAAAGTGAACCATCCACTACATTCTTAAATAAAGTATCTGGTAACCATCATTTTAAAGACGTGTGTTGGTCACTATATCCCTACAGAAATGAGCTGGACTATATATCCCTACAAAGTGAGCTGAGCACTAAACTCCTAAAAATGAGCTCGGAACTTATCCCTGATATTATGGCTATTGGACAAAGAAATGATACGGCCACTCTACCCCTGCGACTGGAAAGATGTGATCCGGGTACAACACCAATTAAATGATTGCCTATAGCTAGTTCTGCACTATATCCTTGCATTTGAATTTTGAGAGTCAAGATGCGTGTTGGGCACCATACCCATTAGACTGCCTTTGGGATTCAAACAGTGTGCTTTGAGCTATAACCCAGAGACTGTGGAAAGAAGTCAGATGACCGCTATATACATGAGATCATGATAAAAAGTGTGCTGGGTGCTATTTTCCTGATAAAGTAGCAAGACGTATGCTGAGTGCTGTACACCTGAGATCACAGCAAGGAGCATGCTGAGTGCTATATATCCCTTGTGTGCACTATAGTTTATCCCCACCTATCACTGTTTGCTTATATTGTTCTAGGTTAGGAATATTCTGTTCATTTATAAATATTTGCCAGTACTCATAGGTGTTTATCCCATTCGCATTCTGACAACTGTAATAAACACCTTTGAACCACAGTTTTCATGCAATGCACTGTGTGATTTGTAGGGAAATCTAGTTCAAATAAAAGATGCTGCACAGCACACCATGTTAAAAACAAACATGTAAACTGCGGCCCGAGTACAGCATTTGAAAAACACACATACAAGAAAGTGTGCAATATTGTAAACTTTCCACAAATCAAAGAATAGTGACAAGGACCAAGATAAACCTTTCGAAATACATGAAAGTATTCTGCAACATTTTTTTAAATGGAGAACTTCTTAATCTGACGAAAAAAGCACAGCATTTTAAAATGATGGGGAACTTGAATTATCATTATCTGATGCTGTTTGTTCTATATTCTTTTACAGAAATGAAGAGTTAGGATTAGGAAAGCGCACTGGAAACTACAATGAGAACAGGCATCTGAAGTCATAAATACGTTCAGCCCTGAATTAATAGTAAAGATACTAGGTGTTCTGCAGCTGGCCAGAAACTATTTTTCCCGCCAGAAGGCATTGAGTCAGCAGTTTAGTACTTTTTCCGAAGCGTGGGTAAATCCCGGGAACCGGGGCCCCTAAGAGGACAGGCTCAGGTTCTAGGGGGAGAGCCATCTGGGTGATTTGTTCGATAGTGGCTAAACATAGTTTCCAAAACTGTTGAATCTTCAGGCATGCCCACCACATGTGGAATACGGAGCCCGGCTGGCCGCACCCTCTCCAGCAGGCATGGTCGAGGGAATGGTTCATGTGGTGGAGCCTGAGAGGGGAGTAGTACCACCGTAGCAACATTTTATACGCGCATTCTCTGTTAGTGACACAGGCGGTTGACATGTGTGTTCGAGACCAAATGTCCACCCAGGTCTGGTCCTCAACCGGGTGTCCCAAATCAGCCTCCCACTGAGCCATACAGCAGGTTTTTGAAGGCAGGAAATCCCCCAGGAATCGCCTGTATAGGGTGGAAATCTATCCTGTAGCTTGGAGGACTTTGAGAGTTAATTCAAGGGCAGTGAGAGGGCACGTAGCTGCTTGAAGAGTTTGGGGGTGGGAACACCAGTGGCGTAGCTGAATGTTTGTGAATCTGTCTCTTTCTTGGAGTCGAAACCTTTCCTTACATTGTTCAAAGGTGCAGTGTCGGTCTCCCTCGTATAGCTGATCCAAAGTTTCGAGGCCTCCCGCTATCCAGTAATGAAAGTTCTGGGGGTTTGCCCCGGGCGAGAAGGTCGGGTTGTGAAAGATCGGAGATAGGGGGCTCAGTCCTCTCAGGATTCCCTTATGTTTCAGCGCCCAGTCCCAGGAGTTCATAGTGTGTTTAGTCGCCAACAGGAGTCCCTGCCACCGTTCTCTGAGAGAGGGCGGGATGTGTGGGAGAAACCGCAGGGGGAGAGGGAGCCGCGATTGTTCTAGTTCCACCCATCTGGGGCCGTCGGTGGATATTTGCCACGCACGGATGTGCGCCAGTTGCGCTGCCACCCTGTATGCTTGCAGGTCGGGGACCCCCAGTCCACCTAACCTTGCGTCACCTAGCATTGACTTCTAAGGGATCCTGGCCTTCTTACCCCTCCAGATAAACTGAAGCATTCTCCTCTGCAGGTCGCCAAGGGCGGGTGCTGGGATTGCCACTGAAAGGGACGAGCAGGCGTAAAGGAACCTTGGGAGCAAGTTCATCTTGCAGGCTGTTATTCGTCCCATCAGTGAGATTTCTTGAGTTGCCCAGCATTTCAAATTCACCCTCTAATTCCTTGAAGAGCCGGGGGAAGTTGACCTGATATGTGTCCTTCGGGTTTGCGAGAACCTGGACCCCTATATAGGGGATGGCCTTCTTCCTCCATGCGATTGGACACATCGGGATCAGTGCTTCTCGTTCCTCTGTGGAGAGACCTACGCCTTGGGCCACCGATTTGCTGAAGTTGATGGAGAAGCCAGTGACCTCCCCATAGCTGGCTATTTCAGACAGGGCGTGCTGTAATGAAGAGCGGGCCTCCGAGATCGTGAGCAACACGTCATCTGCGTACAGGGCGATTTTTTGCTGGGATGAGCCAACCTGGGGGCCCTTGATGCCACGATTCATTCTGATCTTTTGAGTGAAAGGTTCAATAATAAGTGCAAATAGCAGTGGTGATAGCGGGCAGCCCTGCCTGGTTCCGCAGATCAGGGAGATCAGGGCGGAAAGTGAGCCATTGATCCTGAGGATGGTCTTTGGAGATGTCTAGTTAGCCAGGACCATTGCCTGAAACGCCGGGCCAAATCCAAAGGCCTCCAGGGTTAGGCTCATAAAGGACCAGTCCACCTTGTCAAACGCCTTCGTGGCCTCTAGGGTCATCAAGACCAGCCCTTGGAAACCTCGAGAGGCAAGGTCGACGAGGATCAGGGCTCTGCGGACGTTATCACCTGATGCTCTGTTCAGAATAAAGCCTGTCTGGTCCGGGTGGATTATTTTGGGTAGGATGCGTGCCAGGCGGATTGCGAGAATCTTGGACTATAGGTTGGCGTTGATGTTGAGTAGGGCTATTGGCCTGTAGGAAGCCGGGTCTCTCGGGTCCTTCCCTGGTTTGGGTAGAAGGATGGTGGTGGATTCCTGCATGGAGGGGGTTACCGACCCTGTTTCCCGGAAGGAGTTAAAGAGCGCAACCAGGGGGGGTACCAGCTGAGGTTTGAACATTTTATAGAACCTAGAGGAAAATCCATACGGGCCCGGGATTTGAGGGACTTGATGGCTTCCTCGACCTCCTCACCTGTGATTGGAGCCTTCAGGCTCTCCCTAGTTGCGTAATGTAGGCGGGGGAAGGGCTGCTTCCCGCAGGTATTCTTTTTGTTTACTCTGGTCCCGCGGGGGCACCATCATGACCTGGGCCAAGTGGTCTGTCGCCAGCTGTTGTTTCTGTTGTTTTTTCTGTTCCGCGTATTGGATCACCCCCTGTGGATCTCAAAGGCCAATGATGGTGTTACTACGTCTCGCTTTAGCCAGTTTAGCTATGAGCAGCTTGTTCGCCTTGTTGTTCTTCACATAATAGAACTGTTTGGCTTTAACCATGAGCTGTGCGGTGTGTTCGGCATAGTGCGCCTCTAGCTTTTTCCTGGCGGTATGGATCGTTCGCGGAGTCTTGCGAGACCAGCCTTTTCTCTTGTGAGTGTCCTCTGCTGCTTTGAGTTCTTCCTCAAGGGCCTGGCGAGCCTGTCGTCTGCTACGGTGGAATGCCACCACCTGTGCGATTAACTCTCCCCTGATCACCGCTTTCAGGGCATCCCAAGTGTTTGCAGGGGAGGTGTCTTCAACTGGATTTTCTCTGAGAAAGTTTTTAATCGCTATCGCAATCTTGTCCCTTAGCGGCATGTTGTTAAGAATAGGGTCGTATAGTGTCCATCTGGGCGGAGAGTTAGGCTTAGGCACCTGTGCTCGGATCTCTATGATTACTGGGGAGTGGTCAGACAGGATCCACAGCCCAATAGATACCTCGTTGTTGTAGGTAAGCAGCTGGGGGTATGTCAGGAGGAGGTCGATCGTTGTGAAGGTTCGGTGGACGTAGGAGTAGAAGGAGTAGTCCTTCTTGGAAGGGTGGAGCACCCGCCATGAGTCCACCACTTCCAAAGATCTGAACAGGCGTAGGAGGCTGAGCGCCTGAGTGAAGTCTCAGGGGGTGGGGGGTGAGATTTAGCTGATGTGGGGTCTGGAACTCCATTGAAATCTCCCCCAATTATGACTTGGCCTTCCATGAAGAGAGAGAGGGAGGAACCCAGTGCATCGTAGAACGCTGCTTTCCCCGAGTTGGGGGCATATACGGAGGCAAAGGTGTATGAGTCTCCCAGCAATAGGCATCTGACTGTCACAAATCAGCCTTCCGGGCATATTTTTGTTTCCACAACCTGGAGGCTTAGGCCTTTCTTGAAGAGAATCGCCGTGCCTCCTTTTTTAGAGCCCCCTGAGGCAAAAAGCTGATTAGGGTAAGATCTAGAGCGCAGACGCCCAAAGTACACCGGTATTAGGTGGGTCTCCTGAATCAGAGCCACTGCTGCCTCCTCGTCCTGAAGCTTTTGTAGAATCTATTATCGCTTAGCAGGGGAGTTCAGTCCATTGACGTTGAGGGTGAGGAATTTCAGGGTTTGATGCTCTTGAGCCGGGTCTGTCTCCGCTACCACGTCTGGGGAGGAGAGGTCGGCGGGGATGAGCTCACCCCCATCTTGAGGATAAGCTATGAATGCATCACCCTGCTCTTGGGGTTTTAACACGCGCCCCCAACAGGGGGTCGTAACTTTAACGGGTAGGGGTGCCGACATTGTAGGTTTGGCCATTCCCCTGGCAAACAGGGCCAAGCGTATAGGTAAAAGTTATGTGAGATTCCAAGTACTCGTAGGTGGAATGTGCCTTGGAAATGGGCATGGGCCATGGGTGGGGCCCACAGCATTGGTCGAATTTGTTCGTAAGCTGGGTCTAGGTTGGTAAAGTTCCTCTGGGATAGTGCCCGGAAGTTGGTCAGAGCGTAAATCAGGGCTCCGCTGGTTACGGTCCTGCCCCCAGCTACCGTCTCCTTCTGCTCCGTGGCACCTTCAACCAGGAGGCTCGCCTAGACTTCAGGAGTGAACCAGTTCCCGGGTCCATAGTGTCTTCCGATCTTGGCGATGTGGCCTCTTCGAGCGAGGAAGGGTGCAAGATTTTATTGGCATCCTCAAGGTGGCTAATTCTGAATAGAGTGTCATTGTATGAGAACTGTAGGGCAGTTGGAAATAGCCATTGGTAGCAAATTTGATGCTCCTTAAGAAGGAGAGTCAGAGGTCGGAGATATTTCCTCTTCTGGAAGGTGAGAAGGGAGAGGTCCTGGTAGATCTGGATGGGTGAACCCTGGAAGGAGAGCTTGTGTTGCGACCGGCTGATTGCTGAAATTCCCTCCTTTGTGGTGAAAAAATGCACTCTGGTTATGACATCAGGAGGGAGGTCTGAGTCCACTCCTCGATGTGGGTGCAACCTGTGGGTGCGATCCAGAAGGAGTTGGGGTTTGTCCAGTTGCGGGAGCATGGATGGAAAAAAGGCCCCCATATATTCCGCCATGTTCTTGTCCTGAACGGAGGATGGAATCCCTCGAATTTGGAGATTGTTACGCCAAGCCCTATTTTCAAGATCTTCTTGTTTAAACTCGAGGATTTCACATTTGTCTTGCAAGGTCCTGATTGAGCGTTGGACTTCCCCTAGAGTGGTTGTATGGTCCTGGGAGCGGTCGTCAATCTCCCCCAGCCTTTGTTCCATCTCAGTCACTCTTTGATCAGTGTGCTCTAGCTTGGTGGTATGCTCCGTCTTGCAGGATCTAAATTCAGACTTAATGTCGGCCATAAAACCCTGTATGTCCTCTTTGGTGGCAAGGGCTTCTCTATCCTCATGGGTTTTCTGTGGAGTAAGCTTGCGGGGGTCGAGTTTGTTTCCTTTGTCATCCTGCACAAGGTATATGGAGAAAACACTTGTCAGGGGATACCTGCAGTTCCTGTGGATGGGTGTTCCTACCATATTAGAAAAGATGGGAAGAAAGAATTGGTTGCTGGCATTGGGCACACTTAGGTTTCCTGAACCCTCTGCTGGTTATAAAATAGGTCACCAAAGAAGTCAGAAGGCAGAGCTGATGGCGATTTAGCAAGCCATCCTTACTGCGGTAAACCATAAACTCACATAACTGGTGATTATTACTGATTCTGATTGTGTGCGAAATGGGTTTGTGGAGAACCTGATTAATTGAAAAAACAGAGGCATGCTTTGTGCAAATGATAAACCATTAAAATATGGTAGATTATTCCAGACCATTGATGATCAAGTGATATCTAATGAATTGACCATCTATCGGAAAATGATCAAAGGTAATTCCAAGAAAGGGGGTCCTGAGGAAGCTTTGGCCAGGATAGGATCTCTACAAGGGGACTTTATAGATATGGACCACCTCCTGGAAGAAATCCAGGTCATGGCAGGGACCAGATCACAAACTTGCACTGACAGTGAATCTATGGCTACTCAGTGGAGTAGATATGCTTCTGATGCCGACTTGATCACTGCTTAAAAAGGAGGACCCCATTATTGGGAAATCTATAAATACTTAGAAGATCCAGTCAAATTATCCAATGGCAGAATCAGACTATCAAGGAAAGGAAGATCTTCTCATTCTGATACAAATTTTAGGATATGTTCAAGATTTAAGAAGGGCTGTTGGCGAGGAAACCCCAATATATGTATGTATGCAGTACCTGCCTCATTCCGAAGTCTGATGCCTAACCATGCTCATGACGCAGCTACTGCTGGCCATAGGGATTTTTAAAAAAACTGTGAAATACTGCGAGAAGTTCCATACTGGCTACACATGGGCCAGGATCTGAACTCATATTAAAGGGATGTCTAATGTGTGAACACTTCCAACCGAGTTCTACCACACAGAGAGCACCTTTACAGAAAACAGGAATGCCGTTATCATGGTGTAACTTGGACTTCATTGGACCAGTAACCTGTTCCACCAGAGGAAACAAATACATGTTGACAGTGACCTGCCTCATCACAAAGTGGATTGAGTACCTTCCTGCCCCCAATTGTAAGGCAGAGGCAACCACCACTTTGATGACCAACCACATCTTTGCATCAAGCAGGGCAGTGGAGAGATACAAGAAAACAATTTTGTGTATCTTGAAGAGGTTTGTAGTTGATTCTCGACCAAGTAGCGACATCCGATTGCCGCTTGTCCTGATGGCGATTCGACCTACATCTTGATACCAAGAGCCCTGCAGACAAGACACTGGAATGCCTGTTAAAAACTTTGGATAAAAGGCAGATGGAAGCAGAAAAGTTCAAAATATGCAGATCAGATCCTGAAAGAGTGAAAGGATATGAAAGATACTAGGCTCATCCCAACAGAACAGAATCCTTCCTCATCATTCTTCATATAGACATTTTCTGCAGGAAAAGCCCTGAATGCATTCTTCATGAATTTTGAGAGAGTGGAAAAGACAGCAAAAAGTCCCAGGAGCACAAACATGTGGCTCCCCTCTTAAGTGGAGAATTACATCATTCGTACCAGTTACTTAACCTTAGAGATACACCCTTCCTTGAAGACGTTAAAGCTGAAATCTAGGAGGAAATTGGCAACAATGATGAATATCTCTGACAAAGGTTTTGTAAGCTAAGACTCTGAAATAAGGCATGTTCCACGAGATTGATTACAGGGTCACAGACGTGATACAGAAATTGTTGGGCAAGCTCTGTCTGGAAGAAGTGAGAGCGAATCTAGCCTTAGAGGAATTTGTAGAGTCCTAGACCACCCTACACTAGAGGGGAGTTAAATAAACCTACAGGACACCGAGGAGGTACCATAAAAATATTAAAATGGTGCATGAACATCAACAAGCGCCTGCTCTGTAAACAAAAACTGGGGCTTGAACCAAAAAATTCCAAAGATATTGAGACATAAATTTGATCTCCACTCTTACCCAGGGACATCCACCTGAGTGGATCGACCAGGAAGTGAGAAGTCTAGCCATGCCAAACAACCATCACCCCATGTTTTCAGGCTTATCTTGCCTTCTGTCAAGACACACTACTCCAGGCCAGGGATGCATGGTAGAGTACTCTGACGCCCGTTGTCCCTGTTGCGCAAATGGCAATTACCCTGGCGCCTTCATCAATTGCAGGTTGCAGACACATTGGTTGTACGGCTTCTCTCTCACGTCGGGTAACGCTTTCATCCCCTTGGTTACCATGAAGCGAGGATACACTGCTGTATAATGGACGCACTTCCGGTTTTCCTCAAACACAATCCACTTCCAGGGAGCGTTGCTTCAGATTGAAGTTGCAGCGCTACCGTTGCAGCTGGCTGTTTCCTCGTTTCCTCATTGAAGTTCTGCAGTACTGGCAAAGTTTCCATCCTTGCCACCCTCGTTTCGCTACCCTTCGGATTCCAATTCCTCCACTCTGCGGAACCTCCCTTGTTGACTTTCTGAGCCCGCATCTCCTTCGGGAGTGCTCCTAGCCACCTCCAGCATACGCAGGGGGATATTTTCAGCTCACGGAGCCCATGTTTACCGTGAGCACTCCGAATCCTTGTTTCCATCTGGCCACTGCTGAGCACGGCAGATGGCACACAGAAGCTGTGCTACTTCGCAAGTGTTCCAAACTATTCATTTCATCTGGTCGTCACTGAGCATTTCAGGCCGCTCATGGAACCCACTCACTACCGCGTTCCTGCTACTCTTTACTGGCACGATTAGGTACATTATAAACCACTAAACCGGTTCTTTGGTCATCCTTCCTGTATCCACCACAGAAGAAGCTACTCTTCAGCCATTCTGAACTCCTCTTTGACATATTCCGTACACTGACCCTATAGCGCTATGCAGCTTGTTATTGGACTTTCCTTGGATTTGGTGACTTCCTTGTTCCTTGCACTCCCTTATGCCAGACACATCAACAGACTCTTTCTACAAGTACCTTCGCACTATAGACACTTTGCTGGTATTGGTACCAACTATAGAGCCACTAGAGCGTCCTCGTTCCGACCGGGTAGGTCCTTACTAACCTTCATATTTCTTGTTTTTTCCTCCACGTCTTTGGATGTTAACTGATGTGGTTTCTATGACTCCCTTGGATTTTGGTTACAAAACTAAACACTAATAGAGCACTCCTTGGTTATCCTGACTTCAGCCACTTCAGGTTAGTCTGGTTGTTGATAAAGTTGTGGTATTTTCCTTGTCCATCTAATGAAATACTAATTACTGTCTTGTTCTTCTTTTCAGCCTGGTGCACACCGGGTGTTGAATTGCTCTTTTACTCTAAAGGCAACTTTGTCTGTACTCTTTAACAGTCAGAGGAGCAATTAGGGAAAAAGGTCGCCCTATGATCAGGAGACCCCACATGCGGGGTTCAAGACACAGTATCTCTCATACGAGTACTGTCCAAGTCACGTGACTATCTCAACTGTCCTCTAGCTCTCAACACCTTCTGAAAGTGTTTTACCTGTGGGAAATTAGGGTATCTGCCAATATACTCTCTGGATACCCTTAGAGGGTAACCTATGGAGCTTGGAGTAATATTGCCCCTTGGTGCAAACCCACCAGCATACTTGGAAGATCGTGGGGAGGAGGAGGAGGAGTAAGAGGAAGGCCAAAGGAGATGATGTATGCACCACAGGAGCCATGTATAGCAGTTTGCCCCGTATTATTGGCTAATCACGATAACAAGTAATTACTTAACCCAGCCAACAGATAGATTGCTGTCAGGTTAAATGTAATTACCAGAGACACATTGCTTTCACAGGACAGAGTAGAGTGTGTGCATCCATAGGGGGCAATTCTTAGGAGGGTTTTTCGAAGACTTTAGCTGAGGTAGGACTTGGGAAAGCAAACCTGGGGTAACAAGGTTGTTTCAACCAGAGGAAAACTTAACCACTCTTAAGGTAGCAATGCTGAGCAGTAAGGCTGAATTTAGGAGGGAGGGGATACTGTTGCATTGTACAGTTAACACACAACAGATTTGATGAGTAAAATTAAACATATAGGTAAATGCATACGTTTATAAATCTATTGAACTATTTCACACTTTGCCAAAGCTAAGTAAACATATATATATATATATATCGATATATATATCGATATACATATATACATAACTGCATTGTTAGGCAAACCTCATCACGAGTTGGGCGGTAACTTAACGCCCATTTTCTGCCACAATTAGCGCAGCGCTATTAGCGTGCGCTAATTGCACTGAAAATGCCCCATTGGCTCCTTTACCGCCCAACACTTGATCTGGCGCTAATAGTGCCAGACCGGGTGGCGGTAACGCTATTAGCCTGTGCAGTATCCCGGCAGTAATACCGCTGGGATACCGCCAAACTCGTGATGAGGCCCATTGACTGTAAATTACTAAAGTAGGGAAAAAGCTGCTAGCACATCGGAAAACATAGACCTTACACTGATAAGGCAGCACAGAACACCATGAAGCTAGTCTTCAGAAGTCCCTATCTAGTGAGAGTAACAGAATCTCCGGAGTTCCAGAAAGTTCTGTTAGAGTCACAGGTGAGTAATATGAGGGGAGGGTACTCACAATATGAAATTCAGGAAAAGGCAGCAGCAGGTTCAGAGTCAAAGTAGAAGGTAGAAAAGTCACTTATGGGATTTAAGTCAAGTTGTAGGTATTTTGGAGAACAGCTTCCACCCTTAAGGGCCAAGATGACTTAACCTAGATGTACTGACCAGCCTGGCACAACCTGGGCCAGCCCTGGGTTGTGCTTAGGTAAGCAGTATTTTGGTCCCCATTCAAACCCAATTTGGATATCAGCAGTTCAAGAGATGTGAGTTATCTCGGTGCCCGCAGTTCCCATGAAGGTACGACCACGTCCATTCAATCAAAAACTGCAGTGGAAGACTTGCCTCACCATCATTATTGTCATGCACGGTCGTATATGTTCACTGGTGTTTGTCCTAGAACAAAAAATATCCAGGAGAGTATTAAGGTTCAGAAAGGTCATTCACCTTCAAAGTCAATGAAAAATCCCAAAAGTCCAGCAATAGAGCTGGGGGGTGAGGGGCAATGCATTAAGTGGAAGATTTGCAAAATGAAACAACTCAATAACAGCAAGAAATCTATCAAAGGCCCACATAACAATCCAACTAGAATGTGAATTCATACCCATCAAATCGACAATGATGATGCCTGGTTTTCTTGAACCGGTTATCATCGGGGTGGATTTTATTTGTTTCGAAAAATTGCTAGAGAAAACAAAACCAAGATGGAATAACCTTACATGGCTCCCACCAGGAAAAATAGTTTTCCTCACTGAGGGAGTATTTTAATAAGTGGTTGCAGGACAGGCAGAAAACGGGTCTACCCAGTTAATTATTCTGGTCATCGGAAGGTTTGCTTTGCCAGAAAGAGGAAGAAGTCCCACAACCTAGCCAAACCAGGAAAGGGAAATTAGCAGGTATGACCATGGTGTATCTTGCTAAACCTCCTTTAGTGAAACCCAACCCCAAGGTGTGTGAGCAGGAAGGAGAGGTGCCTGACCCATCCCATAGCACAGAGCAGACTCTGAGTCCCAGGAAAGCCACCCTACCAGGCCTTCTGGCCAGAGGCCCAAGCTACTGGCAGGTGGTACAGCGTGGTAGTCGCAAAGTTTGACTCCTAATACCTCGCCCATCATTTGGTTACATCAGACAGCCCTTGTGGACAGTGCTACCAAAGTGACTCATACCCCAACTCACTCGGTCCCAAACCCAGATGTACATGAGGTCCCAGACAGCGACCCCCTGTCATGAAAGTGGTTAGAAAGAACATGGGTTGATATGAAGCATGGTCACATTGGAGGAGTACCACAAGCTTTCCCATCTACACCAGCTAGAGCTATACAAGACTGCCATTTCCAGTATGCTAGGAGGGACCTTTGTAGATGTGCCACTCCCAGAACTCAGATCTCATTGGACTACACCAGCAGAGACTCAACCCGCTCATTGTGCAGGGTGCCGCAAGGCATATGGGACCTTGGGGGGCTTAACCTGTGGTGTGGGTGGAGGATTGATACCTGATTCTGGAGATGGCTGTCATATTTCACTGCAAGAGCCTCCATGTGGGATGGGACAGGCTGGTATAATTTGCTGGAGAGACTGATGTTGCTTAAGGAGAGAGACCCTGGTGGTGCCACTTAAACTGCTCTGTGGTACGCATCCCAGTCCCCAAAAATGAGAAAAAGGTTTGCCTCCTTGAAATCATATGAAACGGGTTGGTTTTTGCATAATGCAGGTTGGTACTAAGGAGGGCTTTGAAGTAACAAAGTCAAGTTATCGTAAACGCCATAGCTGTGCATCACGGGCACCCCAGGTCATTCCTCAAGTCTGTTTCTTTGATGTCTTAGCTTTTATTATTGGGCTGGGACAGAGCAGATACCTGTGAATTGGAGAATGCTAATGGCCCCTTTCCTTGACAAGTCACAACTCACTGGAAAATGGGCCATAAGCATCCCCAAACCCATCATTCTGCCTATTATCCACGGAAAATGGCTGCACCACATAAGCTAAGAAACAGTGTACACTTGCACATTTCTATTCAGAAGGTGCATGTGACAAACAATTCTGTGATGTGAAGACAAGTAGGGAAATACACAGAGATGTCTGGTTGTCTTGTGCAGGTAAGACATTTTCAAGCATCAGGGTGCTGTACATGTTTGCGGACTCCTTGATTTGGAGAGTAAGGGGTGTTTCAAATGAATGTTGAAAACAAGGAAAAGGGGTGTTCTAAAAAAATGGAGACAAGCATGGGTACAACTTTAAACTGAGTGCCACCACCGGGAGGGAGGTCCACAGGAGCTGTGAGGATGCAGGGAACCACTGACAAGCTCAGGTTGGAAGGTGGGACATCTGCCTGATTCAAAGATCCAATTCAAATTTGCTCTTCATTTTAACTTCCATCATCCTGGCAAATGACTATACTACAACAATACTACATCAATAGCCATTCACTAAGGATTTTACTGAAAGCTTAGCTCAGTATATAGTCAGGCAATGAGTACCCCTTCAGCAGCTTGTCTGGGACACTTCAGCGCATAAAGTGCAAACGTACATTGAAGTGTCATGCAAACACAAGTGCATATAAATCTAAGTGCATATGTACGTGGAGATAAAGCACAAACCATTACAGTACATCATGAGATCAAGTTGTCTACAGTGATTACGATTCATTGGCGCATCCCAAAATCATAGACAAAGTGATGATTAATTAAAACATATAGTGCCGTTAAGATACCCTGCTATAACAGTACAGCAACCTAGCCTGTTCAACAATTCAACAAATTGCCATTCATTGCATCAATCTATGTTTAATATCATAGGAGCAAAAAATGAGCAGAAGCAACAGTCCATAATTGCACATTAGTTTATATATAGCTCTGACCACTAATTTTACTAAGATCAAGTAATAACAACTGCCCTTAAGGTATCAGTGGGCTAAGTCACTGGAGATGATGGGAATATGATGGGAATATTTCATATTTTCCTCTTGTTTGAAAAAAGATTCATAGTTGTACTCCTAGTTGTACTTACCTTTGGTGAAAAAACGTCAAAGCATCCTTTACCGCCTTCAACTCCTGCTGGTAGTGTCGGGGATCTTGTCTGGGGAAATATAGTAAATGCAGAAATATTGTGGTTTGAAAAGGTGAACAAGATGGCTGCCTCTTGAAGCTAGTTGCCTCCCTCTGCCTTTATTCACATTTGACTTTGATAATGATGTTTCAACCTACCCTTTGATTCTACTGTCATTGCTGGATGTTCATTGATGCCTCAGTGAGCGCAGAGATGATGTGATAGTGGTATATAGATAGCTGGTCTATATAATGATACCATTCCAGCACAATGCAGCAGCTGCACTCGTCCCACAATGGAGATTCTGCATCAGATTCCGGCAAGTGCCGCTCACGTGAGTGTTGCTCCATGATGTAGTCTTCTTTTGGACGCTGGCTTAGGTTTTGAGCTGTGTTGCTTATGGAGGTGGGATCAGGGAAAAATGTTGGCTCGGAAGGAGGTGACTCTTATGTTGCCTATGCCAAAACATATTTGGCCTATGCGCCCACATATATCAGCATGAAAATATATGTGGCATGATAATATTTAGGCATTGGAATTCAGCTATGCAATATGGAGCACATTATTAGTGATAGTCGATAGCTTTTAATTAAAAGTAAAAAAGTTGACAAGGACGCTTATACAAAGCCATAAATCACTGATATAATAAAAACAACATAATGACCCATTGCTTTACTATAGACTGTGAGCTGTCATTCAAAACACACATTTCCAGGAAGTAACAAGCTGCATGGTGCACAAAGTAAAGCCGTCAGTGCAAATTTCAAAACGGTCGTCCAAGCCGGTATCATCTTCCACCATAATTTCTCCCTCCGTAATACCTTCCCACTCGAGCTCTTCGCTCCTCCACCTCCAACTCCCTCAGGGTCAGTCACTTCTTCAAGCAACGAGTTGGGGGGCAGATCTCTTTCCTCGGCTGGGGCCTCCCTCTGGAACAGCCTCCCTGCCGCTCTAAAACTTGAGGTGAACCATCTACGGTTCCGGAAGCACCTCAAGACCTTTTCTTCTTGGCTTCTGCCTTCTCACGTCCTCTCTCTTCCTGACCTGACTGCTTCAGTACCCTGCACCTGGTTACCCTCTGACTCCGGGCCCAGGTCCCTGTAGACCCATCCACTCACCCACAATGCCTCCTGGCAACCCTTGCACTTGGGTCTGTATCTGTAAACTTACAGTCCCCTTACCTGCACTTATCAGACACCCCTTGTCTGCACGTTAAACCCTACACTTGCCACTCTGCTGGCTGCACTACCAGTTGTTGATTTTATCCCTTGTTTAGCACTTTCCACTTCTCCCCTCCCCCTGCACTTTCCCACTTCCATCTCCCCAGCACTTGCGCGATCTCAATGTCACTGGGCCTAGTAAGTTTGTTGTTTTGTCCTCTCTTGTTCCCCTCCCTTGCCTTGCCGCGTTCTGAATCACTTGTTTATGAGCATGATACAAATAAAATATCATATCATATCGCCTGGACTGATCTAACATTCTTCTCGAAGGTGTCACAGTTGGCATCTTGCCCCATCTGAAAGACACCCAATACACTTCAGCATGCCACACTACAGAATAGAAAAATTCGGCGACATAACTTACAGCCTCGGCCTGCTTCATGTTCAATAATGCCTGCATCGCCTACAAAGCAATCACAACCAAGCAGCACTCTACCTGACTCATGATCACACAATCTATAGATGCCAAGACCCCACCAGTGGCTATGGCATCTCCACACTGGATACAAGAATACTGCAAGAGGGAAATCAATAGGAAAGAAGACTTTTCCTCCTATGCGCCCTCTCTTTGGAACAAGTTAGCAAGGCAGATCAGACTCCCCTCTATCCTACATGTCAGGGAAGACCATTAGGACAAATCCCCCACTTCTCTTCGTAAAAGGAATAACACTCAAGGTGGTGACCATACATCCACCTGGCTCTGTAATTGGAAGGTGCACATCATTTGGGGAAGATAATGTCCAAAAGGTGGAACAATTTCTAGAAACATACATTATCTGTGACGCCCCAAATGAAAATACAAATTCAGAGTTGCACAGTAAAGTAATTTGCTTAGATGCACCACCGACTGTACAATACCATATAAAAGAAGCATCAGTTCTATAAATTGTCATTTTGGAATCTCAAGGAACAAAAATAATGAAACAACAATACATCGTCACCTGTCAGCAACCAGTCACAAGTCAAATTAAAAACACTGAACCAATCATATGAATGGAAAATAGCCCTCAGTCACTCTACACCAATCACGAGTCCCACTCCTTGTAGGTTGGTAGAATGCAGTTTGTAGCTGATGAATTAATGACAGCGTGTCAATATATCACTTCAGATCACCGCACATGATGGGTTGCGATGACGCTCGGCACTGGATGCTAAATGGAACTGTGTTAGGTGGAAATGGCCACCATCGGGTGGTGACGTTTGCTGCGCTTCCCAACCCTGGCCATTGATGAAAGAATCCATGCCTAAGCACTACCTCCCCTGAGTTTCCAAACCCCAACCCGCTAACTCCTGAGGTCACATACCAAATACAGAAAAGGGAATTTTTCCAAAACATATTAAGTCTGAATTAAAATCTATAAATAAGTCATTGGATGTACAGACATAAAATAAACCATAATGCATATTCTAGCATTTTAAATACATATAAACCACGTATATAAACATAAAACTAAAATGCACACAGCTCAGAAAACATTTAAGATGTGTAATGTAAAGTTAAGAGTGAATTAAACACAATATTGGCTAATTATAAGTTCATATAGTGTTGTATAGGGGAGTACATTGTATTATGCATATGGCCCATGATCAATTAGTACATTTATTTGTCCTCTTCTGATAGCTCAATTTGGGTTCCAATGATACCCCTGCATATGGCATGTTTGGGCATACACATAGGAGTTGCTGAGTGAGGAGAGTGTATGGATGATAATGTAGTGGCTCCGTTCTGGGCTGGGGGAGACCACACTTACCTCAGGCTTTCCAGAGTGGTCCCAGAGATCAGGTCTCCATTCCTACCTGTCCATCAACCTTGAGAGCTCCACAGCCCTTGCATTCTCCGCCTGCAGGCTCCTCGTTTAATTGAGGGGCTGTGACATGAGATTGCACAGGTGCAGTACCTCAGCCTGGACTGTATCTGACTTCATTCTTACTTTGTCCCCTCCACAGGTAGGGGTAGATTTTAATGCCCCCTCCTTAGCAACTATTATTCTGCAGCTTGGAAGCCCCTAAAAAATCATGAGCAAGCGGGTCTTTCAAAACCAGTGCATGGACTGAGTCTGAATTCATTCTTTATTTGTCTTCTCCACAGGCAGGGGTACATTTTAACCCTCATCCCCTCCTTGGAAGCTATATTTTACAGCTTGGAAGCTCACTTCATGACCCTCTCTGAAGTACTTTTTTTGCATGCTGTGATCCTGCTGCTGCTCCGGCGACACTGAAATGAGGACTGCCTTCTTATTGCCATATCAGTTTTCTGTGGAACTACTTCCGGGTTACTGTGTGAATATTAGCACTTTCAATATGGTGCCCATTCGTCCAGAGCTAAGGGCAGTCAGAGCTGCGGGTTGATGCTAATATCTTTAGCTTTTCATTCCTTGCCTCTGTTAGCTCCCCTTAACGGTGGACAGAGCTAAGGGTTGGGTCTAATGTCTTGCTCTGTTTCATTCTTTTACCCGTTAGCCTCTGTTTGTCAGTGGATAGCACAAACATGTCACAAAGAAAGGTCACAAAAATATGAAAACTAAACTGCTGCACAACATTCCACTAAAACAACTAACGACATACAGATGCATTCTCCTCAACTGCCACTCTGTTCCTGGACACACACAGGAAATCAATAAATTAATTAGCACACATTTTATAGGCATTCCCTTTTTTACTGAGACTTGGCTTAAACCCTACACACACGGTGGTGGAATTGCCATAATTTACAGAGACTCACACTCGGCAGACAGACACACCCCATACACTTTCTTAGAAGCTCTCTCTCACTTGCTGCCCTCCATCACACACACACACACCCGAAATGTATCCGCCATTTACTGCCCACAACTCACAATCCCAACATCCAGACTGACTGAACTGACTTCACTACTAACAACCAGAGTTCACCATGCACCAATATTTACCATGGCAATTTTAACCCTGGTAATAAACCTCTAGACAACAACCCAATACTCAAGAGTATCCTCACTCAATTCATCCCCTATGAGCTCACCCAACTCATCACCTACCTACACAGATAGCTGACAACACCCTTGACTTTCTGATTACTGGCAGAAAGCACACCTCTGTGGAAAATTGAATCTTGTAGTCTGACCACTTTGCGACACCCTGTGTGCTACATACATTCTCTCCATCTGCCAAGCATACCCCATGCACCCTAGCCAGACAAATCAACACAGTACATGCGCATCCTTGGAACCAGTCAAGCCACCCACTCCACCCCAACTCACTTGGCTCCATTCCCCTCACACAATTACAACACCATTATCACCTAAGCACTTGAATAAATAGCCCACCTCAAATAACAAAACACCCTGCAACCACCAATATAAACCATGGTTCAACAATTCCCTCCACTCCATCAAGCAGGAAGCCAGATGCCCAAAAGAAGCCTGGCAAGGGAACCTATGCGTTGCCCATCAAACACTGATACAACAAATACAAAACAGCCATGTGCATTGCCAAAGCCAGGCACTACCTCCAAGAACTCCAATACACCACCAATCAAACACAAAAACCTTTCAACATTGAGTCAGTCTAAAAACTATCATCCACAACACCCACATCCCCATCCACCCACAACCCATCAACTTCAGAATACATCTCGCTCATAGACTAATTCAACTCTAAAATACACAAAATCAGACAGGCCCTGGCCCCTGCTTCCCCACTCACACCCACCACTCACAAATATTACAACCCATGAGACACTATCAACCCCATTGACAGTGACAGCCTTGTCAGCCTTACAGTCAAAACAAAACCTTCACACTTCCTATATGATGCATGCCCACCTCAAGTCGCATCCAGTTGCATCATCACTCTGGCTCTGCACCAGTGGTAGAAGTGTGCCACAAAAAGTAGACGCAAGGTGCAATACATGTTTGAAGCCCTGGCCTCTTTGATCTTGATTAATTAATAAAACGATGCCGGTAATTCCACCCTGAAAGAGAAATCTGCTGATCAGATTCCCCTTTCATAAATTCCATGCCTGAAGCATAGTGTATATCTGTGTCCTGCTACATCAGTATCCTGATTTGCAGCACATGCCCTACCAATGGCACAGAGCAGGCTTAGAGGCCACATGTCTCCACCTGGCAGCTCCAGTGAGAGACAAGACCCTGCAGCGCGTAGGCTGCATTTCAGAAAGGCACCCCTCTTCCAAAACCCTATAATTATGAGTCTGTGGCAGAATAATCTTTCAATATAAGCCATACCTGAGTTATAGCATGGTGGCTAGTGTTCTCATAACTATTACAGCTACAGCAATTTAAAATCACACGTGTCAGCTCTCTGAGCCCATGCTTGGATATTGTAGGATTATGTGTATTCTCACCAGGCAGGCTGAACCTTGTCACCCCTGGTAAGACTTGGGGGATTGCCCCTCTTTGTACCTTTATACGGGTACATAACACCCATCCCCAGATGACAGCCACTCCACCGGAAGCTGGCTTGAGAACAGGAACCAAAGAGAACACCAGTTCACAAAAGGATTGGCCTGGATCCAGGGTGTTGCATTTAAAAGAGTCTTCGATCCTTATGAGAAGGGAAGGGGCAAGCTTAGAGTGGGCAGGAGGGCTCTGTACAGAAGAGGAAGACTTCCACAATCTTATTTATCTCTGCCTCTCTCTCTCTCATTTTCTGTCCCCTCCAGTTCTTCTAGCAAAAAGCACTTGGGTGTGATGTTAGAAGGGAAAAATCCACTTCTTTCAAGGATCAGGGATTGGGCCACTAAGGCAGGCTAGCTTTAGTCCAATCAACTGCAGACATTTGTCTTTAAAAAAGGGTCTCACTCCACTTCTTTGGATCATCCTTGAATCATATTTTGGACTCCAACCTTTCAAGAAGGTTTCATTAGACCACTGTTGGGAGAGTTGATCTTTCCAAAGCCCTCGGTTGGTGAGATGAAAAGTGGGTGTCCAAGGCAGGAGGAATCTCTGTCCCCTAACCATCCCTAGTTACCAGTGGGAGAGAACAGCTACTGGACAGCAGGACCCAGGACATTACCCTATTGAAGGACCCCTGTAATTGTGTGCCAGCCTCCCCCATGTTTGGTAGCACAAGAAAAGGACTAATCTTGCCCCTGAGCCCCTGGATTAAGACTCATCGCACTCGGAGAGCTAAGACCACAGGAGGGATCCTAGTGATTTTGCCATTGAACTCCTTGGAGCCATGTTTGCAAGAACTGTTCAACACATTCCACCCACTAGGAACCTCAGGTGCTGCCTTTTGCACTATCCCGATGTTCAAATCGCTCAAGCAGTGCTAAGAAGTCTGGTTCAGCACAGTAGAACTTCTAAGAACTGCAAAAAGGTACTATTGACTATCAACTGCCCCCCTCGGTTCAATTCTGGGCCGTAGACGCTGGGTAAGTCACTAATTCTCTTTTACACCCAATAAACATATCCTTTTTAAAGAACATTGTGGTTTTTACTTGCCTTACAACCCTGATTCATTACTCAGAGTCCTGCCGTGTGCTATGCTTGCTTATTCTCTGTTTTTCCCTCAGAGGTGGATTTTCTATTAAGGTATTTTGCAGATGGTGTATTTTATTAAAGTATGTCTATTTCTATAGAACCTTGGTTGGACACTCTCTTTATTTTGTACTGTTATGCTTTAGATATGTTGCAGAGATCTGTGAGAAACCTGAAGGTGTGTCACTTGCTGGATCTGTCATCCAGGTGGCCAGGACACGGCCATGGCTATTGGATACAGTTCTTGGGGATGGACCAGTGTGGGAGGATCACCTGAATGGGGGGTCCTCATGGAGTGGAAGTGGGATGCTGACGGGTATGTAACACCTTTACCCCACCCTACCCCATAGGATAATCAGAAACTCTACCTCCCCTCTTTCCCCACACAAACACTTTTTAACCTTGTGAAAGACAACAGGCTGAAACCAGGGCTGTTTACCTGACATGTCCCAACATGAGGGCCAGGCATAATCAGGCAATTGACAATAACTACACAAACCTGACAGCCCTTTCCCTGCCCCACAGAGATAAAAGGTGGAGCACAAGAGCACACAGAGAGCAAGGCCAACCGTACGAGGAAGCAGTAATTCCAGGACGGCAGTTCAAACGGAGGAGAAAGGCAGCGAGACATGAAAGGACATCAAGGAGTGAATTGGCCTTGCCCTTTTTAACCCAGACCCACAAAGCCTCTGAAAAAAGAAACATAAGACCAGGGATCGCAGCTGGCGAATGGTGTGGTGGATGTCAGCGGTATGTGGAACTCTCCAGCACAGCGGTACGTGGAACTCTCCAGCACTGATAGCCAAGGCGGGGGGACAAGGTTGCCAGTGTGGTACCATCCTTGACACCAGCATCAAAAGAAACGAAAACAAATACGACACACCCATTGAGTCGGAAGAACCTGATCAGAACCGGACTGTGTGTAAACCCAAGGTTGCAGTGGCAACATTTAAGAAGATTAAAAGACACAGGTCTTTTTGTGTATATACTTGGCATCAGAGTTAGAGTGGTCCAGTGCCACGTGGGCGCTCATTCGAAGGACTCTTTCTTATGCACTGCTCCTGAAGAAGTAGAATGTGTAAAATTGGGCAATCGAAGGGGTCCTGCAGCGGGTAATTTTAAATCCTGTGCACAGTTGAAAGTCTTCAGTTGCCATAGAAACTACAAGTACTAAGAGGCCTGAGGGGAGACTGGCGTGAGATGTCAAAGTGGTCATATGAGGGTCAAGCCCAACCCTCTTGTACAGTCGAAAGTCTTTGGCGCGTAATGAAGGCAAATGTGAACCCGACTGAGGGATGCCTGTGAATTAGGGAAAACAGTAACCAATCTGAAAACACAGTGAGAAAGGAATTATGAGGAAACCCTTACTGGGGGCTTAAGGGAACGCCTGACTGTGGGCAAAGAGCCAAACTTAGGTAAGAAAAGAACCTAAGGGGTCTCGAATGACTTTCTGTTGAATGATGCTAAGATCGCAAGGTCAACACGACGGAGGGATGCCAGAAAAAGCTAAGGGGAGTGAATCCCGTATTGTGGTAAAGTAAAGGGAACTGTGTAATTTGGCAAGCGTAAACCCAACTGAGGGATGCCTACGAAGTGGGGTGAAAATTAACGCACCCGTGAAACATTGTGTTGACAACGGTGAACCCGGCTGAGGGATGTCCACCGTGAGAGGTTGTTTAAAAGGACATTAAGACTTGTGAAGACAAACAGTGAAGTTCTACTGGGTGAAAGGCTGTAGTGAACCCGACAGAGGAAGGCTAACACAGTGAGAGGATCGGGGCCCAGTTGAGGAGGGTCCAGGGTTGAACAGTCTTCACCCTACAGAAGAAACCCGAAATGCACTTTTGTTTTGGAAAATTTCTTATATATCTATATCAAGCCCTCTGGGGCAAGAGACTTTTTAGGAAAGAGACTTGGCCACCGAAGGTCCGGATATAGCTACAAGAAACGGTAGCCTCGTACTGGAGGAGCCCAGGAGTGTGCTGTGCTCAAGAGTCCCTCCTTGTCCCATGCTAAAAACCATGGGGAAGGGAGACTCCGGCCATAACATCCTGACTTATCATTTTGTGAACACTTCTTTTTTGTGAATATTATCCCACGCTATTTTGTAGCATAGCGATAAGGATTGGCAATATGTATTTTGTTTTTAGTATAGGCCCTTTTATTTCAACAAGACGCCACTAAAACTCCCTTATTATTATTTGATGGTTGTAGCTTGCTCCCATTTTAGATTTAGGTTTAGCTTAGGCGTTTTTCTCACCCCTTTATATAGTTTAATAAACAACCTTTAACTGTGATCGCTTGTGTCTGTCTTTACTGTTGCCAGTATGAGTTCCTTAGAGATCACACTCGTAGAATGGATTGTAAATAAGCATTGGCCAAAATAACAGCTTTGCTATTTGGGTTGTTACTGAATCACATTTGCACCTCTCTTAAGAGCATAACCCTCTCACGGCCCACATTACCACAAAAGGCAAAGGAGGTAATTCTCTTAACTGTGCCCGTTTTATCTTTATGATTGTGTTGGCTCTTGAGTTGTAGAAGGGTGGGTTCTTTAGCCTCTATTCATTCTTGTACTCCTGCAGGGCAGAATCCAGTTTGTCACACAAGGTTAACAGTCAAGTGGGTTTACCAGGTAAAAGAAGGTGGTCCTCTGTTTTGTTTTGCGTTAATTTCTTTTAGTTGGTCACTCAGTTAAAACATTTATATACGGCCTCGTGAAATCAATCACCTCTATTAGCTGATTTTAATTCTGCTAGAACCCATGCTTAACACCTTTCTGAACAGCAGCTGCTTCCACAGGGTCCTGTCACTAGAAAAATGTGTGCTGTCATCAATAGAATTTGCTAATTTATTACAAAGCGTTGATCCCAAAACTGAAAATCCTTTATCCTGTCTACTCTGAAAGAGTCAGAGAGATGAATAGTATGTGGTCCTGAAGTACCCCACAGGACTGTTTCACAGTAGCCCAATCGGCGAGTCACTAAGTCTCCTACTTACCTGCACACTTGTCCAGCAGCATGAAGCGGCAAATCCCATATTTCTACCTAATGCTACAACAAAATCCTGTGGAAATGACCTGGAACTTTTTCAACTGTAACATCTAAGGGCCTGAAACACAGAGCATTTTCCTATGGGATTGCGCCATTTTAAAACACTCCTGTGAATCAGGCCCTAAGCTTTGTGAATGTGCAGTGAAGCAGATTTCAGTGTAGCTGTAACTGCTGTAAGGTTCTAAAATGAAGAGTTATGTTTTAAAATCAAAAGGAGCTATTCCAGAATAGTGACAATGGCTGTAAAAAGTATTGGAACTGTTAACAGTACAAAGTGGTACTCAGCTCCCAATAACTCCAGCTCACTTCAATCACTGCTCTGCACTGGCTCAACATCATCAACTCCTGTCTCACACACAGTAGTATCCCATTTGCACTCAGAATTGGACAAACCTTCCACGTCCTCAAGAACCATCCTTCAACCCAACACTCTACAAAAACTACTGCCCCATCACTAGCCTTCCATACCTCACCAGAATTTTATCATGGGCCAACTCCAATAACACATCACTACAAACTATCTCATCCCTGACCAATCTGGCTGTAGACCTGGCTACAGCACAGAGACCACTACACTGGACATCCTTGTTGACCCCCACAATATCACTGACATGCTTGTACTCCTCGACCTCTCTGCAGCCTTCGACACCATCGACCACACCATTCTCTTCAACATCCTATCTCACAGGATGAAACTCTTAGGCACCACTCTCAACTGGTTCACTTCCTTCCTCACTGACAGGACACACTTTGTCTCCATGTTCCCTTATTCAACTTACCCTGCCCTAGCCAAGTACAGAGTCCTTTAAGGATCCTCCCTGTTTCCACTCCTCTTCCTTTTAAATGTAGAACCCTCGGAAAGACCCTTAGTAAATGCAACATTCATTTCCACCAACATGCAGACGATACAGAAATACACTTTTAAATCTCAACCCCCTCACAACATCACACTCTCAAAAGCTTTCTTTCCACCATCACCTCCTAGATGGCCACCCAAACCCTACTAAAACTGAATACCTCCTCACCTTCCCCCCAAGACGCAAACCCGACATCGCCGTTTGCATCAAAGAATTCACGATGCTCAACCCACACATTTCCCTCCCCACACATGTCAAATGCTAAAGTTTCACCATCGACCTCGAACTTTCCTTGATACACGAGTTTTCTGTCATCACTAAAACAAGCGACCTACAACTACGCCTCATCAGCGAGATAAGACACATCCTTCCTCCTGATGACTTCCACACTGCAGTCCATGCACGTTTTCTGTCTGAGCTGGACTACAGGAACACTTTCCTCACTGGATTCCCAAACAACACCTGTGGCCCCTGCAAGCTACACAAGACACAGCAGAGGTAATCATCCCCCACCTACCCAAACACTCATGCATCACCCCAGCTCTCGGCCAGCTCCACTGCTTAGCAGTACCCAAGAGAACTGCCTTCAAAGGACTCATTGTTCTGAATCATCTCATAACTCCATATTAAGTCCATGACAAACTGAAACCCATCACACACAAACAACAGATAGGTTAGCCAGCATCTCCTACATACTCTACAAACTAACACACACATACTTAAAGAAGCATTTACCCAGTGGGCATCCAGAACATGGAACACCCTACGACTTCACATCCACACTGGACTCTCCATCACCACTGTTGGGACAAACTCCCAGGTGGGTTCAAGGGCTACTAGGAGTTCGTGGACTCATGGAAGGCCCAACACCTTCCCTCCAAAAGGAACGCAGACCCAGCGAGACAGCAAGTTCAACTGTGGTTTATTACAGACAAAACCAACAGGAATCAGTATGAGGATCGAAGAAATACGAGAACCACTCAACTCTCCTGGCTTGCAGGCCAGTTTTGTGAATACGTTGCATCACACTGACATCACAACCTGGGCCCATCTCCAGAAAACATATCACCAACTGGAATTGGGTTTTGAGTGATAGTCCCCCTATAACAGACCCTATACATGTTAATCTACTGGCTCTCGTATGTCAGGTGGTTTGCCTGGTCCTTCCCCAAATTACTACTTCTAAACAATGTTGCAGTGTGAGGGTTTTACCATTGGTTCTTGCCCGTTGCTACCCACCACTATGATACTTAACTATGGTTGGCTAGAGCTGATGTCCCCAGGTCTGGGACCCAAAATGATTCCCAGCTCTTGGTGTACCTTCTTAAGGTAAAAAGAACAACTATGTTTCTGCATTGTAACGTGTGTGTACCACCAGTCTATGAGAGTGCCCGTTCACATCGTGCAACACTTGTCTCTTGTTGTAACATCTTTGTTGCAACCTCCTGTCTGGCAGCATGAGACTGACTCGTTTCCATTTTCTGGTTTCGATTCATCATCTGAGTTGGCCCAGTCACGTGCTTAGAGATCACGATTTGGACTTCTGCGGCTCTGAATTATTCTGAATTATGAGAAATTATTTGTGTTTTCTGCAGCTGGTGTTACTGTCGTTCAAGGAATGGATTGTCGTTTTTATCTGGTGGCCTTGGCATCAGGCCCCGTCCCACACGTTTGCTTCTCTGTGCTGCCTGAATTCAGCTCAGCTCTTTGCTGAGGTCTTGTGGCCTATTGCAATTTTCCTAAGCCATAGCATGGCTTCTACATGTTCGTGCTATTCTATATTTCCCATAGGTTAGTTGTACATGGCTCTGTCAGGTCCCATAGGTGCTCCTGCAGCTCCATAAGGTTATTTGCATTTGATGCGCACCCCACCCTCTCGCTCCCCCCTCTTACCCGATTTGTGCGAGCGGCAGAAGTGAGCGGCTTTCCCCGCTGCTGGCGCTGACTGCTCGCGGCTGCCGATGGCCAGAGGCGTGGCCGAGGGGGCCACGCGTGCATGTGAGGTGCCGGCGGTATTGAGAGAGAAGCTGGCTAGGTCCCCGGAGGCTGGAGGAGCGAGCCGGCTGGGCTTGCCCTCGCAGGACAGATGTCTGGAGGCTGTGGGGGAGGCTGAAGAGGTCTTTTGTCTGCCCAGTGAAGAGGCATTTTTCAACTTCACACAAACGACGCTGAAAGACAGAGATAAGGACAAAAAATCGTTACACTATCGAGACAGCGCGGATTCCCCACTATATGTAGATGCCGTGGGAGGGTTGCCGATCCCACAAAAAAACCATTAGCTAAACCAAGCTTCCAACAGACTCCAAGAAAGTGAAAAATAGTAGCTGCAAAGCTACACAATTCAAAAGACATACTAAAAAATAAACAGAGCCCTCTAAAGTGTGGGGCAGTGAAAGGCTCTAACAATGGAATCAAATTACCCTTGATGCAAAAGACTACTTCACAAGACAAACTGATGACATTTAAAATGTGTGTTACAGGGCATGCACGTCACAGAAACAATTTCCTGGCCAAAAGCACAAACCAAGAGCTAATTCCCTAACAGAAGCAAAATCAATTAGATGGCACTTTAAAAAGAAAGAGCAATGTCCTTTACTGAATATTAATTCTGACTCAAAAAGGTAATCTACTAAAATGACACCTGGGGCACAGCGAGTTAAGCAAGAAGTGTCTGATCAAGAATTACTTTTAGCCTCAGGGAGATGTGATCTGACAGATTGCTCTCATGACCAGATGCGGCCAAGGAATGGCAAAGAGCAAAATACATCCAAGAGGATTAATACTTCACACAGTCCAGTAACCGACGAAAAGGAGCAAGTGAGGCCTAGAAGTAGAAACGACGAGTCACATAAAACAAGTGCACAAGAAGAGAGCCAAAATCAGTCCCGAGCATATTAAATCCAGAGGAGGATGCCCCGGTTGACTTTAACTATCCAGCAAAAACATCCACCCCTCATCCTATGAGAGTTAAACAAACAATTGGGGAAGTGGACATAAACAAATCTACTTTTCAAATGGCTCCAGAAAAGAAATCTAAGCCATCAAAGAATAACGCTATACCCTCCTCAGAAAACCAGACTTGTAGGGACGTTCATTTAAGAAGAAATAATTCTGCCTCCAGAAATCGTTCATAGGAAAGGGCAGAAAGATCTCAAGCAACGGATTTAAGTGCAGGCTCGCTAACCACAGAGAGCGAGGTGGAGGAAGAAGAGTCTCCACAAAAAAAAGGATCCTATAAAAAAGAACTTTGGTGGAAATAGCCATGATGCTGCTGCATCGGAAATCCTTCGGGCAAATGCTGAGGCATGTGCCAATATGCAAGCTGCAGTCGGCTCCATGCTGACTATAACTTTGGCACCGTTCCTCAAGTTATACGACGCCCTCCATGAAAATTACAAAGACCAGTCCACCTTACTGGCCCTAATTCAATCTAAACTAATATATGTAGAAGCCTACATTGATGCCACCAACGAAAGGAGGGCCCGAGAGAAAGAATCAGAAAATGTTATTTTCAAGACTCTTTGAATTAATGGAGGACGCTCGAGAAGCTAAAAGAGCCTTCCTACATTGTTTAAGTGATACTATAGCCCTCTTAAAATCTGAACCCAAAAAACAAAGTGGCTTGAATGTAGAAAAAAGCACATTGATGGAAAATAATTTGCAATGTCATGATAAACCATGAGAATCTGCAAAAGAAAAAGTGGAAGTAAGCAAACGAACAAAGAAAATAGGGACTGTCGCCAAAACAGGGCCGCAGACCATTGCTAGACAAGAAAGAGAAGAGATTGCTTCCCCATCGGTCCTGAACAAAGAAAAGGATCACATGTGGTGACGATAAATAGTGCTACAGGGCACGTTGAAGAAACAATCACCCCTAAGCAAAATAAAGAATTGTTCCCTTTATTTAACACAGAGAACACAGCTGAACCAAACGAGAAAGAGCTGGGAGCTAGAGAAAAACAACCCTTGGAGAAGCAAAACAAAAAGTACAAAACTTCAAGTGAGATTCAAAATAAGAAGACAAAAAATCTGCCCGTCCCAAAACACACCTCAAGCGAGGGAACATGCAATTTTATTCGCAACCTAAAACCGTTCGAAAATCCGTCAAATAGTGCTGGGCAGAACCTCCATGTGGACAAACACCAGGGAGAAAAACTAAAAAGACAACATGTAAAAGACCGAGAATACATCACAGCAATGGACACGGGAGACGTCGAAGGGAGAGACTCAATTGACTGTGAAGATCAAGAAGCATTATTGCTCCTATCAGTCTATGACAATGACAGCTCGATAGAGATGGACAGTCAAGAGGACAAAGAGGGGACTCAGAGTGACGAAGGTAAAAACGAAGACTCTGAATGTATAGTCGTAACCTCCCCGCAATTTGCCACACTACAAGAAAAAAGAGACCAGCTGGAAGCAAAAAACATAATAGAAATCAAACAACGAAAATTACTCAAAGCAATGCTACATCATCCAAAACAAGATCGTGAAAAAACAAGAGTACATCCATCTGCGAGCGCCTGGCCAAAAGGGGCACAAAATCAAAGAGAACTAAATCAAGCTGACATTGACCCTCTTGATCGAGAAAAAAGCAACGAGAAACATAACGTATATAAGCTATTAGTAGAGAGCGTACGGAAAGCCAGGGATGGATTGATCCTCAACAGATCAATCCTTATGAAACTATTACACAATGTCCTACAATTACGTGTCATTGAACCAAAGGACATCAAAATTGTGGCCTTTCCTAAGGAAGAAGAAACTGATCGTATTTGTATCCACTTGATCTCTAAAGCAGTCATGAATCTAATCTGGTCGACCGCCGACGATCTTAGAGTTTTGGGATTCGATCTCAAGTTGTATGAAACACTATCCCTAGAACAAGAAACAAAACAGACTAAGACAAATAGAGGGCCTATGAAAAATAGATTGCCAAGCGAAGAACAATCTACAGACGACATAAATTCCAAACCAATAAGGTTCTCTCCAACAGTCCTGCGAGAACCAAATGCGATTTGCATAAGGATAAAAGGATGTTCCGAAAATAAGGCTGAGGTACAGAAGACTAGCGAGGCGCCCAATGGTGACACAAATTGATACAGAAAAACCATGGGGTTGGCTAGCGGAGACCTTAGCTCCAAAAAGAAAACACTAGACCGAATGCCCTGACTCCCCGAAAAAGCTGCGGATCGCCTCATGGAATACACAAGGATTTTGTCATTTGTTCGAACACATAAATGATGAGCTGTTTATGGCAGATATTATCTGCATACAGGAATGTTGGCTGCAAGAGTCCCCAAATATGAACGGGCCACGTGTCTCTTGAATAAGGCTTATAAAGTCAAGAAAGGAAGACCATCTGCAGGCCTTTTAACCATCATAAAATACAACCTTGGACCCCGTCGCCGCTTATCCAAATAATAATAATCTAAGAAGAAAAAATGTGGATAACAGAAAGAGAAAAAAAAAACAAATAACATTCAACCTCTATTGGAATATTAAGGCTAAAGATGGTGACGCTTTCCTGGACACTGCCACTAAATTTATCGACGAGTTAAGAGCAGAATATCAAACCTCTTCGATAGTTACATGCAGTGACTTAAATATAGATTGTAATGAAAAGAAGAAACTCGATGGCTACACAGGCCAAAAACAACAGATTCTCGGTCTCAAATGCAAAATTGGCTACTGGAGATGATAATCCAAGATTTCCTACAGGTAAATGGAAATGTGAAAGGAGACCTGCAAGGTGGCCCAACTTGGACATCGTACAATTTAAGTGCAACCCTGGATTACTTCTTTGTTGACCTTGAAACCTTTAAAACAATATCTTTTATAAAGATGATACCGACAACAAAAGTGATCACAGAATGCTTATTCTTACTTGGTCTGCTCCAATCAAGCAACGTGATGGTAGCATTGAAAATAAAAAAAATGTGGGCACCCAAGGTTATTGTGAATAATGTTCTAAATAGATTGAGACAGTCACCAAAAATGATACCAACTCTCAAAAAAATAATAGAGATCTGGCAGTCATTGACAGGTACAGGTGTAGAATATGAGGATTGCCTAACTGCCTGTAGGGAAATAAAGGGCATAAATACAAAGTCCAAAATAGAAATAGTCAGGCTGCACAAATTCAATCCTGAGCTAGCAGAAAGAAAATGCCAACTAGCAACAGAGTTGAGGGCATTAAATAAACAGAAGGACCAGTGTGTGACAAATAAAAGGAAAGCCCTACAAAAATCTTATCGGAATTGGGCCAAATCACATAGAGCCCAACTGTTTTAAAAAGATTCTGCCAAATTTATATGGGTGCTATTAAACCAGAAGATGGATCTTCACAGAGTGGAGCAGATTAACCCCATTCACGAGGTCAAATGGGTACAACATTTTCAAGAAATATATAGCCGGCTGACCAACGACGCTGAGCAAACACAAGGAAACCCCACAGGGGAAGTATGGAACATAGTATTTAAGAAGTCCGAAATCTTGTCGCTACTCAACAAAGCCAGCACATCTTGGACCGCTGGGCCCGACAGCCTGACCAATGCAATATTAAAAGAAGCCCCAGAAGTGTGGGCTGATATCTGCTATGTGCTATTCTCAAGAATTGTCAACAACAGACAAATACCAGAAACATGGACAAAAGCAATAACTATTCCCATATATAAAAAAGGGGACAGAGCCAGGCCAGAGAACTATCGGCCAATATCACTACTAGATGTGATAGGTAAAATCTTTGCTGGCATCATCTTGAAAAGGTTGAAAGAGTGGATAAAAGCATCTGGAAACTACGATCATAGGCAAGCTGGATTTGTTGAAAAAGTAGATTGTGGCCTAAATCTACTGATACTCAATCTATTGAAAGCGAAAACCATTTGCAAAAATCAGAAGCTGTATCTCACCTGTATAGACATGGCTGCCGCTTTTGATAGAGTAGCTCGACAAATCTTGTGGGCCAAGATGGAGCAAAAGGGATGCCAGGTAGACCTGGTGGCAGCAATCAAATCGCTCCACACTGGCACATCCATTCAAGTGCGGCTAGACCAAAAGGGCAACCTAACTCAGGCAATACCAACGAAAAGGGGCCTAAAACAAGGGTGCCCTTTGGCATCAGCACTTTACAACTTCTACATCCTGGACATAAAAGACCGGCTTGAACCTCCAAGAGCGTGTTCGCCAAAACTAGGCAAAACTGCAATAGGCCACCTACTCTATGCAGATGACCTAATTATTCTGGATAAGACATCTATTGGTCTGCAGAGAAAGATAAAAGCTCTTGATATATATGTCAAAGAAAACAAACAAAAAATGAATCCAGAAAAATCGGAGATTCTAATAACCAAGAAAACGAGAGCAACAGCACAAAAATCTTTTAAATGGTGCATAGACAACAAGCCCATACCAATAAGGAAGAGAACAAAATATCTGGGTACGATAATAAGTGCTGATTGGAGTGATCAGCCATGGATTGTGCACCTACATCGCAAAACGGACCAATTAACAGCACAAGCACTAATGTTAAAAAGAAGATTTTGCAAATTCTCGATCCAACCAATAGTGGATTTCTACAATGCAAAGGTGATCCCAATCATAACTTATGCAGGTGACACAGCGTTGAGAATACCGGGGGAAAGCAAAGACCTCTGGCCCAAACCTTTCTTACTGAAGGATCTCGTAAGGTGGCCAACACCGGTAATCCACTGTTTTCAAGTTGTGGCTATTTTCGGACAGATATTCTACAAAGATAAGATAGTTTACTGCACGGGATCAGGCTCTGAATCATCTGGGTCTCCTTACATAGTTGATTGGAGAATGCTTCAGGGTAATAACCGGGATGCAACATCAGGACAATTCCCTAAACAATCCTCTCTACATTCACGTAGACCTGCATGTCCGGAAAGAAAAATAAAAGACACTGTTTCATTCATCAATGTCTACAAGTGTTTCTGTTGCAGCTGCTGCTTGGGAATGTCGAACCATAGGGTGTCCTGCTCTCCCTAACTCTGTAATGTCCGCTCGTACTTGTAGCTCATCAAGGTCTTGAACATTGGTCCTGTCAGTCACTTCAATTCTGTTACCATGTGAGGCCACTGCTTTATAGGGCTTGATGTCCTGGATGTGATTCAAAACAGTTTTTTCCAGCGAGCCTCACTGCTCTGTCCACGATAGCCTCAACTACATGAGGGCCAGAAAACCTGGGCGCATTGCAGCGCCGAATAACATTTTTGGGAAGGACAATATCCCCCACCTTTACTGAATGTTTTTGTTTATTGTTTGGTTCTGTGTCATCACAGTCTGTCTCTCCATTGTCTTCAGGCCTGCCCTGGATTGGCTGTATCTGGTCAGAGATAAAAAAAAATGCTAGAAACCAGAGAAGTAATACATTCAAATATTTCCTGTCCTAACACATCTGCACTGTTCTCACAATCCTTCAATGCTCTTGTGGGAGGAGCCTGGGGAAGATGCATGCACCGTCCTGTCACCACCTCATGGGGTGTTAAATGGTGTTCAGACCTTGGCTTATTGCGCAGTTTGAATAGTGCCAGAGGCAAACAGTGAAGCCAGTTTTTCTTGGTGCGCTGATGAGTTTTGGCTATGCACTCCTTTAGGAGTCCATTCAGGTGTTCACACATCCCATTTGCTTGTGGGTGGTACGCACAGGCGAATTTGTGTTTGATGCCTAGCAGAGTTGTGATATGCTGAAACAGTTCATTGGAGAAGTGAGGGCCATTGTCAGACCGCAGGACCTCAACCCCGCCCCACATTGGGAATACTTCCCAGACCAGGAATTTAGCTGCCCTGGGTGCGTCAGCGTGGGTATATGGCCCAGCCTCCATCCATCTGGAAAAAGGGGCAAAAAATCAATATCATGTAGCGGTATCCTTGACAAACTTGGATCATGTCCACGTAACAAATGCAGAAATAGGCCTACAGGTCTTGGTGTGGCTCCTCTCACAACTCTCAAGGTATGTCCTGTGGTAAACTGCTGACAGGTCAAGCAATTACTAATGAAATCAGCTCCATGTTCACTCAGATTTGGGCAAAACCATGTTTCTCCAATGCATGTAGCAATGACCTCCTTCCCTGTGTGTATTGGATAATGCAATTCTGCTAAGGCTGTTTTCAACAATGCCAGTGGCATGACCACTTTCCCTGTGTTGTTCTGTCGCTATAGGGCATCTGTCGGGGACATGGAACATCCCCTCTTTATCCATAGCTCATTTTCCTGCTGTGTTGCAGCTCCCTGCAATTCCATAATCTGTGCCTCAGGTAGTGCATTGTACCCGTCCTTCATCACCATGTTCCTAGCTCCCCCCTCAGCCTTTGGTCTCTCTTACAGTTCCCACAATTTGCCAAAATATTCTGCACATTTTGCTTTATAGTCTGCTGCTTTGTTCCCTCTCGAAATGGGGTCTTCACCTTTTGTGTGGGCCTGGCACTTCCCTAGTGCTAACTCTTTTGGATATGCAATCACCTCAATCAATTTGCCTAGTAATAGCGCATACTGCACTGGGGTCCCATCTGCTCTCCTGAACCCTCTCCTTAGCCATCACACCAGTCCTGAATGTACTGTTGATGTGACGTAAGCCGAATCGGAGTAAGTTGTCACATGTTTTTCCATGCTGTGTTCTAGTGCTAATATGAGCGTCACTAATGCTGCTGCTTGTGCTGAATAATGGGATGGTAGCCATGCACTCACAACTACCTCCCTTGTCCCGTCCTCTTTCAGTCTTACCACTGCAGTCCCAGTCCTTCTGATCGCATCAGTCTGGTTAATTGTCGATGAACCATCAATGTACAATACGTCTCCCCCTCAAGTGCATCTTCCTCCATCTTGAGTATTTCACTGAACATCTCTATGTTCTTGGTGCAGTCATGTGTGTAGTCCCCTGCCTGGAGAACATCTGCCAAGAATAGTGCTGGGTTTACAATCTTCCATCTTACTATCTTCAGTCCTGCATTTGATAATATCACTTCATTCCCTGATGCTCTTTCTGTAGGCAGTGTGCTCTTTGGCTTATGCAGTATCGCAAAGGGGGCGTCCTGCACATAAAGAGTGGTGGTGCACCCCATTGTCCCTGTTGATGATCTTTGCACTGCGAAGACTGCTGCAGTCAATGATTGTTTGCATAGGTAATGTACTCTCATTACTGGATCAAGTTGTCCACTGCAGTAAGCAACTGGCTTATGGCCCATGCTTGTCTTCTGAGTCAGTACCACTTGTATCACTACGTAATGTGTGAAAACAAGACAAAATCCTTTTTGCAGTCTGGGGTCCTTAACACTTGAGCTGTACTTACGGCTTCCTTCAGTTCCTCAAAAGCCTCAGTCATGTCTGTGGTCAATGTCAGTGTCTTTGTTCCCTTCTGTGCCTCCTTCAGGGCACTCAATAGTGGCCTTGTGTATGTGCTGTAGTCAAAGACCTATGCTCTGCAGTAGTTACACAACCCCAGGAACTGCTGTATTTCTCTCACTGTCGTGTACTTGGGACAATGTGTGTGCCATAATTAGATATCATTTGTCCAATATAGAGCACCTATTTCTGGCAGTATTGTAGTTTGGCCTTGTCCACCTGTTATCCCTTGTCAGCTAACACTGTCAGCATGTGTATGGAGTGCTCTCTCCACTGATATTCTGTCTCGCTGCAAATCAAAATGTCATCTATATATTGTAGAACTGTGCTCTCTGTCTCTCAGATCTATCTGGATCACCCTGTTAGATATGGATGCAGTACCCCCGTGGCAAACAAGTATGGCTGGTTTTGGTAACTGGTTTGCCTCTCTGAAACTTGAGGAGAACAATCTCTGGTCCCAGAAGCACCTCAAGACCTGCCTCTTTGCTTCTGCTTTCTCTCCTCCTCTCCACCGCTGCTCGCCTGGCTGAAACTGAAACTGCACTGGTTACCTGGCTACCCTCTGATCCCGGGCCCAGGTCCCCTCCCTGCCAGTTGCACATCTGCACTGCCCTCCTGGCAACCCTTGCACTCGGATGCCGTTTCTGTATCCCTACAGCCCTCTACTAGCACTTGACACCTGATGTCTGCACTTACCCGCACACTTGCCATCAGCTGGCTGCACTTTTCATTTATTGTTTTTTATTTATTTTACTTTTATCCTTTGTACTGCACTGCCCCTTCCCTATCCCCTGCACTTCCCCCCCTCCTCCTCCCTTGCACTTGCACAATCTCAATGTCACCTGGCCTATTAAGATCATTGTGTCTGTCTTCCCTCTGCTTCCCCCTCCCTTGCCTCGTCGCACCTTGAAACACTTGTGTATAGGCGCGTTATAAATGCCATATCATATCATATCATAAAGCTGGTGAGGTCTTGTGAGTCTGCGTGTAGTGGCATGGAGAAGAATGCGTTCTTGAAGTCAATGACAGTGAAACAGGTGGCTTTCGCTGGAATGACAGTCAAAATTGTCGCCGGATTTGCGGATACTGGTTACTCTGCCTCTTCAATATCGTTAAGAGGTCTTAAATCCTGAATAAAATACCATGACCCCCATTGGCTTTGCACACTGGGTACACTGCCGTGTTGCATGGAGATTCTGATGGTATTAGAATGCCTGATTGTGTTGATTGTCCCATAAATGCCCTCATCTGCCTCCTTGGTTAGGGGATACTGTTTTACTCTTGGTAGAATTGCTCCTGGTATCAGTTTGATCTTCACTCCCCCTATGCTCTTTATGCACCCACTTCATAAGGACTTGTGGTCCATAAACTGTCCGGTACCCTGGCCATGTGTTCTTCCCAAAATGGGGGTGGCGCTTCCAGCGTCATTTGCTTTCTTTGTGGTACCTCTCTGTAATTGATCTGTAATCAAAATGTTACACTCATTTCAACCATCATCTCCAATTCCACTCTCTCTTCTCCAAATAATTCATCATCTGTCACTGTTGATAGCCTGCACCCTTCTGTAACTGCAAGGATTGTTCCTGATGCCCTCTCAGTGTCATCCGTTGCATGCACTGCAATTCAATCATCTATTGTCAAAACTGCCTCTATCTCTATGGACACTGTTGTTCCCTCTGGTTCGTCCAGTCGTGTCTCTGGCCTGAACAGGTATTCGTTTGGTACTCGCCACACCTTCCCTGCAATGCCTGGCATCCATGCAATGGTGATGTCAGTCCATATTGAAACATATCTGGGTCCACAGGCACCTCCCCCCCTCTGTACTGTGCGTACACAATATGCCTGAACAATCTGTTTTACATTCAACATGTGAATGCCTGGTGTTGAGCACATTATGCCCTTGTATGTGAATGAGATATTCATGCTTTGTCTGCTCATGATGTCACATCCCAGAATGTTTACAGGTGCCTTTCGAAAGTAAAGTAAAGGTATTATAAGTCGTGATCTCCTATAGATAGTGAGATGTAATCAGTAAAAGGAACCACTTCTTGAGCCCCAGAGTGTTCATGGCATCGCTTGACAACACAAATGTCCCGTCCCTAAGGCATGACCTAGTTACCCCAGTGTCAACAAGAAAGGAAAACGTTTTGTCACCTATCGCCATCCCTATGTGAGGTTCCTCCGCAGGGTTGGATGTGATCGACAGGATGGGACACATCAAGTTCGTCTGTGGGCTGTCCTATTGGGGGTACATAGATAATCAGTTTCCTGTGAAGGGGTTGTTCCCCACCATGGTGACCCCTCCCAGTCTTTGATCTGGTACTGTCGCCACTGTGTCCATGTGCTCTGATAAGTCGTCATCCTGTATTTGTGCGAGCTGTTGTGTGTTCCACTGATCTGTGGTGATTGTAAATACTGGGGTAATGGTGCTGCCGTTTGTGGTGCCTCTGTCTGTATCTGTTGCTGTGCTGGTGCGTGTGCTTGGGTTTGTGGCATTTGCTGATATGAGCCCTGCATCTTCCCTTGTGGCTGTTGTTCCTGTGCATAATAATATTCCTGACCCCGCTGAAAGGGCTGCTGGCCTTGCCCTCCCCAATTCTGTTGTGCCCCCGACATGCCTGTGAAATGTGTCCTAGCTGCCTGCAGGTCCAGCACTGTGGTGGCTCCCTCTCTTGTCCTGGGAAACCCCCCTGAAAGTCCCCTACATTCAGTTGCATGTAGAATGCCCCTGTGTTATGATGTGTCTGCGGCCAGAAGCCACACCCCATTTGGAATCCTCCCCTTCCTCAAATTCCCTGCTGTGGGCTGCCTCACCCCTTGTACCCACCTCCCATGGGCAGTGCAAACTGCTGTGGTTGTTGATACTGCGGCTGGGTTGCTGGTGCTTGTGGGGTGGGGCTGGTTATGACTGCCCTTCAATTGCATACTTTGATAGCTTCCGCTACACTAGTTTGGTCTCATCGGCTTTCCTCTTCTCAGCTTTTTGCGTAACCTTCCCCTGCCATAACCTACAATGGTGCACTCTTGTGAGCTATATTTCTGGCCATCAGTTCGCTTCCATCCCCACTAATATTTTCAAACTATTTTGTACTGGGTGTGGTAATCCTTGCACTAAAATATGATAAAATATTGCTATTGTTTTGTCCCAAGGCTCTCGAGTTTTGAGGCGCCAAAGCTCTTGAATCTCCTGAATGTACTGAACAGGGTCTTCGTCTTCCCTCATTTTGTGTGACATAATTTCCCCTATGTCTGACGTGTCTGGGTATTGAGTTTGTAATGCTTTCCATACTGCCGCCCTGCAATTTGGAAATGGTGACCCGTCATGTGCCGTGTTCTGTGTCGTCACCCCTGGGAACCCTGCACTCTTCCATATGTCATCAGCTGCATCTCCTAGCATTGGTACTAATAGTCCCTTTACATCACCCGCTGCTAACCTGTGACCCACTATCAGTTTCTCAATCAAAATAAATCCATTTCCCCACTCCTGCACTCAATGATGGTAACCTACACTTCACATTTTCCTTGTCCGTGTGCTTCCATGGCACATACTGAGGTCTCGTCCTCCCTCTCTCTAATAAGGGCATCTGTGAATATGCCGCCCTCTCCTCCGGTGTCCATCGATACAGTCTTACTTGTCAAGGCCCTCTCTCATTCTCAATGTCTGCACATATCTCATCTGCTTCCAATGCGGGTACTCTTTTGCTGTCCTCATAAGCTCTAGACAATCGTCCCTTTGAACATGCCAGTGCTGTCTCCTCAAACCTGCATCCTGGGAGATCCCTTAGTCTATTAAGATATGTGTTATGTGTGTTGCACCTTTCGTTTGCCTGCTGCGCTTGCTCTTCTGCATCGGCCCCTCCTTCCCCCTATCTGTGGGACCTACACTCCCATGATGCCCACTGGTCTGTCCCAATGGATTGTGACTGGTGCTGTTCCTCCCTCTCGCCCCCATTGCATTTGTCGTCATTGTCAGATCCTGTTTCCATGTTGCTACACAAGCCATCTACAAAACGCAATCTCCTCGATGTCAAGTCTGTGTTAGGTTTCATGCTAAGATCGATGTCAATCAATCAAATTTACTGCCTCCTGCCCAAGATCCTAAGCCTGCTCCACTACCTCCTGCCGCGCTCCTGCTTCATGAATTTGTGCTACCTGGCTCTACTCGCCTCTCCTCATTGCATTTATTTCTTTCCTGATCTGCTGCTGCCTGTTTTTTCACTGCTCTAATTGCTTGTTTGTATTCCTCCTTATGTGGTTGTTCCCTCGCTAGTTTATCCAACTGCAACTTCCTCTATTCCCTCTCTGCCAACTTATGTTTTTCTTGCTCTGCTATCTCTCTACTCCTCTCTGCCTTCTCCAGTTCTTCTCCTGTTTCTTCCTCATCTCCCTTTCCACTCTCTTCCTTTCCTTCAGATCCCTTTCGATTCTTTCCTTCCGTTCCTTTTCCAAATGCTCCCTTTCTTCTTCCCTTCTTCGCTCCCTATCTTCCCTCTTGAGTTTCTCCTCCCTTCTTCTCTCTATATCCTCACTTTCTAACCTCACCTCCCTGTCCTTCTCCCTTCTATCCTCCTCCTCCATCAGCTCTGCCCAGTCTGATGTATCGCAGTCCCTTTTCAGGCTTTCTATAGCCTCGGTTGCTCCATCTGCCTCCCCAGTTGTCTTTCCTTGGAGTTTTAAGAGTAGCTGTGTTGCTATCCACTCGCTCATGCTTATACCCTGGAACTCTCCTTTAGCACGCCGCGTGACTCGCTGCTTGCCCCTGCATCACTAATTGGCTGTCCTGTGCCCTTTGGCTTGTCCTCCTTAGTAGTGTATGGTGGTGGTTTGTATATCAGATTTCAATATCCCTCTGCGGCCCTTAACTCCCTCATTGGGTACATACCCTGTTCATCGCTTGTCATCAGATACTACGCTTGGCGGGGTGGAGGGAGGTGCAGAGGGGTGAGTCCCCTCTCCCTTTACCTCATGTCGGTTCAATATCCCCTGACGCCTCACTGCTTCCCCCTCCTGGAACATGCGCCACAACTCAAATATGGCTATGCGTTTGGTCAGTAGGCACCCTGTATGTGTGTCAATAGCGATTGCTGCAGGTCTTTGGAGAAACTCCCACATGGTGGCCATGGTTTGGTTAGTTTACCTTCTGTACCTTTGGACCATTTCATGCTATATTTACAGATCATTTCCTTATAAGGTTGAAGTGTCTTATACAAATGCTGCAGGGGAGTAACCCCTCCAATAACACCTTGGTACACATCGATACCTTTTACCTGACCTCAAGTCGAGGCTTTTGATACTCTGCTGTTCAGAGATAAAAGTCACAATGCAATGATAGTACATTCCAATTTCTACTAACCTCTCTGGCTCTGCACTGTAGGTAATTGAATATTGCACGCACACAATAATAGCCTGTTACTCCCATTCCCCCACAAACCCCCCACAGCTGTATTCCTGCTCTCCAGGCAGAGTATACCAATATTCTCTTGTGATCGAGCTGCACCCGTTGTGTCGCCTAACGTGTAAAACGCCTCTCTCCAGGAGACTTTACCAGTCCCACAGCCTCTCAGGTTCTGCGGGGAAGGAGTCAGCTTAGCACAGGGCTGGCGCAGCAAACCATTGTCTCACTACCAACTTGTACTTGTTGGGACAAACTCCCAGGTAGGTTTGAGGGCTACTAGGAGTTTACAGACTCACAGAAGGTCCAACACCTTCCCCCAAAAGGAACGCAGACCCAGCCAAACAGCAAGTTCAAACTGCAGTTTATTGCAGACAAAACGATCAGGGATCAGTACAAGGATCGAAGAAATCCAGGAACCACCCAACTCTCCTGGCTCGCAGGCCAGTTTCGTTATTACATTGCATCACACTGACGTCACAACCTGGGCCAATCTCCAGAAAACCTATCACCAACTGGAATTGGGTGTTGAGTGATAGTCCCCCTATAGCAGACCCTATACATGTTAGTCTACTGGCTCTCGTATGTCAGGTGGTTGGCCTGGTACTTCCCCAAATTACTACTTGTAAACAATGTTGCATTGTTACGTTCTTGCCCGTTTGTTCTTGCCCGTTGCTACCCACCACTAGGATACTAAACTGTGGTTGCTAGAGCTGACATTCCCAGGCCTGGGACTCAAAATGATTGCCAGTTCTCGGTGTACCTTCTCATGGTAAAATGAATAACTATGTGTCTGCATTGTAACGTGTGCGTACCACCATAGTCTATGAGAGTACACGTTCACATCGTGTAACACTTGTCTCTCATTGTAACATCATTATTGCTAGCTTCTGTCTACCGGCGTGGGACCGACTCTTTCCCAGCTTCTGGTTTTGATTCATCATCTGAGTCGGCTGAGTCACGAGCATAGAGACCACGATTAGGGCTTCGGCAGCTCTGAATTATGAGTAATTATGAGGAATTATTTGTGTTTTCTGCAGCTGGTGTTACTGTCATTTAGGGCCTGGAATGTCATTTGTATCTGGCGGCCTTGGCAGCAGGCCCTGTCTCACACGATTGCTTCTCTGTGCAGCCTGGATTCAGCTCAGCTCTTTTTTTTTATTTTTTTTTATTTTTATTGTTGCATGAATAGTTTACATAAAACCTTATACAACATAAAGTACATTCCAAACAAATAGCAAAATATATTTCATTTTACGAAAAACCAGAACATTTTTAACACATTTATCAGTTTTTTTAAAATCATTCCCAGCCGTAAAATCAATATTCCATATGTTTATATACAAATTACATTTCATATATCATTTCATGTACCATTGGATCTATCTAGTCTCTACTCGTTGAATTCATTATTTTTAACTTCCAGTTCCTCCTGAATATTAAGAAGGAGTGAATTCAATGCGAGGATTAGGGAGATATTTGCACCCCACATGCAGCGACTCCAGAACAGATTCTTCGACATTTCCCAGTCCCCCTCAAATCTATCTGCCAGGTAAAGAGATCTTTTATTCCCAAAATGGGTGCATGTCAGAAGAAGGTGCCTGAGAGTTTCTGTCATGTCGGTCGCTCCACAAAATCGACATGCGAGATTTTTAAAATTATCCTTCAATCCTTTTTCTCTATGGTTCCAATGGTAGATTCTTTCTAGAGTGGGTATCTGATTTAGTCTGAAACGCATAAATGTATTTCTCGCCTTCTGGCAAGGAAATCTTTGAATATATAGAGGAATTGATTCCCTTGCATGAAAGAATTTAGCGTACTCTTTGTAGGTAACATGGGATTCAATATCATTTACTGTGTCTACCCAGTCTGACCTAAATAAAGATTTTTTGACTAGTCCCGGTCGTTGAATCAGATCGTCTAAGCAGAGTCCCAGCGATTCCAACAACAAGAGCATTCTATCGCTGAAACTCTTAATGGATGGTACCGTCCCTGTTTTGACAACCCTATTCAACAACTCATATAAAGTATTTATCGGAGGATCATATATTTTTCTAAAAGAGGAGAGTTGCCTCCACAAGTATCTGGCTTTAAGAGATATGAGACATAACTCGTGCCGAATAATGGAATTGGGGATAGCCCTAGAAAGGCCCATAGCTTCCTTCCACAATTTCCCCTGGATCACATTAAGATGAGAACTCAAGTCTTTTGTACAAATATCCAAACCGTATAAAAGAACCGGTTCACATTTCGCAAGGTAAAATCGTCTAATAGGCAGAAGCGAAAATTTACAGACCTTTCCCCTCAGAAACTTCATCTGATTCTTTAGTTTAGCTGTTTTATTCCCAAGATTCAGTTTCCACATCTTTAAGCTAGATTGGTTGGAAAAATTATAACCTAGATAGGTTATGGCCTGAACCTGATCCACCGAGTTATCTCCCATCTTCCAGATACAAGGTTTGGCAACTCTTTTCCTAGAAATTACAATCGTTTGGGATTTCGAAGCGTTGGGGGAGAGATTATTCGCCAGAGCATATTGATAAAAAATATCCATCTTTCTGCGAAGGCCCCTCGGGGTACGATCAAAGAGGATAAAGTCATCTGCGAAGGCCATCCACTCGATCGCCAAGCTACCCAACCTGACCGGAGTAATAGAAGGGCCCTGCCACAGGTCCTCCACATCGCTGACGTACAGGTTAAAGAGCGTGGGTGCAAGGGAGCAGCCCTGTTTGACCCCAACCTCAGTAGCAACTGCCTCGGAAAGGGAGCCTTCTTGAGATAAGCGTACCCTAACGGTGGTATTCCTGTGTAAGAGGGCCAAGTTTTGGACAATCTTGCGTGGGACGTTCATAGCTAGCATTTTTGTCCACAATCTAGCTCTAATGACCCCATCAAAGGCATTAGAGAGGTCCAGGGAAGCCATGTATACATCTCCCATTTTAGTTTGGTGGACTGTATCCCTTAAATGAGCCAAAATCATCCCATTTAGGTCGGTTCCCAAGCCCTCTCTGAAGCCCACCTGGAATTTACTATAGCAGGCCTTCCCTCTAATAACCTTATTAAGGTCCCTCAAGAGCAAAATGCCAAAGACTTTGCTCGCTGCATCTAACAGTGCAATAGGCCTATAGTTCTGTGGATTTAGGACATCCCCTTTTTTGTAGATGTGAATTATAATGCTCTGCGACCAGGTTTTAGGGATAGTGTGATATGTAAATACATCATCAAATATGGGTTTGAGTAACTTAGCCCACATTTCTGGGGCCGCCTTTATAACAAAGGGGGGAATACCATCAGGGCCCGGTGCTCTAGAAGGTTTGAGCTTGTTAATGGCCCATTTGATATCTTCTATATCCCACAAACACTCACTTACAACCGGAGGGCCCAAGTTCACATCCTGTTCCCTAGCGAGATTAGCGGGTAGAGCGAACTTTGCTTTATAAAAGAGAGTCCACACATCCGCTTAAATGGGGCAATCTAATATGTCTTTAGAGGGCGTTAATATGGAGTTGATGGTAGACCAAAATTTAACCTCTCTGCCATTACATAGATTATACATCATCAGTTGATGTGTTTCTTGATAGTGATCCATTCTAAGAGACTTGATAAAGTTTTTATAGTTCTGAATTATTTTTTTCTTTTTCAGCCTAAATTCCTCGAGAGGAATAGATCCTTTTTTCAAGGCTTTAATTTCCCTATATTTAGTATGCTTGGCTGTTTGAATTCTGGGATCAGCCACCCGCACCCTCAGTGTCGGCACCTCCAGATCTCTGGCCCTACTAATTTTATAAACACATGACAAAATAATGTTATAGTAGGAACCTCCCAGCTCAATGTCATCCTTCCTAATACTTTGAAGCTGCACCTGTGACAAATTTTCCAACACCATGGTATTAAATTTCTTAATTATTTTCTTATTCTAAATAACTCTTCTCCCATTGTTTCCCACCTCTAAACCTTGCAACATGGGATTGACAGAAATACTCCTGACGGGGATCAAGAGAGAAAAACATAAGGGAACGTGGTCGCTTAATTCGACCTCCATATGTGATAGTTTTCCACAGGCTTGCTTCCAGCCATTAGATACATAGAAGAAATCAATTCTAGAGCTCTTACTTCCTCTTTTCCAAGTATGTTTAGGAAGATTCCAATCTAAGGCGTAGTCTAATAGACCCAAATCCCAGTTATCTAAGTAGTTGTCCCACCTTATACCTCTTTTTGTCGTCGTACTAAGAAGTCTAGGTAATACCCCTCTTTCATTAAGCACCGAACCATCGGCACAAGCTGAGTTGAAATCTCCTCCCAAAATAATGCGATTTCCTAACCCTTTCTCAAACCAATTTCCCAAGATTATATCTAGAGAGTCCTCCACTTCCTCAATGTCTACTTTTAGCGGATTCCAGTAGAGGTTCAAAAGAAGAATCGGCTCTAGATTATTCTCCCTAGATAGCATAAGAGCCAGGAGCCAGTTACTCCTAAATATCACCTCACCTGCTAACCCCAAATTGCGATCGATTGCAATAACCAGGCCTCCGCTGGGTCTGCCCAGCTGACCCCTGGTAGCTACTGAAGAAAAAGTGTAGAAACCTTGTATGTGCATGTCTGAAAGCATCATAGTTTCCTGTAAGAAATAGATACGGGGGCGTACATAATTTTCCCTTTTATTCAAAAACGTGTTGAGATTGATTCCCCCACAAGAGTTCCAAGAGATCACCTCAATCTCTATATAGTTAGGAACACCTCTTGTCTTGTCTAAATGTTTAAAGGGTTTTGAGTGCCGGTTGTAACCATGACCAATCCTGATTATTATTCAGGAGGCTTGAAATCAATGCCAACCCTGGGCCCAAGTTTTCAAATTTATTATTATCAAGTTGAATAATTTGTTTGATTTGACTGTTATTCGGTTCCTGATATTCAAGAAAATTATTGGCCTCTTTCTTATCTGCTAATGAGAGTAGATCATAGCCCAAAGAATTAAGATTTTTTTCTTGGGCACGCACCATATCTGCCACCATTTCTGAATGAAAGCAGCTTACCATTCTGTGGTTGTTGCAGTTGGGAAGAGATATGGCATCTATATCATCTGTAGTTATAGCTCGTAACACAGGGATCTTTTTAAACAGATTTAAAAGATGAGTTCTGTTCAAGTTAACATGTGAGTCTGTTATATTATTGTTAATCCAACCCACTATTTTCCCTGTACAGAGCTTAGTAGGGGCCTGAATCACAGTGGATTGTTTCTTTGTATGATCTACTCTAAAAGGGCTCATAGCTTCCTCTTCCGGATCTTGTGTTTTAGGGGGTTGTATATTTTGAGGATTTCTTTCCATAATATTAGCGGTAGAACTACTAGCCCCCCCACACGATTCGGTCAACCCCTCAACGGGATTGGCATTAATATTTACAGCCGGCTGAGTTTCTTGGGAGACCGTGGGGAATTTGACCTGTTGTGTGCCTAAAGATGTTCTGGCGTGTTTAGTGCTAATTATTGTGACAAAAGCTGTCATCTTTGTTTGTTTGGTTTGAATAAGTTCCAATCCGCTTTTCGGCAAGTTATTCTTTTCCTTATTAGCATCTATAGTAGTTTCCCCACAAGCCACCAGGCCTTTATTTTTCTTACCCTGGACTGAATTATCTTCCTTATGGGCATTCTTGGGATCCCCCCTCACTTCCGTCTCTTCCGGACACACGATGTTTCTAATTCCTTTAAGGTTTGCATTTCTACCTTTAATTTTTGTATTGGGCATGTTTTTACTTTTTTTAAGTGTCCTCCCTTGCTTTTTAGATTTATTACGCTTACCCACTGGGGATTGGGGCACCTCATTTATATTGTAGTCAGAAATATTCACAGGCACTTTTCCGTCCTTATTACTCTTTGCCTCCAATTCCATCTCTTGAGTTGGTGATTTATTATCTCTATATTTGGTCTTGTGTTTGCTTTTTAGCCCTTTAATTGGTGTAGTGTATTGAGGGGATCTTGTATCTTCACTGCTGATGTTCAATAGTTCTATGTCATTGAGGGATACTCTCGTATGCATCTGTGTACTATGCTTATCCAACTCCTGATCTTCGGAGCCTCCTTCAGTTGCCATCATTATGACATCTATGAGTGTTGAAGGACTATCGGGAGAAACCATTTTCTTTCCGTAATTATTATTATTGTCCTCGTTATCTTTTTGGCCCTGGGAATCGCGTTCTCCTAACTCTCTCTTAGACGAAGTGGGGCGGTCTCCTGAAAGCATAACTTCCAACAGAGTGGTAATTTTTGCATCCATGGTAGTTAATCTTATGTCCTGTTCCTTTCTAAATTTGTCACATCGACTCTGTTCTTTAATGATGTGCTCCTTCATGGTCTTGCCCTCTACTATTCCCTCCAAAAATACCAGACGAGACACCAGCTGATTGAAAGCCGCCTGTTGCCCTATCATAGAGCCCGCCATGGTCTCTTGAGACTCCCCCAGTGTTTTCAAGGCCAGATTGAGACTAATATGTAGGTTCGATAGGAGTGGTAACAAATAATCTCCATTCACCTTCCTACTTAAACCAGGTGTTTCTTGTTTGTTTTCCTCTACTACCTGGATTTCTCGTAGAAATTGCTGGGAATCCGTAGCTTTGTCTTCCATTTGCACTATATTTTCCTCCCCTTTATCTGTTTGGGTAGAGGCTGTTTTGTTGTGTATAGACGAATTGACCATTTCTAGGGGCAATTTAACCAAAGATTGTTGCGTACCCACTAGTTGATTCCCAGTTATGTAGTTGTTTTCATCACCTGGATTAGAATAAGAAGGTGCTCCCTCCGATAGGCTCCTTGTCCCCTTTCCATTATGCACAGATCTACCTGCTGGAATCTCTAAATCCACAATTTCTTTAAGCAAGACACCCGTAGCATCTGCCATAGGAAAGAAAGAGTCATCTAAGTCGCTTTCCCCAATAGGTTGATTCGGATTATACTTAGGCCGACTAGAGGTCCCTTTAGGATGCCCCCCCACCTCATTTAGTTTAAGGGTTTCTATCCTTGGAGAATTTATGGGAGACTGCACATTATCGTTATTCTCCTTTCCGAAAATGAATGTAGCTGGCGAAATATGTGAAAATTGCATGAATCCGGATGGGTTTATACCCTTCCAGGGTAACGATTCTGAACTTTGTCCAGATTGTGATTTAGTATTCAGAATCTTCCTCTGAAGGGGGGTAGAAGCGTGATAGCGGACTACCTTTTTAATACCAATAAAACTTTGTTGGAGGCATTCTTCATCTGTGAGTTCCTGTCTGGATTCTGGTTTGTCCCTATGGACCCCATATAATTCAGAATCTACTGATTCCATAACCCCATTACCAGGGGCTACGTTATCGGACACTACGAGGTCGGTAGTAGAGGAGCTCCTTTGACCCCCTTCAATACTTAAAATAGACTTTTCTTTAGTCTTATCCACAATTAAAATAGGACTAGGCATATTTCCAATGAGATTTGTGTGCACAGATGTGTCGCTAAGCCTCCCTAAGCCAGGTTGAACCTCCATTGTAGGTGCTTGGTTCTCAACAGTTTCAAACCCACTTCTAAGTGCGGGCATGTTGAAGGTAGATACACAGGTATTAGGTTACTTACAGAGGGGAGCACAGGTCGCAGCCTCTAGGTATATAAAAAGATCCCTCCGAAAAGGCTCTGAGTAAAAGCAATAAAAACCGTAGCTGGGAACAAAAGATATGCGATTAAAAAAGCATATAATGTTTATCAAGTATTTTTAAAATCAATATCACAATCATATGAAAGCATCACCTTGGGAACGCCCGATGGCTTGAGGAGCAGCCAGAGTCCGTCTCTCCTCCCCAGTGTCCAGCTAAGAGCAGCAGTTGACCCCTATAGATAATACTTTACAAATGGACCCAGCCGGGCTTCCTGCGCCTCCCAGAGCCAAACAGCAGCAAAACAGTACAGCTAAAGACAGACTGCAACGCCCTTTACTCCGCGGACGGGCTTAACGCCGCAAGGGTGGTTTGGGCTGGTCTATCAGGCTGCACAAAGTCACGTGATTGCCCACGTGATCGCCGGTTGGCTCCGCCTCCTCCAGGAAGCGAGCGTGCCTCAGCAAGAGCCCTCCGTGGCTCGCAGTGCCAAGGATACAGTTTTCCCAGAGAACGTTCGTGCAGGTGTAGTAGCTCTCTCCTCTCACAGCAAAATGCACCACAAGGGCGGTTTGGGCTGGTCTATCAGGCTGCACAAAGTCACGTGATTGCCCACGTGATCGCCGGTTGGCTCCGCCTCCTCCAGGAAGCGAGCGTGCCTCAGCAAGAGCCCTCCGTGGCTCGCAGTGCCAAGGATACAGTTTTCCCAGAGAACGTTCGTGCAGGTGTAGTAGCTCTCTCCTCTCACAGCAAAATGCACCACAAGGGCGGTTTGGGCTGGTCTATCAGGCTGCACAAAGTCACGTGATTGCCCACGTGATCGCCGGTTGGCTCCGCCTCCTCCAGGAAGCGAGCGTGCCTCAGCAAGAGCCCTCCGTGGCTCGCAGTGCCAAGGATACAGTTTTCCCAGAGAACGTTCGTGCAGGTGTAGTAGCTCTCTCCTCTCACAGCAAAATGCACCACAAGGGCGGTTTGGGCTGGTCTATCAGGCTGCACAAAGTCACGTGATTGCCCACGTGATCGCCGGTTGGCTCCGCCTCCTCCAGGAAGCGAGCGTGCCTCAGCAAGAGCCCTCCGTGGCTCGCAGTGCCAAGGATACAGTTTTCCCAGAGAACGTTCGTGCAGGTGTAGTAGCTCTCTCCTCTCACAGCAAAATGCACCACAAGGGCGGTTTGGGCTGGTCTATCAGGCTGCACAAAGTCACGTGATTGCCCACGTGATCGCCGGTTGGCTCCGCCTCCTCCAGGAAGCGAGCGTGCCTCAGCAAGAGCCCTCCGTGGCTCGCAGTGCCAAGGATACAGTTTTCCCAGAGAACGTTCGTGCAGGTGTAGTAGCTCTCTCCTCTCACAGCAAAATTCAGCTCAGCTCTTTGTTGAGGTCTTGTGGCCCATTGTAATTTTCCTAAGCCACAGCATGGCTTGGCTGTTCTATATTTCCCATAGGTTAGTTGTACATGGCTATGTCAGGTCCCATAGGGCTCCTGCAGCTCCATAAGATTATTTGCATACAAGCATCTGCAAGCCTTTACTCAGGATCCTTTGCTTTTTTGCAGTTTCGGCGTTGCTGCAGTTAAGCTAATAATAAAATAATAAAAGCCAAGACAGTGTGTATATGTATCTGTCTAACTCATAGAACTGTTTTGCATTTATTCTTCATGTATTCGGGTGTGTGTTTGTGTCCCGATGTGCGGATAGCACGTGTGCTTCCTGTCTAACGCTGCTATGTCATGGTATCTTTAACAACGTCAGTTACATGGCTTCTTGGCGCTTTCATCTATATCGTCAATTGAGGTCTCCTTATTCGCAGGCTGAGGTTCTTCGTCCACTCTGGGCATGGGTTGTAACGCTCCTAATCTGTAGGGCTGGCTGAGTGGGTACCTCTCGACATACTGGTCAATCATTGGAGCACTGGTCAATCATTGGAGCACTGGGAATCGGTCCAAAATAGTATGGGCGATCACAATATCATCTATTCTTTCTCCGCATTGTATACTTCATAGGAGGGGATGGAGGGGGTGATTTTGCCCATCCCTCTTCACCACTTTTCGAAAATTCCTCAAAAGATACCTTTTTCCCTGACCCTAAGCCAGTCTCTTCGTCTGCCATTCCATCACCTGTTTATCCGAGCCTTCTCATCCTATCCTGACAATATTTCACCTCCTACCGCATAAACTTTTGAACTTTGTAAGGAAGTCGGAGGCTCTCTGGGTAGGACTCGTGCTGAACAAACATTCTAATAATATAAAATAATTACTTTCATTTTCTGCAATTACCTGTACCTTTTCGGGAAGTCTTTCATCTCACAGAAGGAACACTAAGCTCCCTGTAAATGTGTCCCTACTCAGCAGTTATTAACCATGTTAATCTCTTCATCAGCCACGCTGCAAAAGTCCACTTTCTATCTTCAGACTGGTGGTGAGCAACGAGCATTCTGTCATAAGGTTTCTGTGCTCTGGTTATGGATTAACAGATGCACAGTTCCACCTACTGTCCTGCTCACGGAGGTGACGAGTAGGCAGGCAGTTTCAATTTGGGACTGGCACAGTGGGTGTAAACAATAAATACAAACTTTTTCCTGATCTACAGCCTCACAGAACTCAATGGTAAACCAGCCAAGGTTCCTCTGAAGCCTGCTTTCAGTGTTTTGCTTTCACAGGCTTCAGCTGCCCAAGTGGTTGTTTCAACAGTTCGAGACTCAGAATATTATTCCAGGAGGGCTGCTTCTTAGCAGTGAGGATGTTCATAGCACATTTCATTAGCTTCTGTAGTGAGAGGTAACAAGGACTAGGAGGACTGTGAAGCATTAGTATTTTCATTTTTTTATTTTATTGAGCATTTGTTAGGCGCTTATACATCAGAATTGTGCTTCAAAGCACCACAAAGTAGAGCTGCTCTGCTTTACAGTGAAGAGTTGGATGAGTGTATTGTAAAGTACCCTGCCCATTCTTTCCACTATTATCTGTTTAAGTGTTTGCTAATACCTAGTTTTTCAGTTTACACCATTTTTAGGCCGTGCACAACAGGTCACACCGCGGATTGCAGTGCGAAGGTTTGAAATCCTGTGAGTGTGACCATTTGTGCGTGGCCTTCTACCCTTTCTTTGTCGGTGGTCTGCTCCCTGAATCCCCAGCCGCTATGTGGCGCCCTCTGCCTCCCTCTACCCGCCCCTCCCCCACTTACCTGTAGCGAGCTGCTGTCCCGGGGTCCCGGCTCCTGTTCACTGAGCGGCGCTGGAAGCCCGGGGCACAGCACGGCACGCTTTTGTGCGCAACCTTTTGTGCCCCAAGCTTCTGCTGCCACCCTCCACAGACTGCAGCGAAGAAAATGTGTGGTTAAGCATGCTACCCATAATCAGGGGTGTTGCTAGGTCTGGAAAAGACCCGGGGCTATGCTGAAGTTGGAACTGTTGGGACTGGGGGCTAGCTAGTTTTTTGGCTGTAGCTCCTGAGATTCTATCCGGGGCTACAACCAAAAAACCAGGGGCTATAGCCCCTTGATCCCCCCCCCTAGCAACGCCTCTGCCCGTAATACTTAGCACTCTGATTTTTATGATGAGTGGAGTCTCCAGACACTCCATCACCTCATCTACCAATACCCAGATACCTTCTCCACGCAGTGCACAATGTATCTATTTGAGAGATTGATAGAGAGGGAAAAAGAGAGAGAGAGAGAACGAGGCAGTGAGGGAAAGAGAGAGAATGAGAGAGAGACATACAGAGAGGTAGAGAGAAAGATAGAGATAGTGAATGAGAGTGACTGAAAGGTTGCAGAGTGTGAAAGGAAAAAGTCAGCTGTATGCAAATGCCAGTGGTCGGAGTGTGCAGAGAAGACCAGGCTGTTTTGCTTTGTTAGGTCTTTTTATGCTTTGCTACAACTTCTAATATTGTGTTATGCCTTGTCATGCCCTTGTGATACCATGCTAAGCCATGTCATGCCTTGCCATATGTGGCTATTGCTTTTGTGTGTCGTAATGACATTTTGCCCTTCTAAGGTTTTGCGCCCTGGTGTCCCACACAGATTTCACGCAATGGTGCCCAAAGAAAGTAGTACCCTATCATATTTTTCTCTCCGATGCCTTATGTCATTTCACAAAAAGGGGCTCCTAGATAAATGCACCTTGACACCATACCAGGTACCCAGCCCCTCCAAGCTTCGATAGGAGATCTCCCCACAACCACCTTACCTGAAGGGCACCACTTCCTAGACCTTGGCATGGCCATGCTGGAAGGATGCTCCAAGTTGCCTACCAAGCCCTCTGCTAACCTCCCCGCAGTATCCTTCTCAATCAAATTGATTGCCCAAACCAAACCATTGCTTGCTACATACAGATTCTCTAGAAAAAGAGCAGGCAGAGCTAGCTTTATTGTTAGAGCTCCCACCACTCTTTCGAACGCCCTTCTGCCATGCATCCAGGAAGAGCGCTCATACCAAATCTTCTGCAAAAAAACGAAAATGCTACTATTTAACAAATATGCCTAAAAGCTTTTCCTACCATTTTAGGACTGCATGAACTTGAACTTTACCAATCTGTCTGAACCCGTAAGCCCTTTAATCGAGGTAATGCTTTATTGGATGGAAGGGGATGCAGAATTTACTCTTATACCAATAATAAGACAGACTCAAGAAGTAGGCAAAATGTAGCTGTTACATTAGAAATTGTCTAAAACGGGGAGTACAACGGATGTCTCAAAGCATATCTCTCAAAGTTTTACATGAAAAAATACACATTTATAGTAAAAACCTGTCCTCGTTGACGTCATACTACGTGGCAAGCTAAGAAAACCTACCTGGGGTTGTGGTTGGTCTAACATGGAACATCTCAGTATACTTCCTATGGGAGATAGGATTATGATTGGGTCTTTAAAGTCAGGTGGACAACTATGCCCACCCCGAGTGCAAGTCATCTTCATTATCATCAAATACACAACTTTTCATTGGCTCTCAAACTATAGGGCTTTTTGATATGTGGGCCTCTATAATTGGCTGGCACGCTTGTACCCTTCTGGAATATTCTGCTTGCTAGCAGCACGCAAGCTGGTACCACAGGTGATTGTGGGTGGACTTGACCATGCCTCCCCACCCAATTAGCCCATCATCCATCATCACTCCTGCTGTCTACCATTCGAATTGTCTTTGAACTCGGCCTTGCAAAGTATCACTGCGCTTGAGAATAGAAGTGAGTGCGAGCATGTTCTTATCTTCAGTCTCGATGTAGCTTGCCCAAAGTCTATTTCCATCTACCCCTTGTGACAGGACACTTTGTTTTAGCTCCTTATTCGCAATTTAATACTATTAAATGAATAAAACTTGGCACTCATAGTGTTTTTCCACTGAACCTCAACAGGAGCGAGCCTCACTTCTCACGTTCATTGTATCTTCTCGAATGATAACCAGTTTTTTAGCTGCCTCAACCCTTGACACTGGACAGACAAGCACTCTCTCTTCTTCCTCCATCTTCGGCTGCTTTTCTCTGCTGTGCCACACTTTCAGCCCTTTTGCTACCGAGATCCTGGTTTGCTAAAATGTGACGTGGAACATCCAGATTCTATACATATATATATATATATATATATATATATATATATATATATATATATATATATATATGTATATATACATATATATATGTATATATACATATATATATATATTGGCGGAACCGCCTGCATTCTATTCACTACGTATAGCCAGCCTTCATGGTTACTTAGTCTACTTGCGTTACAGCATCTGTACAGTTATGAAGCGAATTATCTTTTCTTCAGTGCTCTTTGCACATGCAATCTTCATTCCGCACATGAAATGTTACTCGACTCTTTATTTTGTCATCAGATTCTATAAGGTCCATTCACCTTCTCTCTTGGCATCTGTTCTTGGTGCGTCGTCTTTGCTTCATGTGACTTCACCAATCTCCTCTTTCATTCATCTTTACACTTCTTCTGGTACTTCTCCTAAAAGGCCGGCTTCGCTCTGAGGATACATGAAGAACAGTTTTCTCAATGAATACCTTGTCTCTAAGGCTTTTCGTGTTATAGGCATCATTACTGGTTTCAGGGGTGGACCCCCAGGTCCGACCGAGCCGCTTGGAGGCCCGCTGGAGTGAGTCCGTGAAAGGCCTAACTCCTACCCTTAGTCCTAATCAAGAACTCCAGGTCCACACAATAGGCAAGGATTACTGCGATGTATTATACGAAACAAGCCACAGGGATCACATACATGGACGGGCATCCACACACTCTCACCGGACATTGGCTCGCAGGCCAGTTTTGAACCAAAGTGATGTCATGATTGGCGTCATCGATGTGAGCTGTCTCAAAAACCTATCCGAACTTAGGATAGGCTGTTGAGCAGTAGGTCCCCTATACAGACATATGGGAAAATTCAGTTATTGGCCTGAACAATGTCAGGTGGTACGCTTAGCCATTCCCCTAAAATTGTTACTACAGAATGGTTACAGTGACTAGACCTTATGATTCGTTGGCGACCCTCACCATCCACCCGAAAGTTTTTCACCCTGATTGAATAATCCCTGAGCCCCTCAGCCTAGGACTAACTCTGTTCTCAGGCCATGAACACCTGTGAAGAATACTTTGTATACTAGTGTATCAGTATGGTGCAACTATGTGTCAGCATCATATGGTGTGTAGCCCATAGCCTTTCTGAGTGCCCTCTGGTTCCCAATGCAGCGTTTCGCTGTGGCTGTAACTATTTTGTTACAGTTATTGTCTGGACGGTGGAACAGGTGGCTCTTCTCAGGCCGCACTCTTGGCAGCTCCTCACCATGGTCTTATCACGTGCCTGGAGACTGTAGTTGTGAGCCTAGGATGGTCAATTTATACTGTATTTTGCCAAAGAGCTCGCTGCTCCTGCGGCCGGTGTTACTATAGTTCAGGAGCAGGAATGACACTTGCAGCATTACAACCTTGGCAGTGGCTTCGCTGCTGTGACCGCTGTCTTGCTGTGCACAATTCTGAGGCTTTGGGTTCCATCTCCTGGGCCGATCGTGGCCTACTCGAGTTAGTGAGCCATAGTCTGGCTTTGGTCATATATGCGTTCTAATCCATCTATAAATTAGTGTATTATGGCTGTCAGGTCCCTCGAGTGCTCCTGCCATGCCATGTGTTATTTGCATAGGAGCATCAGCAAGCTTGTGCACAAACTCTTCTTGCTTCTTGCGTTACTGTGGTGCTGTAGCAGGCCTAATGACAAAATAATAAACATGCAGACAGATGTATATATCTATATGTAGATGGCTGTGTATGCGTGTCAAAGATGTGTGGGTGGCACGTATGCTTCATGTCTAATGTAGCTAAGTCGTCATGAGATCTCTGATGATGAGTGACATGGCTTCTCAGTATTTAGTTAATTAAGTCCATGTAGTCATCTCCAGCTGTGTCATGAGTCTCTTCATTCACTCCGGGTAAGATCTGCACCCTTCCGGTGTTGTAGGGTCTGCTAAAAGATAAATAGTTTTCCATTGCGGGAGCAGAAGGAATGGGTGTAAATTCGTAAGATCGGCAGCCATACTGCCTCAGTTGTTTGTTCTTGTTGAAAGGCCTTCTGGGACTGGGGGCACATTCTGCTCCCCCTCTTCAGTCCCCCCTCTGGTCGACTTGTCAACCACATTACCATTATGTTCTTCCTCGTCTCCCTGTGCCATACCTTTGTTATTCCAGCCAGATGTCCATAGTAGTTGACGTGATCTTCAAATGACCAGGACATGTAGCCATATCCCCCCTCAGGCTTACAGTATACCCATGTTCCAACATATTTCTTCGGATTTCGGGGGTTTTCCACCTTCATATCTGATGTTGCTATCTGCTTCCTCAGCCTCTCTTTTTCCCTGAAGATGTTGTCCATTTGTTCTCCATCTCTTAATTCCATCAGTAGTTGTATCCCAATGACCTCTGCTGCCGTGCTCTTGCACTTTGCAGTGCAGATCTTTATCCCGAACAGTGATGCCACTCCTAGTATCAACGCTCCAGCTAGTACCTTCATACTATCTGCCAACCAGCAGGGCATCCAGGACCAGAGATATGCAACCCAGCTCTTGTCTTTCCCTATTCCTTGTGCTTCTGTTTCCAACTTGGCACGCAAGTGGGCCAATTGAGCCACTGCATCTGATAGTGTTCCATTATTTTCATAGTTGGCAGGAATGAACGTGCAACATGACTTCCTATTTTTGCGCAGACTCCTCCTTCCATAGCTGTAAGGAGGTCCAAGACATATCTGTTCTGTAATGCCACTAACCTTATTGCTTGGTGCTCTTCTTTTATTGCATTGAACCCCTTCACTGTCGAGTTGATGGTGACCATTAGTTCCCACCTGGTGATCTGCAACCATTTTGCATTGGCGTATGCCTGTACCTCGGGAACGACTGCTGCAAAGAACATCTGTGCCCTGCTGAATATATGAGAGGCTGGTACTTCGTCCAATGCTTCTTCAGACCGTGCCCACGGGTAGTTTCCTTCACTTTTCACCCTTTTGAGCTGTTTGGCACTGTCATTGTATTTTGAGCTGTAGGAGTCCGGTGCTATCAATCCCTTTTTCCTCGTATGCATTGTTGCATACCTTATTGCATTGTTGGGAACTCTCCTAGTTGCAGATCTTTCCGTGGCTCTACTAGGGAGGGCATGTTGACGTGTGCCAGTGAGCATATCCCTCCCCAGTTTAGAGGTAGCGTGTCATATGCCTTTGTCCCTCAGGCCCAATAATGGTCCATTAAGACAATCGTCCATATTCCCATTTCTGGTATTGTCTGTATTGATTTACATCCTACGTTTTCTCCTATTTCATCTTCACCGATATCCTGAAAGTAGAAAGCTGGCGTTGTTAACGGAATTATTAATATGGGTCCTGCGTCGTTTCCATCCACGTCAACAATTTGGCACTCCTGTCCCATTCTTTGAGGCATTTGTCATTTTCCTCCTGCACCTTGTTCACTGCTGCCTTTGCGAATGTTACTGCTTTGGTTCCTACCACTCCATCCACCCATCCTTCAGTTGTATATGCTTCTCCATAGATCAATATTTGTGGTCTTTCCCAACACCATGGTTCTCCTCCTAACACTCTTGGTCTCCATTTGCATGGTAAATAATTCAGAGTTGTTGTTTTTGTCTCTCTTTCTCTGGTCATTCTGTAATGTATTGCAGGCTTTCAGCTAACTGCCAGTAATTATTCATCATGGGCAGTGTCTTCATATAGTTGCCTTCATACGGGAAGGTTGATTTGGCATTCATCTTAGCCGTTTTCCTTTGAAATCTTCCCCTAGTTTGGAACATGGCTAGGTACATAAGGCATTGTGCTACTGCCACAGGTATTTCTGTTGCTATGAAGGTTGTAGAGGAACTCATGGCATAGGGAATTCACGAGCAGACATAACAACTCTCTTCAGTTGTGTCGTTCCCAGTTTTTGATATGTGTTTATACCAGATGTTATTAGTTATGTGTGCAGTGTCTGTAAGGTATGTCTCTACCCCTTTCATGTCAGTAGGAACACTGCACTTACCTCTCCTTACATTTCCAGCAGTATTGCCTGTACCACCTGACACTGTGGGCTGTGCAGCTTGGGGAATTAGTAGAGGGTACAGCAGAAACATGTAAAGCGGAAAAGAGCTGCCAAAGGGCAGTTGCCAATAATCCAGTACACAATAATAACGACACAATAATGAATACTGTTTTTATTACTGTCATTCTTGGTTCTTATAATTACACAGTAGCTGTATCAGATGAGATGAGATGATAAAGTTGCCCGCCTGAGAATTGCATAAAATGCGTTATTGTTAGTACTTATAAGTAGAATTCAAGCTTCACGTACTAAGTACTCATTAAGAGCCCATGCAAACATCTCTTCCCATATTTTCCATACTGAACGGTGCCGGAGTATGGGCAAAACGGGGTATGTCCCTTGTTCAAGTTGTGGGTATGTTTGTGCTAGATATTCAAGAAATGCGTAGTAATATATACATGGTGGCTGGGGTCTGAAATGTGTGGGTCTTCTTATAGCATGGACACATTGATGGGAGAGTTTTTCAGGGTGCTCAGTAGAAGGCAACATCTGAGTTATTTCTTTTCCCTACATTTAACACTACTTATATATTAACAACCAACAGTCACAGAACCCTGCATGTGCGAGAAAAGAGAATGTTAAGACAGTGTTACTCGTATCTGGTGTGTCTGCTAACTGTGCATGCGGTATGATAAGTTAAAACACAATGCTAATCTATTATTCCATGTGACACAAGCAATTGGAGATACTGTAAACGGATGGTGTGGGGATGGAAGAAGGGACAAAAGTGATCCAGGTACTTATAGAGCATCATAAGATCAGGGCAATATTTATGACGGGTCAATTTGCACCAGAACAGCAGTGGGAGGCTCAGTTACTTGGGAGCATCTGAGCATAGCATGCCCAGTTGGATGGGCGTCATCAGAGTGTTGGGGTTTTGGGTTTTCTGGTGCAGTGTTATTTTCGTCAGCCTCTGTAGTTGCACCTTGGGGTGATGTCAATGGTCTATACATTTTTACATCATGGGCGTGGCTCCATGTTGCTTTTCCTTGGAGCTTCACTGCCCGGTCTGTGACGGCTTCTACAGTCTGGGGGCTGGTGAACCGGGGTTCATTTAACCGACATTTTTCAGCAGGACCCTGTCCCCTACTTGTTTTGGCATTTCTCCCTGTGTAACTGTGTTGCAGGAGCTGTCTCATGTGTCGTCCTCTTGTTTAGTCTTTGCTTGCTGCATGTGATGATAAATAAAGGAGATGCCAGAAACAAGGCAAGTCAATAGTCATGCATCTCATGTCCCAAGATTTCTCCGTTTTTGTTACAATCCTTATGGGATCTTGCAGGGGGTGCTAATGAGTGGTGCATTCTGCATCCTGTCACCACCTTGTGAGGTGTTAAATGGTGTCCAGACCCTAGTTTCTTTTGCAATTCAAACAAGGCAGGGGGTAAACAATGCAGCTAATTTCTTTTTGTGCTCTGTTGCATCTTTGCTATGCATTCTTTCAAGAGGCCGTTTAGGCGTTCACACACACCATTCGCTTGAGGATGATACACGCAAGCAAATTTGTGTTTTTATCCCTAGCAGGGTGTTAATATACTGGAACAGCTCATTGGCGAAGTGTGGTCCATTATCAGACTGCAGTACCTTACACACGCCCCACCTGGGAAATACTTATCTCACTAGGAATTTTGCTGCTCGGAGGGCATCCGCATCGGAGCATCGCCCTGCTTCTATCCACTGGGAAAAGGGACAGACCACCACAATCATGTAACGTGCCCTTGACAAACCTTGATCACATCCACGTAATCAACGTGGAGATGTACGAACAGTACGAACAGTACTGAAGGACTGGGTATGGTTCCTGCTATTACTCTTAGGGTGTGACCTGCAGTAAATTGTTGGCACGTCAGGCAGTTACCAATGAAGTTTGCTACAAGACAGCCATAGGGCATCGGTAGGGGCCATTGAACATCCCCTCTTTACCCACAATTCCTTCTCGTCTCTAGGTGCTGCTGCCTGCAGCTCCATTATTTGTGTTTCTGGTAGGTGGGTGTATCCATCCTTTAACAACATCTGTCTCACCCCTCCCCTTCGTATGAGGCATGTTTTGCTTGATAATCTGCTGCTTCATTTCCCCTTGACACTGGGTCTTCACCATTGGTATGTGCCTGGCATTTTACCAATGCTACTTCCTCTGGATATGTGATGAATTTATTAATTCTCCTAGAAGTAGAGCGTGCTATAAGGCGGTTCCGTCTGCTCTTTGGAATCCCCTTGTGAGCCACCGTGCAAGGCCAGAATGTACTGTGGAAGTAACAAAAGCACTATCCAAATATATTGTTACCTTTTTTCCCACGCTGTTCTGTAGTGCTAATATTAGCGCCACTAATTCTGCTGCTTGCACTGAATAATGGGATGGTAAGCGGGCACTATACACTACCTCACTTTTCCAGTCTTCTCTGAGCTTTACCACTGCTGCTCCAGTTTTCCTTCCTCGCTCCATCTGTCTGATCGATTGTGAAGGACCCATCGATGTAGAGCACCTCTCCCCCATCAAGTGCATCCTCCTCTACCTTGCGCGTTTTAGTAAAGAACTCAATATTTTGCGTGCAGTCGTGAGACCATTCACCTGGCTTCTGGATCTCTTCTATGAATTGTGCAGGATTAACATTGTTGCATCTCACTACTTTTAATTCTGGTCTGGATAATAGTATTTCATGCCCTGTTTCTCTTTGGGTTGTTAAGGTACTTTTTGGTTTATGCAGTATTCCAAAGAGAGCATGCTCCACGTAAAGTGTGGTTGTGCACCTCATAGTGATAGATGAAGCTGCAGTGGCTAAATGTTTTCACATGGGAAATGTTTTTTTATTACTGGGTCTAATTGCACACTGTAATAGGCAATTGGCTTGTGGCCTAAGCTTGTTTTTTGGGTGAGCACTGCCTTCATCACTACACTGTCGGCATGGGAGAACAGGAAAAATGATTTTTTATAATCTGGTGTCGCTAACACTAGTGCTATGCATATGGCCTCCTTTAGTTCGTTGAAAGCTTCATCCATTTCTCTCGTCCAACCGAGTGGTTTTGCTTCTCTGTGTTTCTTTAAGGGCTGTTAAGAGTGGGCATGTGCAGGAGCTGTAGTCAAAATCCCATGCTCGACAATAGTTACATAATCCAAGGAATTTCTGCACTTCTCATATTGTTTTAGGCTGGGAGTGTTTTTGATTGTCTGTGCTCTCTTTGGTGCAATATGCCTCCCATCTTTAGATATTATCTATCCAATGTACAGGACTTCCTGATGATAGTACTGAAGTTTTGCTTTGTCTACCTTGTAGCCTTTGTTTGCTAGTACCATGAGTACATGTACTGAGTCCTCCCTATACTCTCTTTCTGTTTCACTGCAGATCAGGATGTCATCTATATATTGTAGGACAGTACTGGCTGTTTGGATATTTGCTATATCCATCTGTATGACTCTGTTGAAAATTGAGGGTGATTCAAAGTAGCCTTGTGGTATCCAGGTGTGTTTCCACTTCCGGTTACGGTACATGAACTAGTCAGATCTTGGGAATCTGGGTGCAACGGTATTGAAAAGAATGCATTTTTGAGATCGATTACAGTGAACCAGGCGGCTTCTGCTGGTATCCCACACAGGATTGTGGAAGGGTTTGCTGCCACAGGATACTCTGCCTCTACAATCTCATTAAGTGGGTGGAGATCTTGAATAAAACGCCATGACCCCCGTCTGCCTGCACACGGGGTACATTACAGTGTTGCACAGAGAGTCTGATGGTACTAATATGCCTCTTTCAATGAGTGCATTGATTGTTTCATAGATGCCCTCCTCTGCTTCCTTTGTTAGCAGGTATTGTTTAGCTCTATGTAGGATTGCGCCGGGTTTCAGATTGATTTTTACTCCACCTATGCTTCGTATGTAGCCCCTGTCATAGTGACTTGTGGTCCACAAGTCGTTAGGTTCCTTTTGATAGGTCCTTTTTCATAAATGGGGGCGGTGCCTCCAGCGCCATCGCCATTCTCTGGACTACTTCCTGGTAGATGAAGCATAGCCAGAACCTGATACTCATTTCTAGTTATGTTTCTGTCTCACTTATGTCTTCTGTGAATAGTTCTTCATCTGTCACCTGAGTTAATCTGCATCCTTCTGCCGCTGCAATTATTGCTCTCCATGCTCTCCCTTGGTCATCTACTGCATGCACTTCAATCCAATCCTGTCACACTACAATGACTTTAATATCTACAGCTAATGCCGCTCCTTCCTCTTCGTCTGCTGGTGTTTCTGGTCTGAAAAGGTGCTCACCTGGCCTCCTCCATACCTTCCCTGCAATTCCTGGCAGCCATGCAAGGTCCATATCTGTGCCGTATTGAAACAACTCTGGGTCAGCTGGTTCTCCTCTCTGTACCCTTTTGCTGCAGTATTCCTGAACAAGTTGACTCACTGTGAGCATGTGTATCCCTGGTGTTGAAAATGTTTTGCCCTTGTACATGAATGAAATGGTCATATTCAATCTTCTCATTTTATCTCGACTTACTATTTAAATAGTTGCGTGTTTAGAGCAAGGGTAATGACAGATCATGTTTCCCGATAGATAAGGAGATGTTATTAGTAAATCGAACCACCTCTCGAGCCCCAGAGTGTCCTTGTGTGTTCATGGCATCGCCTGGCATCTCAAAAGTCCCTTCCCGTATGCATGATCTGGTTGCCCCAGTGTCAACAAGGAAGGAAAAGGTATTTTTACCTATTGTCACCCTTATACGAGGTTCCTCTGCAGGATTAGGTGTGACTGACAGGATGGGACACAACAAGTTCATATGTGGCCTGTCCTATTGGGGGAATAAGGATAGTCCTTCTCCTGTGTAGGTTGGTCCCTATTATAGTAACCCCTCCGATCTTTTGAATGGGTACTGCTGTTGTCATGTCCATGGGTTCTGGGGAATGGGCATGTGCTTGTACTAGCTGTTGTGTCAGTGCTGTTCCTTGGGGCACCATCATCTGGGATGGTGCTGTTGTTGGGGCCGCGTTGTGGTGTTGAGTCTGTGTTTGTTGCTGTATGTTCTGTGACTGTCCTTGTTGGAGCGTCTGTAGTATGTAGTAATTGCCCTGTCCCTCCAGGTACACCGGCTCCCACCATCCCACCACCATTGTAAGACTCTCCTGTTCTTACAAACTTGTGAGATGTGTCCTAGTTGGCCACACGTCCAGCACTATGGGGGCTCCTTCTTCTGCCCTGGTAAACCCCCTCTCCTCCACCTTGTCCATTTTGTATTGGCTGTGTATAGCCCCAGAACCCGCCTACATATTGGTGTGATAGGGGACCGAACCCTCATCCTCTCTGAGGGCCTCCCTTCACCTGAATCCTTGTGGTTATCTTCTTCTACCCATGTATCCTCATGGGCGGTGCATACATAGGTGCTGTGTTGTGTAACTGTTGTTATTGATGCTGAGGTTGCGAAGTCGCCGTTTGCGTGTGTGGGCCAGGGCTAGTTATTAGTGCTCCTTCCAATGTATACTTGGACAATTTCTTTTGTACCAATTTTGCCTCATCTGCCTTTCTCTCTTCTGCCTTTTGCTTCTGTTTTTGTGGCCATAATCTGCAATAGTGTACTATAGTGAGTTGTATTTCTGGCCAGGCCTTTGCTTCCATCCTTACTAATTTTCATAGGTTTTTCTGCACTGGCCCTGGTAACCCTTGCACCAAAATGTGATAAAATATAGCTATCGTTTTGTCCCCTGGCTCTCAAGTTTTGAGACGCCAGAGCTGCTTAATCTCCTGAATGTACTCAACGGCATCTTCATCGTCACGCATTTTGTGTGACGTTATTCCCCCTGTATCTGATGTGTCTCGAAATTGTGTCTGCAATGCCTGCAATAGTGCTGCCCTGCAGTTTGCGAAGGGTGCCCCATAATGTGCTGTACTGTGGATAGGCACCCCAGGGAACCCTGCCCTCTTCCAAATATCATGAGCAGCATCACCCAGTATAGAGACCAATAATCCCTTGACATACCCTACTGCTAGTCGAGTCCCACCTTTAACATTTCCATCTGATATATCCATTTTCCCGACCCTCTACTCAAGGAGGGCAACCTGCATTTTATATTTTCCTTGTCTGTGTTTCCAGGGCACATACTGCAGCCGCTTTCCTCCCCTCTCCAGTAGTGGCATGAGTGAGTATGCAGCCCTCTCTTCCAGTGTTCGCCTATACTGCCTTATTTGAATGGGTCCCCTCTCGTCCCCTTTCATCCTATACCCCTGTCATTATATCTATGGGTTCTATTGTACTTACCTGCCGTGAGCGGTGCTGCTCCTCCACCTCTGGAACATGAGTGTCCCTGTGACTGTACTATTGCTGCCCCATCCCTCTTATGCCCAGGACGAACTCTAAGCCTCTAGCTGTACGGTGTTTATGAGGTCCCTTCCCCTGTCATGTCTTGTGCTGATCGATCATGTGACTTGCTCCTTTGTCCGTATGTCTTGCACTCCCAGGAGGTTCCCCCATTTGTCCGCGTGAGGTACAGTTTGCTGTGCCCTTCCATTTCTTCGTCACTGTGATCATCGTCGGTACTATATTCGTCGTCCATGTGGCTACAAAAGCTATTGGAGAAATTTTGTGTTACTGGGGCCAGGCCATGTGGTACATTGAGGTCGATCTCAGTTAATTTCCATATATCTTCCTCCTCCCTGACCCCTATACGCGATGCACCATATCCGCTATGTTCCCACTTGCACTCACCTTTGTTTTCCCTTTCCTTTTGTGGTTCTCCTCCCCCTCTCCTTCCCTTGCTAACTCCATCTTAACCTGATCACTTACCTTTCCCATTGTCCGTGCTTCGTCATCCTTCCTACCCTGCTCTCTCGCCCACTGTTCTAATCTCAATTGCTTCAATCGCTTCTCCTCGTACTTATGTGATTCCTGCAATAATACTATATTCCTCCATAATGCCATCTCTATCTCCTTTTCCTCCTCCAATATCCTTTCTAGTTCTTCTCTTTTGCTGGCTACTGCTTCTCGTCGTTCCGTTTCTGTACCTTCTCTCCCATGTCCACTATCTCGTCCCCCTTGTAACAGTGTCACATGATCTCTCTGGCCCTGTCCTTCTGACTGATATTCCTTTGCCATACCCTACTGCGCTCCCATGGGTGCGCCGTCTTGGGGTTGGCCCTCTGTGTGCTCCACTCTCCCTGTTGCCCCTCCAGTACACCCATGTCCTACCTTCAAGCTCTCTACTGCTTGCATTGCACCTTCCTCCTCTCCTGTTTTTGCCCCTTTTAGTTTCAATAATGTTTGTGCAGCTATCCATTTGTTGGATGTTATTCCTGTGAACTCATTTTTTGTGCACCGCAACCCATCCTCATTATAGTCTGTGTTATGAAAAGTTTGTTCTGTGTCTTTTAGTAGTTCGGTTTTAGTATATGGGGGCGGTTTGTATGTAGGGTTTGAGTAGCTTTCTGCTGCTTTTAATTCTCTTAATGGATATAGGCCCTGTACTCCTCCGCATTGTTGGATATTACACTCGACGGTGCGGGAGGTGGAATGGATGGATCCAACCCCCCCCCCCTCGTTTGCTTCCCATAAACTCATCATCCATGGCCTATCCTCTTGAAACATAGGCCGCAACTCAAATATTTGCATACACTTGGCTAACTTTTTCCCCTTGTATGTGCTTTGTAAATGTGTCATGAGCGATTGCAGCATGTCCTTGGAAAAACTGCTGTTAGGCGCCTATGGCCTCGCTATTTTCCCTTCTGTACCCTTAGACCATTGGATGCTATACTTGACGATCCTGTCCTTATATGGGGGAAGAGTTTTGCACAAATGTTGGATTGGAGTAACTGCCCCACTATACATGGTCCCCGTGCCACCATATGAATACATTGCAAACATTTACCTGACCTGTAAGCGAGGTTTTCAATATCAGCTGGCAAGGGAAGGAAAAGGTTATGATACAGTGTTTATCACTTGTTTTCACTATGATCCTCTGTCACTCAATACCTTACACAGAGGGCTTCACGCCTAGCCCTGCCCTTAACAAACTTGTCGCTGTCCAGTGCACCACGTCAATCCTGCGCAGGCGCCTTCCGCGCACTGCAGCTCGCTCTCCTGCTTGCCGTTCTCAATTTTAAGACCTATGCTTCTCTTTTCTCCACCCAGTTTCCTATACAACAACCTAAGGGTGATGTCACCAAACTAACATTCAAACAAATGAAAATACAATTGTACGCGCACGATATTGCCCATTCTCCCCTATTCCCGCAATACACCCCAAACCCACAATAACCCCACAGCTGTCTTGCTACCGCCCTAGGGGAGACTTATTCTCCTTTTATCTCTTGTGTTTGCTGCAACCCATGCGTCGCCTGACGGTTGAAATACCTCGTTCCAGGAAGACTTAACCGGACAAAACACCTTCCGTAGCTAAGATAGTTCCAGCTAACCGTCACAGGGATTCATCATCTATGCTCTGAACTAAAACATTCAAAACATTCAAAACATAAGAATACCTCACTCATACAAGTTTCACATTCCGAGCCCACTAAGTTCTCAAGCCTTGCTCCCCACTGGAGACTCTCACTGCGATACTCGAACAACCGTACAAGTGAACTTCTACCTCCGCTCCAGTCCCTACCATCAAGCACATGTAGAAAAACAATTCTGACACCAATATTCATCTTAAAACTTACCTCCACCTCCCGCACATACAAAAGTCCCACCCACTCATACGTTGCCTGTTATCTGGACCACACTTACGTTCTTCTGGGTCCGTGGAACATGTTCGGCCGCTGGCCCCCTTTAACAGCTCATCTCACCTTCTGAGCTGCGTGGACTGCTCTCCGCCTGAGGGCGGGATAGATCAAAGTGGCTCCCGACGGCATATCTCCTGTTGCGCTGTCCGGTTATCTCGCAATTCCTGCTAGGGTTCTGCAGCCTTCTGGGTCCGACAGCTAAGGAGACAGCATCGGGCCAGGCAGGCGCCACACCCAGATCTCGTCTTTTCACATATAGGCAATACGGGGGTGGGATTTCCGGTAGAGGCATTTGGCTCCTCCTCTATACTCCCCCCTCTGGTTGATTCATCGACCACTCTCCACCTGTTTCCACATTTAGACATCCTCTCTTGAAAAAGTGCTTCTTTGGAGTCCATATCTTCACTACTCCTTTCAGAGATCCTGATGATTGTACATGGTTATCAATACTCCAAGTCATGTGGCTACATTGTCCATTCGGGCTGCAATAGATCCATCGTCCCACATACTTCTTGTGGTTCCTTGAATACAGGAACTTTGTTCCCTCAGGTGCTAGAATGCTTGCTTCTATATATTTTCTGATTCCTTCATCTGTCAGCTCTTTGGGTCCAAACCCAGATTCAACATCGAACATGATCTTCATTCCTACTGCTTTCTTTGCTGTCTTCTTGCACTTTGTGACTATTATTCTGATCACACAGAATCCAAACATGATCATCACCAGTAGTTCTACGAGAAACTTGAAGATATTTGCCATCCATTGTGGAACCCATGAGAAGATCGATGCAAACCAGTTGTCATCTGGAACATCTTCCACTTCATATTGCATCTTGGTGTGCAAGTTTGTTAGCAGTGCTATGGCCTCTGTCAAGGTCCCATTCTCATCGTGAGAAGGTATGAATGTGCAACATGATTCTCCGATTTTGGCTAAAATACCTCCTTCCATTGCTGTAATCATGTCCAGGACATATCTGTTCTGCAGCGTCATCAGTCTTATGGCTCTCAATTCTTCCTTGATAGCGTTGAATCCCTTTATGGTAGTGTTGATCATTTATAGGAGCTCCCAACAAGTAATTTGCAAACACTTTGCATTTGCCATTGTCTGGATCCCTGGCATAAAGATGGTCGTGAATACTCCAGCAGTTTGACGGAACAACCTGTGTTCATACGGAATAGTATCGAAGGCTTCTGTGGACTTAGCTGAAAAGTAATTCTACAATTTTGTTCGATTGAGAAATCCAACTGATCTTCTCTACCTCATGTGAGCATCTGCTTTTGGAAACTCTCCAATTTTCAGATCACTCTTCAGAATCACTAACGCTGGAACATGAATAAATACTATGGAGCATGTTCCTCCACAATCCTCGGGCAACTTTATATAGGCTCTAGATCCACAGGCCCAGTATTGATCCATTAGGACGGCTGTCCATGCTTTCATTTTAGAGACATCAACTGTAGTCTTGCACTCTACATTAGCCCCCATGTACCTTTTCCCTTTTCTCTGGAAGCACAATGTCGCAAGTATCAATAGGATCACAGTCACTGGGCCTGATTCATCTTCTCAGCAATTTAGCATGTTTGGCCCATGACATTAAACACTCATTCACCTTTCTGTACCTCTCGCACGTATTCTGACTTCAATAGATGAGATGGACGGGACATCAGTCAGTCCCTCTTCCCATCCTTTCTTTGTATTCACTCGTCCGTAGACTAACATCTACGTTCTTTCTCAGCATCCAGGTGCCCAAGGCCTTTCTTCCTTGTCAGGACAGTCCATTCTCTTCATTTCCTCTACGGCCACGTCATCTTGTCCTGACCGTGAAAACGTAAGCATCTTGTTTTTCCATGCAGGCTCTTTTTTCCATTTGTGTAGTATTGATATAATCATCGTGGAATGGAAACAACCTCCATCTCAAAGTGGCACAATTACCTTGAAACTGGCTTCTTGTCATGCACGCTGCAAGGTGAACGAGACATCTGGCATCATACCCGGGATTTTTTTAGCAATGAAAATTCAGGCTGCAGTCATGGCATAAGGTATGAGCTCACAAGTGTAGCAACTCTGTTTAGATGTTCTCTATCCCACCTTTTTCATGTGCTGATATCACATGCTGTGACCTAGGTGTGCTGTACTAACTAAGTATGTTTTTATCCCATTATCATCTTCCACTGTGCTTCTGTAACGCTCACCTGGCTCCCACGGAGGCGCTGGTCTGGGTTGCTGTGGCCTCTTCAAGCGTGATGCGCAGAATTCGGACCACCGATTGAACAGGACCCCCAAATCTTGCTTGTCTGGCCCGTAGGAATATCCTTCTGCAGATGAGAAAGGGGATTAACTGTCTGCTGAATAGTGTGGTTGCTCCTCCCTTTCCCCCTTCGTTCTTCTCTGACTTCCTCCAAAACCACCGGTTTAAGCTCACCTTATGGTTTGGAAGGATGAACTCTCCATCCTGCTTCTGGTGCAGGGGCACGCGTTTGTCCAGTTACTTCACTGGTTTTCAGAATGGCGCTGGCAAATCCACTTGACTTTTCTGAGCGATACGCCGTAAGTATGAAGATGCAAAAGTTCAAGTGTGAGCCTCCTTTTATGTTGTGTTTTTCCTAACCTGTGATCTGTCCTTTATTTCAGGTGCAGAACGAAGGCGATGCGTTAAGGGGTTAAATTGCCGGTGGTAAAATCAGGTGAGTTAGTGCTGAGGGCGACCCCTCTAAATGTCTTTATAATTCCCCAGTAATGTCTTTTGTCCTTTCCCCATAGGGGCCGGGGTGCGGTACCTGCCAAAGATGCGCGCCGACCCGAGATGTGGATTGGTTCACCAAGAAAAGCCGGTAAGTAATATGGCTGAAAATTCGGCTTTCCTCTTGTGTTCCCTTGCTCACCTTTTGTCTCTTCTTCTCTCGCCTAGGTGCAGGGATGTGGCGACCGGTGCTGAGAGCCGCGATGGAGCCGGGCGGCGTCTCGGGAACAGGTGAGTGAAGCGCGGCGCTGCAGCGAGCAACGCGGTGCTTTTAAATGGAAGTCTTCCTTCAGGAATGCTGGCGTGAAGATCCCAGATGCAGGTAAGAAGGTTGAATAAGTTCTTGGTTTTCACCTTTCTCTTCTCTTCTTTCCTTACAGGTGTTCCAGGTTCGAGGCGGGCGTGGCTGGAGTCCAGGTGCAGGAGCAGACACGGTGAGCGTTCAGCTGCTGGGATGCAGAACAACGCAAAGCACGTGTGGCTGTCCGGGCGTGGCTTAAATAGTCTTGGAAGAAGTTCCAGGTGAGTATTCTTCCACAGCCCCACCCAAGTAACAAAATAGTTCCTTCAGAAACTCCTAAACCTCATTTGGCTTGGTTCTTCATGCAGCATGGTCTGCATCAGGTGAGTATGCAGCATGGTCTGCTTCAGGTAAGTGCACCAAACACTTCCCCTTATGAGCCTGGTGCCTATGGCGCCAGGACTGATGTCCAACATGTGCCTGGCGCCAACGGCGCCAGGACAGAGTCCAAAGAGCCCCTATAAAGGGCCACTGGGCTTTTACCCGGGGGCGTGATGCCTGCTCCCGGGGGTGCTGGGCCTGTCCTGGTGCTCCGGGGGTAGGCATCATGACAGCTTCTCCTGTGTCTCCATCTTGCAAAATGAGTGCTAGCTTTATATTCCAGAAGCATATCAGTAATGGTCCTCCCTACAGGGGAGATCATCGGTACATTCGCTTTAGCAATAGGCAACCTTACATGAGCTACTCGTGTGGTGAAAATTACAAATGGTCTTGGTCTTTCAGTAATGGACAACTCTGCATGAACCACTGGAGTGGGAAGAATCAAAGGGATTTCTACCTTGCTTGGACCAATGAAATAAACAGCATGGACCAAAAGAATTAGGAAAACAACAACAAATGCTGAGCATGCATATATTGTGCACCAATACCCTATTACTAATGTATCCCCCCTGTCATTTTCTCTAGCTCCTAGATCCATTTTCCTGCATCCACCATTAAACTGGGAAGTTTAGACCTTAAGTTAACCATAACCATTTGTGGCCATAGAATATACTGCGGTCTGGCCCCTCCTTTCTCTAATAAAGGGAACTGTGTGACCCCAAATCCACAATCGGCTCCTATCATCTGCCTGTCCATAGTGAGGACAATCGTTCCTGAGCGCCTTCTACCTGGCAAGGACCTCAGCCTGCTTACATATGGTCGTGACTCTCCCCTCTCACTATGCAATCGTCCTTTAGGGTGCTCTGGATATGCTATGGGATCTGGCGTCTATCTTTAGGCTGCTCTAGATCAAACCATCTCACCTCCTTGTCTGTATGCAGACATCCCTCAGGGCCGCATGCACCTCCTCCCTCTTCCCCATGGAAGGTTTCTCTCCCTTAGTCTGACATATCTAGCCCCCAGCTAGTATGGCTTTCATCCCCTTCACCCTTATCCAAAGTCAGCCTGTCTAGGGACAAGGCTCTATGCTCGAGAATGAATGGGTCTTTTCTTCGCTTTGTGATTGGAATACCAGGAACTGATCTCCCTTCCCCCAGCTTCCTGATTTGCTACCTTCTCTCAAGTCTTGATAGGCTTTATCGATCCTATCTCCAATGCTCCCTATGTCAAAATTCTCTTCTAGGGCTACCCTAGATGGCCCCGACAGGAGGAACTCCTCTATATTGCCCCATGATATCACTGGACTTGGTTCCATTAACTCTTTCTGAATGCAATTAATATCGCTCTCCCTCTGTCTCCTTTTTCGCTACATTTCTTCATCTAACACTCTTTGCTTTCTCGCTTCCCATCTAACTTTTTCCTCTTCTTGTCTTTTCTCTTCCCTTCTTTTGTTCGCTCTATGCTCTTCTTCCTCCCTTCATCTTTGCATCCTTTTATCCCTTAATGCTGTGCTTCCTCCTCTTCTGTCTTGCTTTCTTGCCTATCTCGTTCTTCAATTACTCTCTGCCTGTTGTCATATTTCCTTTGCTCCTATGCATTTTCTTATTTTTTCTGCTGTTATTCCTGATACATCTGTTCTCATCTCTGTCTACTCTTTCTCTTGTTTTCATCCTCTTTCAGTCTCTTTTCTCGTTGCCTGTCTTTTTTTATCCTGTTCGTCTTGATCTTCCCTTTGCCTGACTTCCTAAACACTTTTCCCATCCAGCTTGAGCAATATTTGTCCACCCATCCATTGGCTCTGTATGAGGGTTACCTTGTCAACTTTATCTTTTTTTTCCTTTCCATCTCTTAATCTCTTGTTCTAAGTCTGCGGTTGCATTCGATCGTTAACTTTTCTCCTCCTTATTTTGTAAGATCTTAAAGATCTCCTCCTCTCTTCTAGTCTCTTTTGGACTATCTTCACTGCTATAAGCAGGAGGTTCATATATCGGCTTACTATACACTGTCACTGCTTTTAGTTCATTTAATGGATATAATCCTATGTTTTCTGTATTACCGCCATTTACTTCCAGTGAAGTAAGGGGAGCAGAAGGCTTGACACCTTCCTCCTCAAGCTGGCTAAGCATCCATTCCTAAGGTGGCGGGTCCTCCCGCTCCACCTGGTTTATCTTCCAGAGCTCTAAAATATCTAACCTTTTCTCCAATGTCTTCCCTGTGTATGCAGCGTGCAAGTATGTGGTCATGTGTTGCAATACTGCCTTCGACCGCAATCCCCCTTGTGGCCATGACATGAACATTTTATCTGCTGTGCCCTTTACCCATTCCGCACTATACTGTTTGAGTTTAGGCATGTGTTTGGCAGTGTTTTACACAGGTGCATCAGTGGAGTAATATCTCCCATTGTGACAAGTCTCAATTGACTGTCAATACTCACCATTGTTTACACAGATACGTTTCAGAAAAACAACAAATATGAGCGCGCTCCAACATTCACTGCTCAAAGCCTCGCTGACAATGACCTAAAATAGGCAATAACTTTGTATCTCTACTTCAATTTTACACAGCTTATTCTTGACGCTCTTCAACACCTTTTCCTTTCAATACACAACAGACAGACAGACAGACTAGTCGACTCTTTTCACATATATATATATATATATATATATATATATATATACCATGGTACTCCTTTTCAGCTAGCCCCTAAAATACTCAAATTGGTAGTTTGATTCATTCCCTATCATAAGCCTGTTTATGTGCCTCCTATTCATACCCCGATTGGGTTTTGAAATGGCTCCTTCTAAACCTGCCTTGAGGTAGGAAACCAGGCTCTTAAAGCGCTCTTCATTTTACTTTAAACGTTCTTTGTTGTACTTTAAACGCTCTTCGTTATACTATAAACAACCCCCCATTACTTATCTACTTTATCACAATCCCATCCCCTTACTTTGCGATTCCACTCAGTCTACTCACCATTCGCTCTTCAGCTCAAGGCCTTCAGTATCATCGCCCCTCCTCCAATCGACCACTGTCACCTTCTGTCTGCTCACACCTGTGGAAACTAGGAAGAATTTCGTCAAACAGGGACCCGTCTCACCTATATCGATTTTTCTTGCAGGAATTTTATATCAGCCTATCTCCACAGGAAACCTCGCGATCTTCCGGCTAGATGGCTGAGGGTATCTGATCGTCCAAAATACTGGAAATGTTCTAGTCAATGGCTTTTCTAAACCATTCTATCTATGCTACCACATGAACCTGTAGGCCCTGTAAGCGAGGTAAAGCTTCATTGGATGGATGGGGATGCAGAATTTACTCTTACACCAATAATAAGACCGACTCAGAAAGTTGGCAAAACTTAGCTGTTTTATTAGTAATTGTCTAAAACAGGGAGTACAACGGACATCAACGGACGTCTCAAAGCGTATCTCTCAAAGTTTTACATGAAAAAATACACATTTATAGTAAAAACTCATCATCATTGACGTCATACTACGTGGCAAACTAAGAAAACCTATCTGGGGTTGTGGTTGGTCTAATGGGGAACATCTAGGTATACTTTCTATGGGGGATAGGATTATGATTGGGTCTCCTGTTAAGATGGATTTCTGAAATCTGTCCTGGAGGGGCAGAGGTTCAGAAGGCCAGCCTAGTTTCTTGGAACAGGGTAACCTCTGGACAAGCCAGACCAATCAGGGTAGCGATGGCGGCGGTCAAGACTAGGTCTCAAGAGGGGTGAGGGTGACTGAAAGCCCGCAATGAGCACCCAAAGCAAGGACGCTTACAAATCACTCCAAGCAGGTGTTGTATTAAAAATATAGACACATTTATTACAAGGCCTCTGTAACTTTGACCACAGTAAAGAACCACGGTAAAACTCAAGTAAACCAACACATCACAATCAAATACAATATATATACAATTACCGAAGGGTCTAAAGGGTTAGAAGCACGAAATATGCAGACCACCTAGATAGGGAGGAAAACAGGCAGTGCAAGTAATCGTTAGACCCAGTTCGCCTTCAGAGGCCACCTAACTAGAAGGAAGTCCGAGCCCTACGAAGAGTGGAGCCTTGTGCTCAAAAGTACCTGCACACGCTGGTGTCAACGGGCCAAGGGGAGTCTCTTCAAGGAAATCAGGCAGTTCAGAGCGGTGAACAAACGAGGACGAACAGATCTCCGCTACTCAAGCGCGGCCTCCACTTGCGGGCAGAAGCAGAGCGCGAGTGCGAAAAAGGCGTGCTGTTTAACACAGTGAGGAAAAGCTACAGGCTACTGCAGGAGGGCGACCGGTTCCTAGCGTTGCTACTCACTGGTCCCCGATGCAGGCAGACCCAGGCTTCTCCGCGTCAGTTTCAGGGCTGGCAGGTTCAGATACGAGCCGGGGACGTCTCAGCGTCATGTAGATTCCGCGGCAGCAGAAGTTAGAGTTGAGGATGTCCCAAACGCAGTGAACCCGCACAGATTGTTACCACAGCAGGTCAACGCAGCGGCCGTGTGTATTTCAGCCCAATGCACACTTCTCACTTCAGACCTGGGAATGCCAAGTGTACGAATTGTGTGAGAGTGCCAAGGACACAGAATACAGCAGCAACCTGATGGTGGTGACAGAGCAAGGCTCCTGGGTAGGCTTGTCAGTCCACTGGATGGCCCAGGGACGCTTCCGAAGGCTTACGTGCAGGAGATGATGAAGATGCCGAGAATAGTTGTTCCCTCTATTCCAAAGGGTCGAAGTACCAGTACAGGCCTTCTCGTTCGATCAGAGGTAGAATGGTCTCACAGGGCGACAGCAGTGCAGAGGAGCAGTCCTTCAGCGGGTCACCAGCGATTCCTCAGTTCAGCCTCTTAGTTGCAGGTTACTTGGCTCCTGTATCCGTTGTTCGTGAGAACTCGGGAGATCGACCTGGTAGTGGTGTTTCCAGCCTCCTCTTATCCAGAGTTCCCTTCGCGCCAAAACGGAGAGGACCCAATGGGAGATCTGCTCACAAAACACTCACATCATACGTGGACCTATCACGGACCACGGTGGTCCCAGGCATTCAAGACACACTAGACTCTCTGGCACCCAGGATGTGTATTGGGACCAGATATCCCAGCCCACATCCTGGAGACACACACAAGGCATGCAGAAGCCTGCGAAAGCATCTGTGTTTCACGGGAAAGTACATGCCCAAATAAGGATGGCCCCGGGTCGACTCGAAGATGGTCAGCGGATAGGACAAAGAACCTTGTGGCATGGCCATTTTGGAAGCCAGGCCACCCATTTTGGCCAAAAGCAAGAAGCGCGGTTAACAGGGCAAAAGGGAGTTCAAAACACAAAGAAACGATCGCTGCCACCAGTCCCGTCCGTGACATACTTGCACAGTTTGTTATAAATCCATAGAGAGTTTCTTGGGCCTGTAGAATGACTAGGGACCCAAGAGCGTGGTAATGTAAGTTACGGTGCACTCTTGTGCCATGTTGCGCGAAAGCTGCAACATGAGAAAAGAACTACGGAAAACAACGTTTCCCGGTACTGGCTGTCTTAAGGGCATGTCAGTTTCCCCATAAGAATGGAGCGAAAGCCCAGAGGAGTGCGGCAGAAGGCTGCGCTTCTCTGGCAAAGTCTAAATCAGGGTTTAAAACAACAGCAAAAAGTTTGGGGGTTGCCACATGGAAGGAAAATTACCTACAATATGAAATATTCCCTAATATCTCCATAGTCAGATGGATAACTATGCCCACCCCTAGTGCAACTCATCTTCATTGTCATCAAATATTCAACATTTCATTGGCTCTCAAATTATAGGGCTCTTTGCTACGTGGCCCTCTATAATTGGTTGGCACACTTGTACCCTTCTGGAATATTCCACTCGCTAACAGAATGCAAGCTGGTACCTCAGGTGATTGTGGGTGGACTTGACCATGCCTCCCCACCCAATTAGCCCATCATCCATCATCACTCCTGCTGTCTGATATTCAAATGGTCTTTGAACTCAGCCTTGCAAAGTATCACTGCACCTGGGAATGGAAGGGAGTGCGAGCACGTTCTTATCTTCAGTCTCAGTGTAGCTTGCCCAAAGTCTATTTCCATCTACCCCATGTGACAGGAGAACGTGTTTTAGCTCCTTCTTTGCATTTAATACTATTAAATAAAAAAAACTTGGCACTCGTTGTGTTTTTCCATTGCACCGCAACAGGAGCTTGCCTTGCTTCTCACGTTCATGGTATCTTCTCAAATAGATAGCCAGTTTCTTGGTTGCCTCAACCTTTGACACTGGGCCTCGATTCTTCCTCCATCTTCGGGTGCTTTTTCTGCTGCGCCACACTTTCAGCCCTTTTGCTACTGAGGTCCTGGTTTGCTAAAATGCGACGTGGGGCATGCAGATTCTATAAACATATGTATATTGGTGGTACTGCCTGCAGTCTATTCACTACATATAGCCAGCCTTTATGGTTACTTAGTCTACTTGTGTTACGGCATCTGTATAGTTATGAAGCGACTTATATTTTCTTGAATGCTCTTCGCACATGCAATCTTCATTCCGCACATAAAAAGTTACTTGACTCTTTATTTCGTCATCAGATTCTATAAGGTCCATTCACCTTCTCTCTTGGCATCTCTTCTTGGCGCGTCGTCTTTGCTTCATGTGACTTCACCAATCTCCTCTTTCATTCATCTTTACCCTTCTCTGGGACTTCTCCTAATTGGCCGTCAGCTATCCGAGGATACATGAAGAATGGTTTTCTCAATGGATACCTTGTCTCAAAGGTTTTTCGTGTTATAGGCTTCATTACTGTTGTTTTGCTTGTCACAATTTCCGGTTCCCAACATATAGGCAAGACGGGGGTGAGATTTCCGGTACAGGCATTTGGCTCCTCCTATACATTTCTGTCCCAGTATCTCATGACTGTATTCCTGTACTGTAATCATACTTAGCGCTGTGATACGTCCGGGTCTGGGCGCTATCACATATGTAATAAATAAATAAATGAATAAACTCAAGGGCATTTGGTTGGGGAGGGGCTTTGCCCTTGACAGAAATGGGCAGCAAATGGTACATGTTACCAGTCAAATCTCACAAAAATTGGACAAGAGACCATAGCATTTACAATCAGATCTGCAAGGGGCACACATAATACTCAGTGGTCTAGGTACCCACCAGTAAACCAAATTATTTTGAAATTCATTTTCATGCTGTTTGAGCCAAAGAAAACCATGAGGCAGGTCTCAATAATTTATACAATTATTGGCAATGTAAAACCATTTATAGTTCTCCTTGTGCCCAAATAAAATAAATGTTATCTGTTTCAACGATGTATGCCAGCACTGCCCCACCACCCACCATTCAGGTTTCCTTTTTTTTGTTAGACAATTTTATGTTTTTATTTAAACTTCCACTTGTGAGTAGGCCAAAGTAGACCAAAACTGCACTGATGCCATCTAAAAATAACTGCAGAATTCATAACACCTAGTAGTTGTAAATTATGGATGCTTTTGAGCTTGCCAGGATTGTCTTCCTTGGATAGTTTAGATAGGGGTAGGTTCTACCATAACCTTGTAAAATCAGGGAATATTTCCACGAAGAAAATGTTGATTAAAAAATACAAAAAATTCCAGTAATTGGGACTGAGTTTATTTTCTCTTGACTGCAGCCATACGTTTTCTAGTTTTGCTGCTTTAATATCTGTTAAACACACATTATTGCAGCTGTTTTTATCCCTTGCCAGCACTGCACCATGAAGCTTTCTTTGCCCAGGTGCACCAGCACACAGTCACATACAAGTGTACACACATTGATTCATGTGCACACATACACGCATTAATTCAAACTCTAACACACACACACACACTTAAGTTTTTATACATACTTTGTTCTTCCATGGTGGTTCCATTCACATCCTTTCAAATGTGGTCTGCAACACTCTCCACTTGGACCCCAGCCATGGTCTGATGTCTGATTCGTCTATACAGCGTGGCACCCCTGTTTATTTTCACTTCCCACTGAATAGGAGGCACTTCGCTGGTGCAGCAAGGAGGTGAATACATGAATGGGCCCTTTTAAAATGGTAACACATCTTACATGGATGGGGATGCAGAATTGCTCTTACACCAAATAATAAAACTGAATCAGGAAGTTTGGCAACATTTCTCCTCCGACTGTTTTATTTTCAACTGTCTAAAACAGGGAGTTACAACTGTCATCAACAGGCATTCAATCGTGCTCGCAATCATTTTACATAAACAACACACTAAACATTAGTTATAAGTGATGTCATACTATGTGGCAAACTAAGAAAACCTATGTGGGATTGTGATAGGTTCAAGGGGAACATCCAAGTATACTTTCTTTAAGGGATTGGGTTGTGATTGCATGGTACACCATTGACCCTCAAATTATAAGGCCCTTCATTATATGGCCTTCAATAATTGGTTGGCACACTTGTGCCATTCTGGAACATTTGACTCACTAGCAGCACATAAAATGGTACCCCAGGTGCTGGTGGGCGAACTTGACCATGTCTCCCCACGCAATTAGCCCTACATCTCTCATCGCTCATGCCTTCTCCCATTCAGATTGTCTTTGAACTTGGCTTTGCAAAGTATCACTGCTCCTGAGAATAAAAGGGAGTATAGGCACATCCTTTTTGTAGCTCAGGTCTGTACATCCACTCCTATTGTCATCCTCGACTCACGTGACAGGAGATCGTATTTCGGCCTGTTTGCAGCATTTCATTGTCTTGAATTAATAAACTTGGCACTCATGGTATTCTTTCCTCGCACCTTAACAAGGGCTGATTCCGATTCTCATGTCCACTGTTCTTCAAGGATAGTTATACGGTACTTGGTTGCTCCATCCTTTGACACCAGGCCATACATCCAGGCCTTTACTCGATCGTCAGCTGTTTTAAAACTGCAACACACAACCCTCTGATCCTTCTTTCTTCACGTGTCTAAGCTTACTAAATATGTGACAATGATGTCCAGAATTCTATAAAATGGCAGCACCGCCTTCAGTCTATTCACTACATATAGCCAGCCTTTACGATTACTTAATCTACTTGCATTACAGCATCTGTACAGTTACAAAATGGCTTGTATTTTCTGCAGTGTTCTTCACACGTGCAATCTTCATTCCGCATATGAAAGTCTTCTCGATACTTTACTTCGTCATCAGATTCTATAATGTTTATGCATCTTCTTCATCGACCATTCTTCTCAGTGCGTCATGCTTATTACATGTGACGTCACCAGTCTCTTTTCTTCTTGTCTTCATATTCCTTCAGGCATCTGCTCCAAGAGATTGTTATCTCTGCAAGGATACATTACATAGGGTCTTCTCAATGGATACATTGTCTCAAAGGCTTTTCGAGGTATAGGCACCATCACTGGCATTGCGCATGTTACAATTTCCTGCTTCTAACATATAGGCAGAATGGGAGCGGAACTTCCTGCAGAGGCATTCACCTGCTCCTCTACAGAAGTGTCCTTATCTAAAAAGAAATGTACTCAACAAAATCATGCACAAGACACTGCCACCACGTCTGTGCACTCTGCCACTTAGCGCACCCTAGGTAAGTGATTAGCTCACTTGGAGAGGCGACTGACCCTGAGGGAGTTGGAGGCGGATGAGCGAAGAGCTTGAGAAGGAAGATATTTAGGTAGAGAGAGTTGGAGGTATTGAGGCCTCAGGCCCCAGAAGGCCTTGTGGACAATGCAGAGGGTTTTGAACTTAATCCTTGCAGCCACTGGGAGCCAGTGCAGAGATTTCAGTCCTGGAGAGATACAATCCCTGGGCTTGAGGCCAAGGACAAGTCTTGCAGTCCTGTTCTGGATGAGTTGCAGAGGGCGGAGAGTGTAATACAACATGTAATTAGTGATGTCATCAGTGATGTGATCTGTGATGTCATCATTGTGGTCATAGGCTGCACAACAGGGGGCGCAAAGTTAAGGTGGCTTTAGCTGAATTTCAGGGTTTTTTTTGTATTACGTTCTCCCTTTAACATCCCTGCAACTTAAGTTTTTTCCTTGAATTTCAAAGGTTGTGTTACAAAGCATTGATCACCTTACCGCCCCTGCAACTAACGTTTTTTTCCTTGAATTTCAAAGGTTTTGTTATTCCATAGATTTTAGAATGTTTTCAGACCACTAGCATGGTCTTTGGCCATGTTCAGTGGGCATGGCCTTTGGCCGTGTGCACTGTCAATTTTAAAATGCTACCAGACCACTAGCCATGGCCTTCGGATTGTAGACTTTGAGAACTCACAATGGTTTTAGGCAATGCGCAGTGAGATTAAATGATTTGCCACGGGCACACACTTTGGTTAAGCATCGTTCTCCAAGCGGTACATCCCTTTTCGGCACCACGATTTTGCCGCGGGCAGATTTGGCACAGCATTCCACCACAGCGCCCATTTAAGCATGCTCTTTTCAGCACGAAAGCTTCATGGGGCATACATTTCATACTTAGCCTATAATTTAATATGTTCAATGATAAAAGACTAGGTATGAAACTTGTGAAAATTCAAACAATAACATCATTGTAGCATAATGGTTAAGTGCTGCGTCTCAAACTCCTTAAAGGGGAAGTTCACTCAAAAATGTTACTGTCCCGATCGTTCGGGCATGTATTTTTAAGCATACTGCAATCGATCTTAAACATTTTTCCTATGCATCTTACCTTAGCTTTCCTCACTTTTACACATGCGAAAACAATGGCTTGGGCGTAGCCATCTTGTGCTAATCGTATCCGTTGATGCATTGCCCTTAGTTCAAGTGCCTTTGCGGCAAGAATACAGATCGCCCGCCCCTCAAACTCACATCACTAGTCCAAACGATATGCTCCACCTATTTTCATGACGTTCATGGCCAGTGTAGCAAACGTGTCCCGTCATCACTCACACCATAATGTTACTTAACACAGAAGCAGAAGGCAAAAACACACATCCTCTCACAGCGCGTAACTTTTCTTTCTTGTCCCAAATAAGAGAGCAAAACATTTATTTTTAAGAAAACATCAATAGTCTGCAATGTAACAAGTGCTTTTATTTTGCAAAAAATGCTCACAATAGAAGATTAAGTCCACGAAATGACTGATATGTTTTTGTAACACAAGTTATAGCTAGCGAACCTCGCATGCTTCGAATGTTCTTTATAACTTCCTTGTGATACGCCGACTGCGGTCAGCGATCGATCAATCAATCACTGTACTCCAATTCTTGTCTGTCCTTATGCTACACCAGCAAAACTTTCCAATAACGCACATGGTGTTCCGTTCGTGAGAAGATATGGATTCTTTGCACTTGCAAGTGCAACGCTTTCGCTTCAGCACATTTTCAAATCATAAACGCGGACAGGTTACTCCTTATTGCTGGTCCCTGTCATTCGTCCCACATAACGGTAATCAAATAAGCACTGTTCATTATTAGCCGCCAATGTTGATTGAAGAATCCATCCGACGGTAGCTGGAAACTATGGCATGTGCAAAACCGTAAAATATACTTGTGTAGATAACAGAATAAAAGAATATATTTTAGTACCTGTTCTGTAATAGAATATAACAAGTTACCATATAATTCAGAACTGGGTGAAACCTAATCATAAACACAAACCACACAGAATGAACAGACATGACAACATGAGGAAGTAGTTGACACCACGACGTGCATGAAAGTTTAGTGCTGTGAAGTAGGTATAGCTCCCAATGGGATGGAGAACCAGATGTACACACTTCAGATAGCGGGCCCTACCAGAAAATAAGGACATTTATTTATGTATTTATTTATTTATATTTATATAGCACGCAAACAGCCCAGGGGCATTGAGGCGCTGTTGCTTGCAAGAGCTCAGTTACAAAGGTACAGGAATGGTCGCAGCCATTGACACGTTGTGAATACTACAAAACATAATACTGTTGTTACAGATGTTGCACTTGGTCATTACATTACAGCTTCTGCAGTGGGTCATATGTTAAGTATTTCTGCTGATGCGAAGGACCTTATGTGAAGAGGATTGTTTTCATAGCTTTGCGGAAGGCGATGAGGGAGGCCTTACCTCGGATTGTGGGAGGTAGGGCATTCCAGTGAGTGGGTGCGAGATATGGGAAGCTGGATCCGCCTGCTCTGGCTCTTTTTGCTAGTGGCACAGAGAGCATGTTGGTATACAGTGATCTGGTTGGCCTTGTAGAAGAGACGGGGTGGATCCTTTGTGAGAGGTAGGCAGGAGCAGTGAGGTGGATGCACTTGTGGGTCAGTGTAAGAGCTTTGAAGACAATCCTTTGCTTTATTGAGAGCCAGTGGGCTAGTTTTCTGTCCTCTGAGATGTGTTCTCTTTTAGCAATGCCTTGGGCTGCCTGGAGAGCACTATTCTGTATGACCTGTAGCCTTTCTAGGTTTTTTTGGAGGTTCCTAGAAAGAGTAATTGCAATAGTCTAACCTGGAGCCAGTGATTGCTCTGGCTATGTTTGTGCAGTTCTTTCTTTTTTGAGAGAAAGGGTCTGACTGCGTTGATTAGTTTCGTATGATATGCAGCTGCGGAGGCTATTGCGTTGACTTGTTGATCCATGGATAGGCTGGAATCCAGGTAGACTCCAAGAGTTTTGACTGATTCTGAGACAGGTATCTTTATGGTTTCGATGGTGAAGTGACTGAATTGGGAGTCTAGATTTTTTAGCGTGTCGAGGGAACCTACCAGGAGGAGTTCAGTCTTGTCGGGGTTGAGGCATAGTCCATTGTCTGCCATCCAGGCTTGGATGGTGTTGTAGAGGTTGTTGCAGGCCAAGGAGTCAGTGTTATAGTTGCCGGTGAGTGTGAGGAGGATCTGGGTGTCGTCGGCATAGTTGGTGTAGGAAATGCCCATAGCATCAAGGATGAGAAAGAGGGGTCGTGTGAAGATGTTGTAGAGGGTGGGGGAGAGGCAGGAGCCTACGAGTACACAACAGAGTATGATGGTTGGTGAGGCGGAGGCTAAGTCAGAGAATACTTGCATGGTTCATAGTAACATTTTCAGTTGAACCACAGAACAAAGGTATTTCAATGGAAGTGGTAAGATTAGTGGTCAAAAAGAGAACCAAGTGCCCACACTTGATAGAGTTTTATCAAACAGGAGCTTCTCAAGAGCTTTGTGTGGAGGTGAAGATGGAATCAACCACTTCTTCTTGCGTTCCTGCTCTTGCGACAAAGGTCCATGTGCACATTGGTGGAAATGTTGGTTTTCTGTCCAAGAGTGAACGTTGGAACAGTGGTGCATTCGTGACCGCCATTTTTCTAGTAGAATTTCCACAGACCCACCACAAGTTTTGGAGCTCCACCAAAGATGGTTGCTGAAAGACTGGAACCACTATAAAATATTTTCAGAACCTTTTTTGGCAATGTGCCATACATCAAATTGATGGTGAATATTTGGAAACTGCTCTCTCATGGTCTTGGCTATTGAAACATATCTGTCCGTGGCTACGAGGTCAATTTGCATTCCCCTCAATTTGAGATCTTCCAGGGATTTGATGAAACCATGTTTCTCCATTGCCATTGAGGATTTACATTCGGACACCTGCATGACCACCGAACTCACAATTTTAGTGCCCATGTCCTGAAAATGGTATGTGCAGTACTTTGCTGAAAATCCAGGACTGTCACACTGTCCATCGCCAGCTCGCCTGAACCGTTTGTCAGAAAATGTCCTTTCAATTGACATTTGTTCAATTTTCCATGCTTCACTAATAGCAGGGAATAAATGTTCACGGTGATATTTGTAGTACTGCGTTTTAGAAAGGAACTGGAGTCCCACAAATTGACAGAAACTGGAGAACTTATTAAAAGTAGACCCAATGAAAAGTAAAGCTGCTGCACACAGTAGATTTCCAGCTGCCACTTTCCCCAGCATCGGTTGAGCGGACCATGAAAATTCTGCATGGAGCAGATCACAGGTGGCTTGTATTTTCAAGTTAGTGCCTTGTGATACACGAGTCACATTCAACAATGGCTTCCCGCATACTTCCCGCCTTACTGGATGGACACATTTCAGCATCAGTATATTCTCCATCAGGCAGCTGACGAATACAATGTATTTGGGCTCCTGTATTAGACTATCGTCCTGCATGAATGTGGTTTGTGACTCATCTTTGGTGGACATATCGGCCAAACAGGACGCACTGTAGTCGAGATCTTTGGCAAGTTCATCGGTCAATTGTGTTGAGGCTTCAGTCTCCATTATTTCAGCTTGTCTTATTTGAACACAAATCGGAGAAAACATCAATATCGATTGTTTGTTGGGTGGCCCTTTTTTTGCTGGTGTCGATTGTGTCAAGTGGTCTGCGAGTAATACAAAAGCATCATCATTATATTCAGTTTTAGTATTCATCTTGTGGAGATCTGGCATTGTAGCAATGGTCCAAAAACACTTTACTGGCTTTGCCCGTCACATTCAATCCATTTTCTGGCCATTGGGCATAAGCATCCCAAGTCTGCTATTGATTTGAACACGCTGCGCCTCGAATAATAGTTGCTCCATGGTGAAATCAGTTTGGCAAGCAGCATCTCTGTTTTTAGTAACTGACTGTGTCATCAAGTTTGTTTACTTCTGGGCCTCTAGGAGATGGGTTGTGAAAACATGTTCAATGTAAAACCAACATACAGTATATAGCACTTTAGATTTTTTTAAAAGCATGTTATGAAGACACCAGCCCAAAACACCTTTTGTAATCGCAATTGTTTGCTAGTTACACTTGCTTTCTTGATTTTCTTTGAAACCGTGTTCTACTGTAACGACTGCACCAGCAAGTTGGTCTGCCACCTCGGATCCACGTACGTCCTCTTCTATTTCCCGATATTGTATACATCCCTAGAATAGAATATTGATTTTATAAAAGTAAATCGTATTTGAAATCATATTATTTCCTAGCACACATGGCTTACATAGATACCCTCGTACACTGTGTACGTCATTTAGTCAAAATGTACATTTTGGCCCTCATTACGACCCTGGCGCTAAGTGAAAAATGATGGCGGTAATTGATTACCGCCATCGTTTTCCGCTAGGTCCGATTATGACCCGTGACCGTTAACTACGATGCCATTAGCGGCATCGTAGTTAACGCTGCCGCTAACTGCTCCAAGGACACGCGCACGCGACCTCCCACACCGTAATTACCGGCATAGCGGAAAGGTACGCGAATGCCGACCCAAGCGGACATGCACCTAACGCCATCACCCAGCCCGTTAAGTACCTTACCGCCATGGTGCTAATTACGCCATCGCGAACCAACCGTAAATGGCCATGTAAAGTGAATCCAGCTGCCACAGGTGCACAGAAACAGCACAGGTGGAGGCAATACAGACTCAGGAAGTACAAAAAGAGCACACCCCACCCCTTCCCACACCCAGTCACACTCCACAATGATACCAATAGGACTAGCAATGTTGGGGCTGGAGGACCTGATAGCAATGCAAGTGCTACAACTACAACAACAACAACAACAACAACAACAACAGGCAGCACAGAGGAGACGCAGGAGGAGAAGGAGGGCAAGGCAGGGCCAGAAAGCCCCACAAGCACAGCCAGTGCCACCACGCAGGCAGCCCCCAATCCCACGCATCAGAGCCAGTCCATTCAACCTCACTGCTGAGCAGATCCACACCCTGTACCGTTTGGACCGGGACACCATCACCGTCATTGTAGACATGACACACAACGACATCGTCAGCATGATAGAAACACCAACCGCCATCCCACCCCTGCTGAAGGTAGTGTCTGTACTCCACTTCCTGGCCACAGGCACCTACCAGCACACAGTGGGGCACTTGCATGGCATTTCACAACCATTATTCTCACGTACACTTATCCAAGTGCTCGATGCCCTCCTCAAGCACACAGACGACCACATCTCATTACCACGGACTGCCCAGGAGATTGCAAACACCAAAGTGGGTTTCCATGCACTAGCCGGCATACCTGGTTGCATTGGTGCCGTCGACTGCACCCATGTGGAATTGGTGGTTCCACATGCCATGGAGGTACCGTACCGCAACGGGAAACAATTCCACTCAATCAACGTGCAAATGGTCTGTGACTCCAACAGGATCATCACACATTGTTGTGCCCGATTCCCCGGAGCAACCCATGATTCAATGGTCCTGAGGAACTCCACAATACCACGCTACATGGAGCGACATGCAGGCCCAAGATCCTGGCTACTCGGTGAGTCTAATGTCATGACCATGGAAATGTGAAGTGGGTAGGTGAACGACGTACCAATGCATACTCCACCTGGCTGAAAGGGGGGGGGGATGATGCATACTCCACTGGGCTGAAAGGGGGGGGATGATGCATACTCCACCGGTCTGAAAGGGGGGGGGAATGATGCATACTCCACCTGGCTGAAAGGGGGGGGGAATGATGCATACTCCACCGGGCTGAAAGGGGGGGGAATGATGCATACTCCACCGGGCTGAAAGGGGGGGGGATGATGCATACTCCACCTGGCTGTGAGTAGCAGAGACAACGGAGCCAGATCATACCCTAAAGCAGGGGTGCACAACTGATTTTGACAGAGGGCCGAAAGTACCTTACATGAGGGCTATAGTGGGCCGAAAAGTAAAAGTGGGCGGGGCGGTAGGCGGGACATGTCAGGAGGCTTTTTCAACCCCCAATTTGTATTAAACACATGGAAAAAGATATGTTTTTGAGGGGAAACGATTTTTATTGCATTTCAAACTTACATTTTGTACTACACATTTTCCATTGCTATCATTTATTTCTAACTGTGCCTGTTTTAGCTTTATTATTGAGTTCACTCTTGGAGTGCAACACTATGCCCCATGGCTCCCACCCCCAACCAAACACTATGCCCCATGGCCCCCTCACCCCCAACCAAACACTATGCCCCATGGCTCCCATCCCCAACCAAACACTATGCCCCATGGCCCCCTCACCCCCAACCAAACACTATGCCCCATGGCCCCCTCACCCCCAACCAAACACTATGCCCCATGGCTCCCATCCCCAACCAAACACTATGCCCCATGGCCCCCACACCCCCAACCAAACACTATGCCCCATGTCCCCCTCACCCCCAACCAAACACTATGCCCATGGCTCCCATCCCCAACCAAACACTATGCCCCATGGCCCCGTCACCCCCAACCAAACACTATGCCCCATGGCTCCCATCCCCAACCAAACACTATGCCCCATGGCCCCCTCACCCCCAACCAAACACTATGCCCCATGGCTCCCATCCCCAACCAAACACTATGCCCCATGGCCCCCTCACCCCCAACCAAACACTATGCCCCATGGCCCCCTCACCCCCAACCAAACACTATGCCCCATGGCTCCCATTCCCAACCAAACACTATGCCCCATGGCCCCCTCACCCCCAACCAAACACTATGCCCCATGGCTCCCATCCCCAACCAAACACTATGCCCCATGGCCCCCTCACCCCCAACCAAACACTATGCCCCATGGCCCCCTCACCCCCAACCAAACACTATGCCCCATGGCTCCCATCCCCAACCAAACACTATGCCCCATGGCCCCCTCACCCCCAACCAAACACTATGCCCCATGGCCCCCTCACCCCCAACCAAACACTATGCCCCATGGCTCCCATCCCCAACCAAACACTATGCCCCATGGCCCCCTCACCCCCAACCAAACACTATGCCCCATGGCCCCCTCACCCCCAACCAAACACTATGCCCCATGGCTCCCACCCCCAAACAAACACTATGCCCCGTGGCCACCTAACCCCCAACCAAACACTATGCCCCATCACTCCCACCCCCAACCAAACACTATGCCCCAAACACACTCAAGCATGCACCCATACAGACCCGAACCCCCCACCCCCAACTCAGCACACACACACAAACATGCACCCATACAGACCCGAACCCCCCACCCCCCAACTCAGCACACACACAAACATGCACCCATACAGACCCGAACTCCAAACCCACCCCAACTCCAAACCCCCACCCCCAACTCAGCACACACACACTCAAGCATGCACCCATACAGACCCGAACCCCCCAAATCAGCACACACACAAACATGCACCCATACAGACCCGAACCCCCACCCCCAACTCAGCACACACACAAACATGCACCCATACAGACCCGAACCCCCCACCCCCCCAACTCCAAACCCCCACCCCGAACTCAGCACACACACTCAAGCATGCACCCATACAGACCCGACCCCCCACCCCCCCAACTCAGCACACACACACAAACATGCACCCATACAGACCCGAACCCCCCACCCCCCCAAATCAGCACACACACAAACATGCACCCATACAGACCCGAACCCCCCACTCCCCCAACTCAGCACACACACTCTCAAACATGCACCCATACAGACCCGAACCCCCCACCCCTCCAAATCAGCACACACACAAACATGCACCCATACAGACCCGAAACCCCCACCCCCCCAACTCAGCACACACACAAACATGCACCCATACAGACCCGAACCCCCCACACCCCCAACTCAGCACACAAAAAACATTCAAATCAAAACATTCATACACATCCGACACACATCCGACACCCCCCCACCCCCGCATCTCAACATACACACAAAATACATTCAAATACAAACATTCACACCCCCCCACATCTCAACATACGCACAAAATACATTCAAATACAAACATTCACACCCCCCACATCTCAACATACACACAAAATACATTCAAATACAAACATTCATACACATCCGACACACCCCCCCACCCCCGCATCTCAACATACACACAAAATACATTCAAACACAAACATTCATACACATCCGACACCCCCCCCACCCCTGCATCTCAACATACACTCAAAATACATTCAAACACAAACATTCATACACACCGCCTTCCCCCCATACACACACAAACATAAAGCAAAACAAACCCGACACACAAACACAAACAGACCACTTACCGGAGACGTGCTGGAAGGCAGGCAGGCAGGTAAGCTGGAAGTCGCTGGAATCGCACTACGGCTGCCGTGGTCCAAGGCTGAAATGCCTTCCGGCATCAAGCCTTATGGACCACGCCAGCCGTAGTGCTGGCCCTCCATTGGTGCAGCACACACGCATTACGTGGCTCGTAGGAGCGACGTGATGCGTGTGTGTGCTGAGCCAATGAGGGCCAGTGTTTTCACCGGCCCGGAAGTCAACAAAGACTTTCCTAATGGAGGGCGGCCGCGCGGGCCGCCCTCCATTAGGAAAGTCTTTGTGCCTCGCGGGCCGGTCAAAAGGGCATGGCGGGCCGCAACTGGCCCGCGGGCCGTATGTTGTGCACCCATGCCCTAAAGCTACCCAAACTTCACCCAACACCAGTAAACCCAATACATGATGTATGCAGCCCCACCATGTGAATGAGGTCGTGTCCCAACCATGACACAACCATCTGCAAGTGCATTGTACCAATTCAGACCACATTGACTACAACGAAATGCACCTACATGCACGTCACCAAACACCATCAACCGAAAGGCCTGTCCCCCATAACTGCGCACGAAGAAGGCACATGACGGACAGAAACATCAACACACCATTACACAGACAGCAGGGCCCCCAAAATGTCCCTATCAACATCAGTATTGCTCACTGGGGTCATGATGAGGCCGACAGCAATGTTGCAATGATGTGAGCATTGACATCACAGGACACGTGCCAGGCCACCAAAACAAACGGCATGAACGAACACAGTGGATGGGCACTCACAAGGCACTCGACCCCTCTGCATACATTGGTTGATGGCATGCAAAACAAGCCATGAGAGCCATGAGCATATACCGGTCGCATAGTGTGAATCAATTAGTGCATTTAGAAGTGGTCCAAAGTAACAGTTGGATGCAAGCCATGGTGGCATATCATGTTCTGAATTAGACGTCATGACTGACACATACATTCTCGCCCACATACAGGTGATGCAGGCTATCCCCTGAAGAGGTGGCTCCTTACACCAGTCCGGAACCCACAGAACCAGCACGAGGAGGTCTTCAACCGTGCACATACACGTACCCGTGTGGTCATTGAGCAGGCATTCGGCCTCTTGAAGGCACGGTTTCGCTGCCTCAATAGGTCTGGCGTGGCACTCCTGTACCACCATGAGAAGTTGGCAAAGATGGTCATGGCATGTGTCATGCTACACAATATGTGCGTCAGACGAAATGTGCCCCTGCCCCCTGACGCAGAACTGCAACCACCTGACGATAAGGATGAGGAGGGTGCAGATGGGACCGCACCTCATGGAGGAGGCGATGCACAGGAGGGGCGTGAAATGCGTCAAAATATCATCGACCAATGCTTCTAGCACACACGGCTGGTGTGTATCACATGGAGACGGCACTTGGGGCACTGTGTGTCTCTGGGTCATGCACACTGTGGACTGTACACCAATAAAGCACACATACGCAATGAAAATGTCCACACATTTGATTTGGGAAAAAGAAAAATGTGTATTTCAATTGTAAATTCTTGTGACACACCCCCTCCCCCCTCCCCCCTGAACACCCCAACACACCCCCTCCCCCATCTCCCCTCCCCTCTGAACACCCCAAAACACCCCCTCCCCCTGAACACCCCAACACACCCCCTCCCCCCTGAACAACACACACCCTGTGAGTGGCTAAAGATGCCTGTAACAGTGGGCACACGCTATTGCAAGCCCCCTCTCCCGGCCCCCGGGGCACCCCTGCCTGTGGAGCGCAGGTTCCGTCCTGATCGTCGGACGGGGCTGCTTTGGGCAGAACTGGCAGTGGAGGATGTCCCTGGCTGCTCACGTGCATACATGTCCTGAAGGGTGTGGGACAGCTCCGAGAGCACATGGCGCACGGCGGCAAGTTCCCCACAAATGTCCCTTGAGGTGGACTGCATTGCAGCCCTCAGGGTCTCCGTGCTCCGCTCAATTTCGGACCTTAGGGTCTTCGTAGATTGTTCTATGGCTGCCCTAGCCCCCCCACATTCCGCAGCATGCTCATTGAGGAGCGTGGACAGCTGTTGCTGACGTGCAATGACATCCTCAAGGGACTGTTGCCTCTGCTGGGCCATGTCCATTCCAGGTGGTGTCACGGAGGGGCTGCTCACCTCCTGTGGACTTTCAGCGGGGCATGGGGTGGATGGCCAGTCCTCTTCCACTGGGTGCCCCTGTGTGGGATCCTCATGGGGGCTGGTATGGGACAAACAGGGGGAATGAGGCAGGTCAGTGGGGCGTCCAACATCGGGCTCCTCTGTATCGGAGTCAGAGCATGCTGCAATGGCAGCTGTTTCCCCTATGGTGCTGCTGCCTGCAGAAGTGGTGCCTTCGGTGGTGGACAATGTGGGGACGTGTGGTGCTGCTGCTGCTGGCCTGCTGCCTGCTGGGGTGCCTGTCGGTGGCCCATCCTGTGTGCTGGCACAGGATTTTGCCTGCTGCGGGGTCTGGCTCACTGCAGCTGAGGAGGAGGGTCTGTGCACGGTGGTCTTGGCCCTCTTGGCTTTTATTGTGGCAGGGGTGTCCTCATCCTCGGGGTTGGATTCTGAGCCTGTGGTGGAGCAAAGGAGGGAGAGCGTTATTGATGGGTCTGCGGACATTGGAATGGCAATGATTGACATGATTTTGGTCACTAGATGAGGCACATTTGAGGCAGGGGCATGCAGGTTGCCTCCTTTTTGTGTGGAATAAGGATGGAGGTATGTGGGTGCCTGCAGTTAGGGTGTGCATGCTACATGTATACAGGGTGGAGGTCGCATGTGGCTGTGGGCAGTGTCCAGCTGATGTGTTGCATTTACACTCTAGGGCAACATTGTGCTACACATGAATGGACTTCAGTGACTATAGCATGTCTTGATTTGAGGCACCTACCTTCATCGCCTGATGTCGGCGCTCCTCTTTCCATCCCTCCTACACCTTCGATGCCTTCCATGCCTATTGTGCTGGCACATATTTCCTCCCATGGTTGGAGTTTGATTGGGGAGTCAGATCCTCCCCCAGTAGCCAGGCCCAGGTTGCGATTAGCGGGGATGATGCTTCTGACGCGGAGCCTCAGGTCATCCCACTGCTTCCTGCACTGCTGTGGGTTGCGGGGTACGGTCCCCACCACACTGACACGCTCTGCCACCAGGGACCATATGGCCTTCTTTTTGGCTATTGCCGGCCTGGTCATTTGCGTAGAAAATACTACGGCAGCATTGTCCTGAAGAGTCTCAGCGAGCATGGTCAGTTCCTCCCGAGAAAATCTGTCCTGGCACTGCCGATCGCATGCCTTCTTCACAACTTTGGGCATTTTTATGTAGGTAATTGGGTGGGTGATGGGTTGGGACAGGTCTCAGGGTTGGATCTGGTATGGTTGGGGAGGATGGCAATGGATTGTGTTTTTCAAGATTGCCGCCGTGCTGTTTCCCGTTCCGCCGCGATGACGCTACTTCCGGTTCTGCTTATTTACGGTGACCGCTAATTACGGTCACCGCTAACTACGGTGTCCGCTCACTACGGTCGCCGCTAAGATGGGTGGCGGTAGTGCACCTTGCGCGGCGTACGATGCCGGTAGGGGCCGTTTCCGCCATGGCGTAATTTACATTACCGCCATGGCGTAATGTTCGTGCGCGATGGGTCGGAATGTGACGCTCTTTCCGCCATCGATCCACGGCGTAAACGTTCATTACGCCATGGCGGTAATATCAGATACTTACCGCCTGGGTCGTAACGACCTCCTTTGAATTGCACCTGATTGATGGCTGGTGTACTCGATCAGAGATCACTATGTGAAACCCACTGATTGTAATGTTGCACTCAAGCATTTTGCAAAAGATGCTTGTTTATAATAATGTCACTGTCTAGTAGTATCAGATGCACAATATAATTTCATTCAAGGGAACTGTCAGTACGCATACCTCAGGCTCTGGATCAGCTTGAAAGGATGATGTACTTGTAGTCGAACTACCAGCATCACCCTATAACACAGTACTTGTTTTAGTATGGATAAAAAAAGTGAAAATGAACACACACAATGGGATACAGACAATGGTACATAGCAATAAAAACTCATAAATGAAACATTATGTAAACAAATGACAGGATACGTAAACTTTATCATATTATCTCTAATTTCATGCATAATACATTTCCGGAACTGAATAGCTAAATAAAACTACCTGATACACGCTCGAAGTTGTTGTCGACTCAGGGAAAGACATGGATGCAGAATCTTGCTCGTTTTTATTCAGTGCATTGTCATGGAGTTGTAAAGGGAAAATTAGATTTGAATTAGAAATGCTAACCTAAAATATTGACATGTAAAGCAAACGATTATGAAAAGATTATGCTTATTTCCAAGGGCACTATAGCATAGTTTTCTGTGCCCATAAATAGTTTTCTATGATGCTCCTAAAACCATGGACAGATGTGTAGCAAAATGGGGTTTAGTTATAAAGCAATACAATATTGTAAATATGAAAAGTATTATAAGGGACAGTTACACCTAAAACATCAATCCGTCCATGTAGTTACCTGTTCAGTACCCCAAAGCCTACAGCGTGTGCATGAATAGAGTTGGAATTGCATTTGGAAGAAATTTACGAGACAATGCTTCTTTGTGTACTGCGATTGGTCGTACATATTCGTGGTAAAGTGCAGGCTGCAGATGCGGAATGGATCACTCCTCAAGACATCCTGGGCTCTACTTTCAAGCTCGTCCGGCGCAAATCCAAAATATCTGACCCATTCTCTTATTATATATATATATTCCTCTGGAATATATGCATTATTGTGCCTTTAGGTTTGTTATGAGTCTTAGAACAGCAACCGTAAACCATATATGCAGGCATTGTTGGAAATTCTGTAAAAATAAAAAAGGTCCACATGGTTAAAAAATTATTTTGAATAAAAACGTGAGAAAGATGGAATTATATCATACATTTTTCTATGCAATCTATGTTTTGGTCACTGAAGCAAAACCTGTGCAGCGTATTCTAGGATAACTTTCATACACAATTGATTGATGTGACGCAAATCATAACATTTTACTCGTCCCTTGAATGTACTATCATGCATCAAAAGGAAACATGCTTATTGACACAGTCTGCAGAGGATGCAAATCGATCCCAATTAACACTGCTGACAATTGCTTTATATCGAGAACAGAACAAATTAAACTCAAGTCAATGGTAATGGCAATGAGATGAATGAACATTACACTACTGGGTACGTTCGTTCGAAATTTAAAGATCAAGAAGATATTATTAGGTGACCTGCCCTTACCTTGACCAACAAACAGTTAGATACAGCAAGCAGGGTAGTTAGTAGCAGGAGAACAGGGAGATGTTCACAGGTAACATGATAACGAGCTGACTTTCAGTGGTCACAGAAATTCTTACGTAGCATGTTCACGAGTTGACTTGCAGTTCTCACAGATGTTCTCATGATAAACATCAAGGGGTTTACAAAGAATTAGAAAAGTGGGTGTGTATGTGAATGAGTGACGTGTGTATGGCGTGGTCTTATGCGGATAGCAGGGGCGCGGCCTGCTTCATGGGAGCCTGCCTGGAGACACTGGGTCTGGGGAGGCCATGTGAACAATGGACCTTGCGCGTAAGGTACCTTTGAAGTGTACATGGCGTTTGGTACCTTGGCCGTTCCCACCCCTGCCAGCCCCCTTTGGCAGCGCACATCCACAGGTGCGAACTGCTGTTGATTCTGGTGGGGGGATGGATGGGCTTGAGGCATGCAGACAAGGCCTGGAACACCGCTGAAAGGAGAGACACACTTATGTGGATTGCAGGGGCGCGGCCTGCTTCAGGGGAGCCTGCCTTGAGACATTGGGTCTGAGGAGGGCATGTGAACAATGGCACATGCGCGTAAGACACCTTTGAAGTGTACATGGTGTTTGGCACCTTGGCCGTTCCCACTCCTGCCAGCCCCCTTTGGCAGGGCACATCCACTGGTGTGAACTGCCGTTGATTATTGAGGGGTGATGGATGGCCATGAGGCATGCAGACAAGGCTCAGAACAGCGCTGCAGGGAGAGACACACTTATGTGGATTATAGGGCCATGGCCTGCTTCAGGAGAGCCTACATGGAGACACAGGATCTGGCTAGGGTATGTGTACAATGGCCCTTGCGGCTAAGATACCTTTGAAGTGTACATGGTGTTTGGCACCTTGGCCGTTCCCACCCCTGCCAGACTCCCTTGGGAGGGCACGGCCACACATGCTAAAAGTTATTGATTCTGAAGAGGTGGATGGAGGGGCATGAGGCATGCAGGAAAGGGCCAGAACACTGCTGAATGGAGACACACTTATGTGGTTTGCAGGGGCATGGTCTACTTAAGGGGATCCTGACTGGAGACACTGGGTCTGGGGAGGCCATGTGAACAATGGCCCCTGCGCATAAGATACCTTTGAAGTGTACATGGTATTTGGCACCTTGGCCGTTCCCACCCTGCCAGCCCCCTTGGGAGTGCACGGACACAGGTGTGAACTGCCATTGATCGGGTAGGGGGGACAAAAGGCCAAGAGGCATGCAGGAAAGGGCTGGAACACTTCTGAATGGAGACACACTTATGTGGATTGCAGGGGCGCAGCCTGCTTCAGGGAAGCCTTCCTGGAGACACTGGGTCTGAGGAGGGCATGTGAACAATGGCCCATGTGCGTAAGATAACTTTGAAGTGTACATGGTGTGTGGCATCTTGGCCGTTCCCACCCTGCCAGCCACCTTGGGAGGGCACGGCCACAGGTGCTAACAGTCATTGATTCTGGAGAGGGGATGGAGGCGCATGAGGCATGCAGAAAAGGTCCGGAGACACACTTCATTCACTGAAAAATTGAAACAACCATTCATAAAAGTTCAGTTGTATTTTATTTTGTTGCTGATTTTGATGGCACAAACGTACTACACATTATAAACTTCGGGTTGCAGCACAGTGTGGGAAAATCCCCTGTACTGACCACTGTCACTGGGGAATGTGTCTCTAATGGCACCAACAATACAGGCTGGTATTACTCATCGAACGCGGTGTCTAAGCCTCCCATGAAGCCACCATGTAAACGAACGATAGACCACCAGCCTGCACCACCTGTGGAAGAGAAGGATACAAACTGTTTTTAAATGAACAAGATAAGTGTATTAAACCTTAGTTGAAAATGCAAACTTGTATCCAATGGCATTGTTGCCAGTACAACTGTTACTTCACGCATCAATCCACTTGGGCTTTAAAGTGTAGACACATTACAATATTGAACGACTATGCATTCCATTACATTTGGGACACAAAGAAATATTGATTCATGGATGTACATGAAATTAACATAAGAAGACCACTATGATTTCCCCAAATTGTGAGTGATGTTTAGAATTGCAAGACTACATTCATTTGGCAGTGATAGATCAAAGTTACGACAATATAGGAGACAACCATGAAATGGTAGTGGCCTAAGTGACATCACACTAGAGTACACTTACTCGTTACTTGGATTGAGAGGGCGAACTGTTGTGCGAAGTTCGTGCATAAGCACCATCATATTCCTCAATACGGACCGTGTGAGGCAGGCTGCCCTGAAGGCATGCAGCTTGGTAGCGCATTGCGGCCGTGTCTCACCTTCCGATATGTAGGACAAGCATCCAGAGTTTTCTCAGTAGCAGCAGTTCTCCTCCTCAGTTGGCATTAGCGTGTACTGATTGCAGGTACACCAGGTGGAAACGTCGTCCATGCGACTAGCCTCAGTCTCTTGATCTGTTGATTCATCCTCCCAACTGTTGTCCGAAGCCCCATCTTTTCCACATCTTTCTCTTTTGAGTAATTCTGCCTCGGAATACTCTGGCTCGTACTGGTAGCGCTGTAATGTTGCCATTATGGGACAAAATAAAAATAGATAGTAATGATAGTACTAGTATCTGTTCTCACGTAACAAGAGCAAAGAAAGTAGCTGACCACAGCACAGAAACGAGGCACATAATACTAAAAAAATCTGATGTTGTCTGATGAGAAGCAGTCTGTTTATACTTATTGTGGAAAGACGCGTCCTGCCTTCCATGAGACACGTCATTAGCTGAAGCGCAGAGAATGTTGACATGACGTGCATTGGCGTTGTGAAATGGGCGGTACTCATCAAGTGATCCCAGGGGCGGGGATTATGATTTAGTGCCGCCAGGGCAGGGCAGTTCACCTTAGGGCGATGCGGCAACGGATATGATTAGCACAAGATGGCCGTCCCCTGCTGCCTGATTTCGCATGTGTAAAAATGAGGAAAACTAGGGTAAGGTGCATAGGAAATGTTTGTACGATCGATCAAGGTATGCTTAAAAACACATGCCCGAACCCTCGGAACAATAATTTTTTTGAGTGCGATATTCCTTTAACCCCATTCTCAAAAAAGTTTCCACAATCTTCTGAACAAAGAGATTCCTCTCCTTCTGGAATTGGCTCCATGTTTGTTTCAAATATCAAATATAACAATAAATATACCCCAAAAACAGCACTGTCTCCCAAGGGTGCACATCACCCATCTATACATTTATTGGCATATATAAACATCACTAAAAAATACATTCTCTCAAAGGCTCTATACAATTCAACAGCGTCTGAGGTACTTGAAATCCTATTGGCAGACACCCACCACACACACAATGAACAACCAATCACAAAGCAAACATAAACATTCCACCTTCTCTCCTCATTAATCTTCCTCCATTCCAAATGCTAACTCCGAACTGACAAGTATTTCTCCTACCACTAGAACAATGGTACAATACATGGAATGGATGGAGGAGAATTACCCTACAGAAGAAGAGATTAGAAAAGAAGAGGCTCAAAACAATGCTCCAGAAAAAGGAACACCACAATCAGTATTTTGCAAGTACATTGTATATATTCATGTAAAATGTGACTAACAATTACATTTAAATTAACAAATATCAGCCACCAAGCACATATAATGTATCTACCTATTATAACTATCAAATGTGAATACAACCAACCCACATATTTTGAAAGTGTATTATATCTTCAATTGTTTAAAACAAAATTAAAATATTTTCAAACAGATGAAGAAGCGATTCAAGTGTCTAGAAGATTCACAAAGGAAGCACCACAACAAGTACCCACCGATCTGATGATGGATTCTTTGATAGCATTAAAAGAAATAATGATTAATATACAAAAAGACACACAAGCAATGAAAAAGGACCCTAAACATTTAAAACGAATCGTAAAAATTCAGAAAATATGGCTATAGTACAAGATATATCATGTATTATAACTAAAATTGAAAGAAAACCCACAACCACATCCCCTCCATAATAAACTTATTTTCAGCAAACTGTGTTTGAAGATTTATTTACCCCTTCCAAGTATGTACACCTATACTTGTACATTGTATATGTACACCTGCGTTATTATTGATTAAGAAGTATTTAAAATATTACACTGTTTGCAAACACAACACTCAATACATATTTAAAAAATGTTCCAAACTTAATTAAAAAAAATTAAAATAAATTTAGCCGCGGCCACCAAAATATCCAATTATGCACCATCATCGAAATCGCGCATGGGACACCCCCGCCCCCACTCGTTGTTGCGGTTACCTGCATCTCCAAATGCTGATGGATCATTGGGCTGGATTCTAGCCATGGCTATACATCTATGTATAAAGAAAAAAATATGATATCCTCCTATCAGAATCAGTTCAATGACACACACACTTTAACAAACGCAATTTAATGTACACATTTTTATGACCCTCATATTTTACATTTAATGCATCAAATGCACTATATAACAGATAGAACATTAGTGCATAGTACACTGTTGTTCCCTTTGCCCATACTAACCATTGGGAGAAAAAAAATAACCTAGATTCAAAAAACCCATACAACAATATAACACATTATAAGAAAACACCACTACAAAAAACAAACAGGGATATATAAACTGGGTGAAAGTAAACAATGAACATTATAATGGTAGCAGGCAGAACAAACTATGAGAAGGTTAAGAAAACTTGGAGAACAAGCGAAAACAGGGTCGGATACATAAAGTTGGAGAACAAGTCATCAAACAAATATAGTTTATCACACAACTTTTTTTTTTTTACTTTTTCATTTTTTGCAGCATTGTCTTTTTCATGTTGTCATTTTCATTGTTTTATATTTTGCTCCATACTAAGACATTCCAACATGTCTGAACATGAGAGCACAAGTATTGACAACATCATCATTTGGACCAACAATCCACATGAATTAAAGAAACAGCAGACAGTTGGCACTTCTTCAAAGTGAAGGAACACTGTGCAATAAAAGAGGCAGAAGAAGTACTCTTCACCTTCTACCATAAAACTGTAGACCGTGGACCTTCTAATGTTCCTTTGAAAAGTCTAGGAGCATCAATATAATTAATCCATCATAAAAGAAAAATGCATGGGTCTCATTCCTTACATAGACGGAGATCAGCACCACCTCCAGCACTTGCATCCACTAATGCAACAACGTCAACAGCGGTATCAAATGCACAGACTCCTCTTTCACTGACTCCCGACCTTTCCATGATGCAAATCATGTTTAAACGATGTAGAATCATTAGAAAGGCTAGAAAGATCACTAAGAAAGCTTTCCATACATCTGCTGCTTCCATCTCCAGCAGTACCACTTTCTTTTGAATATAGTTTGACCTTTCACAGGAGGTTACTGTACAACATCTAGTGAAAATCCACTGGGATGATGATAACAATGCAGCTACAAGAAAATACTAAAAGAAGCACATTATAGAAATTAACTTGCACAACACCACCAATTGAATTACCTCACATAACACTCACAACACCTACAGGTAATGCATAGCTCCAAATACATTAGAAGTACAAGAGGTACAATCAAGGAAACCTTCAGCCTTAATAACAAAAAAAATACATGTCCACATTTTTCAAACTTAAAAACTACATGCCTGCTGGTAGCCGCAGCTATTCGCAAAAACTTTCAATTCAAAATTGCATTTCCACTGCAATAAACTTCAAAAACTGTCCCCAACATGCCTATCACCCTCACTACACGCTGCATAGTCCTCCGCCACTTCCCTAGTTCTCTTATTATCCTACAAAATACTAAATTCATATGAGATGCCACCCCACCTAAAATTCCGGGTAGTTGTGGCTACCACATGTCCACAAACGCACGACGTGTCACTTGCTCTAACATAGCCACGGCTACCATAGGGGAGGTGTAGCACCATTAACCAATTAGAAAGTACAACACCCACACATCATACATACCCTGCTCATACAAACTTTCCTGGCTGGAAACATTGAAATACTACAGATATCATGGCTGGTTTGAAAATTGTGTGCCTGATTGGAGACAGTTGGCTGTTTTGGTTGCTGGCTTTTTGTGAGAAACTAATTATTAACCTGGACCTAGGTTTGAGAGATGTTACAATTAAATGGTTTGGATTACAGGGAATGTGTTGGTTCCAGGTTTTTCAAGTCTGAGAAGTACAGGGCACCCAGACGTCATACTAATTCATTGTGGAGGTAATGATTTGGGGAATGCACGAGGGGTAACCCTTACTTTAATGATGAAACAAGACATGGGAAAACTAATGGAACTATTTCCTCACAGCATCTTTATCTTTTCCAATCTCACTCACAGGCAAAAATGGAGTTGGACCACCAGATTTAATGGCAAAATTGAAAAATCCCGGAGAAATGTTAATAAAGCAGTTTTAGAATTCCTGACAGACCACAAACCATTATGGATTGCGAACAACAGCATACAGTTCTACATGGCCAATTTCTATAGACATGACGGAGTACACCTAACGGATGAAGGATGTGCAGTTTTCCTTGTTAACATCAAAACAGTACTCCTGATGTGCTAAAGTTCTACATTCAGTGTACCCTAAAACAGTCCTTTTAAGGACTGCCCATCATACATAAATACACAAATACAAAAAATAATAACCCAAAGAAATGTTTTATTATACCTGTGACTATAGTTGGCTTTTACCCTAGCCACGGATACAAAAGGTCAGTTAGAGGGGGGACTGACTTCAAGTTTCATAGTATAATCCAAATTAAATGATAAATACAGAACAACACTACTGATGTACTTATGTCAATTAACTGCAAAATAACAATCATGAAAACAATACATAACAGTAAACTAGATAGGCAAACATTGCCCACTCACACAACATAATATCACAACTGAAAATACACAACCTAAAATACATTGTATGGCACATCTAAAACTAGACTACAATGGGCCTCATTATAAGTTTGACGGTAAGCTTGCCGGTACCGTTGTTACCGGACTGGCAAACTACGAGGTCTACTCGCGGGTGCCTTTTCACCCACCAGGTCTGACCTGGCGGGCGGACCGGCACCCGCAAGCAGACCTCAAAGGAGGCATGCATCCAACCTCCCCATTCCCATTGTCCAAATGGTCTGAAATGGGAATGGGGAGTAATTTTTTCCGGCGCCAGGGAATGGGCAATTACCGGGTCGGCCGGGGCTGTAATGCCCCAGTAATTGGCCAATTCCGGCACTGGAAAGAAAATGACTCCGGCGGCAGCCGTGCCGGTTTTAACGGCGCGGCTACCGCCGGACTCATAATGAGGCCCAATGTCTCCTTTTTACATTAATTTTGTTAAACTATTTTCTTCTATCTTTCTCCAAAGTCCCACATACTCAAATGTCTGAAAACACACATCGAAGGTAAAAAAAGACTCTCTAATGCCTACCACATCACTGACCATGGCCTTTGGCCATGGCCAGTGATTTTTCACCCCCAACGTCACCATACATAAACTACTTTAAAAAAAATATAAAACACTGACACCCCAAACTATATAGCCGCGAATACCATACTACACATACCCTCAGCTATCTGTAGTATTTTGTAGGCACGAATATAGGCAAAATGGACAGAAAAAAATGCTTTCCACCCTGCACCTCACCATGTGTGCCCCTCATCTGTGGCAGCTCCCCCCACTCCCCAGATGGCCTCCTCACCTCCCCTGCCCTCTCCCTTTCACCCCACAGCACATGCTGATTTTGTGACGCAGTTTGCTTTCAGATGTCAGCTACTCGCTGGTATAGCCGAGGCTACAGAAAGCTTTGTGTTGTAAACTCGGTCCCTGGACCCCCTCCAACTCCCAAATTTCCCTCGGTGCTTTCTAGCCATCTCCTCACCTCTATCCTGATGGCATTCATATTTTTCTTTACCCGCAAATAGCTTTTTACTGCGTTTCATTTTCCCACAACCTCGGCTACAGCCGCGATTATCTCTTGCATCGAGAGAAAAACAAGATGGCGGTCATTTCATTTCTGAAAATCATGATCCTGCAATGCACCATGGGAGAAGGGGCACCCCTTCTCTGTCAAATTCTAAAATAACCACAGCAAGGAGTAACCCTAAACCAGGTAGGGATCGCGAGTCAACGCATCATACCCAAGTTGTTTTGGGTCTCGTCCAGATCCGTCCAGCAGTTTGGGCTGTTCACTTTGGCAAAAACTTACCTTTTTGTCTATGGGAAAATGAATGGGAAGTAGGCTGCAATTTTGGAGAAAAAAAATCTTTTCAATGCTTAATAACTTTTAGATTTTTTTAACAAATCTTTACAAAACTTTGCAGTCTGGGGAGGGGGCTGCAGTCTTTTAATCACTTTCGAAATTTCAGCCAAACTCGTCACTCAAATCAAATGTTATTAACAATAGAATGTTATGGGGTCGCTGCCCTATAATATTTATTCTCTACAGAAGGCTCTGATGTCTTTGTTGAGTTTTTTTGCCTTTTTAGATGAGTTACATTTTTGAAATTCCTCAAGTTCAATACTTTATTGATGGCATGTAGCTTTGTGGTCACTTCAGTGATCAAATGTTTATTAGGATTTCTTTTTTTGGCATTATCTAGTTCTCCCGAGACTTTGGAGACCAAACTTATGACCCTATTGATAATATGGAGGATCACATCTCTGCTGCATTTGGTGGACATTTGGCTGAACCAGAGTTTGTATTCAGGGTTTTCCAGGAAGAGGACTACAGAAAATTGGAATTGGAATCAAAGTGGAATGATGTTGGCTTGGCAAAATTCTATTAAAAGATTCCCAAATAGCTCAGTGTGCAACGTTTTCTTTTTGAGGCATAAGGCGTTTATTACCTCCTCAAACTCAGGAAATCTTGGGCTGTGCTGGAGAGATTTCTGAAATATTGACTTAGAAATGGGGACAACTAATGATCTGTAGGTGTTGATCTGTAGGTGTTGTTCTTTGGTGAAACTAGGCATATCATGAACGGTACCCTAAAATCACAATGAATGAACGACAATGAATGAAAAACAGGTGACCCGTGTGTGGGAACATCAAATTGAAGCCTGAACCGGCAGTGAAACTGGGCAAAATAATGATCAAGGGAAGATGAAATTCTCGAGCAAGGGAAGAGGGGCAAGAGTTTACTACAGGATACAAGGCACATCCCACATTCTACTTTCTACCATAAAAAACACAACACCCACTCCTTCAAGATATTTCTGTTTTTTGCCCTGGTTGTGCTGCTGTCAGCAACTGTTGGGGGGTCCCTAACAAATATGCACATGATGATGCAATTCTCACCCAGAGAGACACAGAGACTCAGAGTGAGGTGGATAGAGAGAAACCAGGAGGGAGACTCAGAGGGTGAAAGAGATTATAGAAAGAGAGCAAAAGAGGGTCTCCTGTTGTTTCAATGAAGTCAATTACTTTGTGGTAATTTACTTTATTGCAGAAACTTTAAATTACTTCAACATGTGTACATGTTTGTAAGGGTCAAGGGGTAGAACAAGGGTTTGGGGGCTTGGGGTAGAGGTGGTAGTGACGGGGAAGGAGGGCATAGGATGTGTATTTGCGAAAGGAGCTGGATTAAGTTCACATGCGTGTACATTCCGACAAATTCAACGAAAATTAATCCAGATCATAACCCTCTCTCATTTTAAAGCACCCAGACTTCCTCCCAGCTTTTCCATCTGAAGAACCTGGCTTTTCATGTCCTGGAGAGCAAGTACTAGGGTGTGTGTTCCCTCGTTCCCCGTGCATGCTCACAACACACCCATGCTTACATAGACACGATGACTTTGTGGAAGGCTTACAACCCTTGAGCCAATGAGGGACATCATCATTTCACATGAATATGTACCAGGGTATATAGCACTGCATCGCACAACCAGTAAAGAAAGCCTAAGGTATATTTTCTTTATACAGTTCGGTATGTATTTCTATACTTTCATTTCACACTCCCAAGTAAAGCACCATTCTCGCGCTCACCTAAAATAAAGTCTAGAGTAACATGACGCAGAAAAAAACTTAGCAAAAACTTTTTTGACATCAAGGTGCTAGGCTTTGTCAATTTTACCACATTAGTTTTACCACTTTATTCCCTTACTTTCTGTTGCCAACAACATTCGCTTTTATACACAGTCTATTCTAGAACATGCCACACTTGGCTCAGGTTTGGCAGTCGCTGAATTAACATTCTGGTGTTTGGCCTGTGGTACAATGTATAGAAATGCCCGGCATTTAAGTTACAAACTTCCAGGATTTCCAGAGCATACTCCAAAGCCCCCTCTGTATCCAACACTAACATTGTGCAATTTAAATGTGCCTCGGAAACAGAACACAATTACCACAACACTTAGGGTCATCTCTCCTTCCCCTATCTTTGGCTGAACTATAATCCACTTAAGAGGACAGGTATGCATCCTTGCTACTTTCAAAACATTCTTCCCAACTGAATCCCTCCCTGCCTCACTCTGTAGCTCTATTTTCCTTGTTTCCCATTCCCTTATCTTCCCCTTGCTTATTTTTCTTCCTTCTGGATGCCACTGGCGGAGGAATAGCACCACACTCCATGGACAAGCCTATTATGACAGAATGCTATCTATGAGGATGTGCAATCCTGTTTTTTTATTTTTGCTTTGTGGAATGGTGCTGGTTTTATCTCTCAGACAGTGAGCACTGCTGACAGATATCACTTTCAAAATAATCCATTCTGAAAAGTACAGTGCACACATATACTTTGCTAGGCCCTTTATACTGACACACCAGAGGGCGTAAAATGCTTTATCAACATGGCAGCTACAGCGTATTATCTGTTTTCCTGAAACAGGAATCAGATTAATTCCAATAGCCATCAGCTGACTTTAACTGTGGGCACCCATGATTTAAACTGTCTTTAACTTCATATGCTCATGACCTGGTGGCAGAACTTTGGTTAAAATTAAAGATTATACTATATCTAGCTTGATATAATGGCACATGAGGAGATACAGTTACAACTGTAAAACGCAATCCAATGTCATTTTAATAGCGTTTGGGCATCCTAACTAAAGGTACAGATGTAAAAATTGGTGCAGTTTACAAATGATAACACTGCCAATTTAGTGACAACTCAACAACACATATTTTTTCATATTATTTTTTTCTACAGAATGATATATATATATTGATTAAGACAGAAGAACAGACGGGCTTTCCACCTCACAGACCTAATCAAGGTATTTATTTATTGTGGTTATTCTGTTAACATGTGTTGACGATCTACATAAGCATAGCATTGCTTACTAATTTTTTGCTTTATTTCTCTCTTTCCTTTTCCGGTTAACGGACCTTGGAGATAATAACGGGCCTGCAATTAGCGTGCCCGTTATTAGCACCTTCCCATTGAGCCCTATGGGGGCTCAAATGGGAATGGGAAATGGCTTTTGGAATGGGGACTTACCGGGTCCGCCTAGGTCGGAATGTCCCGGTAAGTCCCCATTCCACCAGACCGGACCCGGACCCGGTTTTGGAGGCAGCCATGGCACTAATAGCGCCATGGCTGCCTCCAAACTCAGAATGAGGCCCATTGCCTGATTGATAGCTTAACTCTTTCAATGCTTCTTAGTCTGCTTACTCATCATTAACCCAAAAGGCAACACCCAATAATGTTCTTGTTGAATATGGAACTGCCTTGAAAAAGCCCAGACAACGAAATTGATGGCCATGCAGTTGGCATAATTCTTTGGCATTGTTCTTTTTTGTATCGTTTTTTTGATTTCACAATTGATATGTAGGTTTTTTTGGCCTCACAGCTACTAGCCCACTGACATAAATGTATGTTGTGATTTATGGTTTCTAACAACGTAACTTTGAAGAATTGTTATTTTTTGGAGAAGCGCTACATCGAGGGATACTTTTTGAATTTAGTTTTGGTTTAGGTTATAGGTTGTGGACTGATTCCCCAGTGTAGCAGTTCTCAATCACCCTAAATACTTAGGTTGCACAGTCTTAAATGCCCCCACAAACAGTTTCTGTGCAGTCATTTTAATACCGACTGGTTTCATGTGACCCATATGTCCCTTGCAGCAGCAAATCCATGTGTGTATTGTGTCTGCTCTTGGGTGGTCCAACAGATAGTGGACCAGCCAAGGAAACCCTGTGTTCTCTGCTGGGAAGGCTTAACACCTCTGGGATTAGAGTAGAATTTGGAGGCTTCAAAGGCTTCAAAGGGATCCCTGCAATAGAATGGGGCGATAATTACAGGAGTCAGACAGAAGAGAGGGATGCAGTAAGTATAGTATCGCTAGGGAGAGGTAATGTACACAGACGAAGGGTCCATATATTTTGAATATGTCCAGGCCACACTTCCTTCCTGCGACATCCCCTAACTTCCTGCAAAGAGGGCACTCTTGGAGCTCCCATCACAAGAAACAACGCTTGTTATTCCAACAAAGACTGAACCCTTCCAGAAGGCTTTGAACTGACTAATCAGCTGTGACAAAATGATTTTTATATAAGGGGGTAGACCCCCTTCATATAAACATCCATGGATCATCTTCATGGAACCAGGTTCCTGAAGCTTCTTACAAGAATTCACTAAACCCTTGTTTGGGTAAAGACTCCCCATAGTCCCCAGCCATTAGTGTGAACAAAAGGACTTCCAAGAGGGGATCAGACCTTCTCCCTGACTGCTTATGATGAACATTTGAAGTGAAATGGTGTTGAAAAGACCCAACTGCTGCTGGACTCGTAACACCCAGGATTCTGAATGCTGAAGCACCTACCCTGAAAGTGATCCTGGCAACCTTCCTAGTTGGCAAGGGTAGAAGAAGGGCTTACCTTAGCTCGGTACACAGTGGAAGGTCTCCAAGCAACCCAAGGACCAAAAGAATCTGTTGTTGGCTATCTCCGATTCGACTAAGTAGACAAAAAAGGGGTGGGGGCAGCTTTTCAGTTGTTTGTGAGGGTTGTGTCCAAGCTATATTTTTCAACACGAAATGAAGGTGGGGCAGCACACCATAACAATTTATTGGTGCATTTGAGCATATATAATTCTCAAGGGTGAATGAGAATATTCGGGTGATGGGAGAAAAAAATGGTCAGAACCTAACTTGTGTCCTGGGAGCAAGAACATCCATTTTATGTAGATGATTTCTTTGGATTTGGCAAGTCTTGACATCAATCAAAGAAAACAATTAGAAGACAGAAAAGGAGAGCATAGAGAAGGTTCTATCTATCCCTGCCTGTTTGAAACCCTGTTTCTAATTGGCGCTGGTGTGCCGCCTATCTAATAGTGGATGGAACAAGAGAGTAAGCACAACAATTATAGATTATTTGGTTATCAACTATTTTTGTTATTGCAACTTGACTCTAGATTCTCATTCACTAACCCAGATTCACTATAATTGGTGTCACTTGATCCACAAACGAAGCCTTTCACTGTAGGATAGTGGGGGTACACTGAAGAGCAGGAGGTTGGGGCTTGCATAGGCCTTAGTTCTGCCACCTCTGTAAACAAATGTACCACTTTACTCCAGAAGGCACTACTCAAAAGTCCTCCCTCTTCTACTGAATGTTCCACTACATTCAAGACAGCTATGAGTGGGAGGTGGGCACCTGACAAGTTAGAATCTTATGCACCTGGATTAATATAGTGCCATCCTAGCTGACACAGAACTAAGCACTGCACAAGAGAAGGGAACATGCACTCTGAAAACAGAGCTAGTGGAGTGGAGTCTAAGGATCGAGTCTTGTAGTGTGAATGGGGAAGGAAGGCTGGCCAGCATTTGGTGAGTGTTATGTACAAAGGGAGGCTTTCACATAACCAGTAGTTTAAAGGTAAAGAACCTTTTATTTGCAAGTTGATGACATAAGACGACCCCCAGCAGGAGGAGTACAATCTTCCCACTAAGGCCCTGCTTCTTCACTGGCTCTCCTTGGAACCCTGCTACATAAGATGCAGTTCTATGTTCTATAGTATCTAAGTGACAATAGACATAGTGAAGGAAATATTATACACTCATGGTTTAACAGGTAAACATTGGAAACACTGCACATCCTAACAGTGAGGTGTTTTTTTTTTCATTTCAATTACTGCCTGAAGTGAAGGAGTGAGGGGATTTGCCCAATGGAGTGTTATGATAGTTTCTCCATTATTAACAGCATGACGTACCACGTCATGCTGCATGTGTTGTATAACGTTCTGAAATAACTGGAGCGTGTTCGTGTATGGTTCCAGAATGTTACGGGGCCATACACGAAGACGCTCCAGGTCTGATGGTTGGCCTTCCAGGGGGCTCCTCCCAATAAACTAATGTAGTCAGTATATATTACGCTCCAGTGTGTTAATTACAATACACAACAAATGGCGACGAGGAGCTGGGAGGGAGCCCCCAGATGCGACAAAGGAATGAATGGGAGACTTGTTACACACAAGTTAGGAAATTGACGACTGAACCTGCGCAAACCCATTTTGACTCGACGATAAAAGAAGGCAAGTGCATGCGAGTGTAGTATTACGGAACAAAGTGAATGGGTGTTTAAAGTAAAACCAGGCGAATTAACGCACCGCATGCATCTTGTAAATCTGTGCTCGAGCCGCAGTCAACTGAAACGGACATTAGAGGAAAGCACCCATATGCGTGTTTTACGTGCCGACGCACGTCTTTAAGGATGGTTGTCATGGCAACATAACAAGTGATAGACAAGCGCAACTGCATACAATACGCTACGTATTAATAACGCAGCTAGCGAACCACGCTACAAATTAAAGACTGTACAGCCGCTCTTGATAAGATTGGGCATGCGCGCTGCAGTAAATTTAATGATATATAGGCAAAGTTGATTGGAAAAAAAAAAAAAAAAAAAAAAAAAAAAAAAAAAAAAAAAAAAAAAAATTTTCTCCATAAAAAAAAAAAAAAAAAAAAAGTGGTACCCAGTCGCATACAAGGAAAATTAGGCCGCCATGCAAAACAATATCGTTCCTCCAATGAAATTTCTGGCACTGCCAGGGAATCCTGTGTGTCCATGGGAGCAATGGCAAGACAATTTTCAGGTATACCTGAGAGCAGTAGGAGGATCCAAGTTTAATGATGATCTAAAGGAGGCAACATTGCTCAACTGTATAGGTACTGAGGCACTAAGAATTTTCAGGAATTTGCCAGATTTGGACCACACGGATGTAGTTGTGGGTGGTGAATCGTCAGCTGGAGCAAGGAAATACGATGTAGCAATTACTAAACTGACCAAACATTTCGGGAACAAAACAAATGTTGTGTTGGAACGATACAGATTTTTCACGAGAAAACAAAATAAGGGTGAGAGCATAGATGCCTACATAGCTGCGTTAAGAGGTTTGATGGCCACATGCGCATTCACGGGAGTGGCAGATGAATATTTGCGAGACCAGCTGGTATTACATGTGGCGGATACACGCATACAGCAACGTCTGTGGCAAGCTAAGAATCCTACATTGGACCAGGCAATTGAAATAGCCAGGTCAATTGAGCTTGGCGAAAAATGCTTGAAGGAGGTTCAAGGCAAAATAGAGACTGCTGAGATAAAGTTGGTCAGTGGAGTCACAGATGGACAGTATGGAAATGAAGAAGAGTTGGTTGCTATGGTCAAAAGAATAGTCAAGGCAGATGCTGATGCTGGACAAAGACAAGAAAGAGATGGCTTATACAGGATGTCTAACAATTGCTTCAAATGTGGTCGTTGGAAACACATCAATGTGGAAAGAGAATGTCCTGCCATATCGGCTGAATGCTACAGATGTGGAATGGTAGGTCATTTTGGGAAGTTGTGTCGGAATAGCAGAGGCAGAGGCAGATTCAATAACCGACATACAAGGTATAATGGTCGTTACAATAGGGGAAGAGGCATCACTACGACAAGTATAAAAGCCTTGGAAGAAATAGGTGGTCCAAGTAGTTTGTTGGCGATATCAAACAGATTTGAAGAAGAGGTACAGATACTAGCTTTCAAATCTACCGAGAGTGGTGCTGGAGCATGGGTGTCAATGGAATTGGATGGAGTAGCGTTAAGAGTCATGGTGGACACAGGCTCACCCTATACTATGGTGGATGCAGAGACGTATATCAAGGTACTTAAAAAAAGGATGGAAGATTTACAACCGACAAAACTAAAGGCTACGGGATATGGCAAGACTCCAATCAATGTAATTGGTTATGTGTGGGTACATCTGAATTTTGAAGGAAGGAAAACGTATTGTAAATTATTCGTAGCTGAAGATGGATTTGCTATAGTTGGATGGTGGGAACAAGCTGCACTCAAGATTCGCATACATCCAGGAGAGAATGTACCAATTCTGTGTATTACCGAAAGTAGTTGCAGCACTTCAGAGAATTTGGCCAAGAGCTTCCCCAAAGTGTTTAATGATAACATAGGAACCCTTAAAGGCTTCAAACACAAGATTATACTTAAAAGGGGAGCAAATCCTATAGTACACAAAGTAAGAAACATACCCATTGGCACCAGGGAGGCATTGAAGAGTGAATTGGAGAAATTGATTGTACAAGACATAATTGAACCTATAGAAAGTTCAGAGTGGTTATCCCCCATCGTTATTGTTAAAAAACCCAATGGATCGATCAGGATGTGTGTTGACTTAAGGGACCTAAATGCCAACATTTGGGTGGATCGTCATCCTCTACCGAATATAGGAGAAATGTTGACCACGATGAAACCAGCAAAGTGGTTCACAACACTTGACTTGTCGTCAGCATATCATCAAGTGATGTTGGATGAAGAGTCCAGGCATTTGACATCATTCATTACCCCTCTAGGAGCATTTCGATATAAGAGAATGCCATTCGGACTGGCTTCTGCAGCTGCAGTATTTCAACGTTTAATGCATCACCTGTTCGATGGTCTTCAAGGAGTTCATTATTTCCAGGACGATATATTGATATCAGCAATGTCCGAGGAAGAACATGATGCTAAGTTAATGGGGGTATTACAAGTTATACAGCAGAAAGGCATGACACTAAAAATCGATAAATGCAAAATAAAACAGAATGAAGTAACATATTTGGGTCATTGCATAAATAATGAAGGAATAAGGCCCAAAGAATCGCTGGTTGACACCATTCTTAAGATTCCAGATCCACTCAACAAAGATCAATTACGCAGTTTTTTGGGATTAACAGAGTATTATTCGAAATTTGTAGACCATTATACTGACAGAACAGAACAAATGAGAAAACTAATGTGCAAGGGTACAAGATTTGTTTGGTCTGAAGAATGCAAAAATGAATTTGAAAAAATAAAATCTATGATCAATAAGGCACCGGCACTTAAAATGTTTGATTCAAAAGCAAAAACCAGAATATCAGTGGATGCCAGCAACATGGGATTAGGTGGTGTATTAGAGCAAGTTCAAGATGGTGAAGTAGTTCCCATTGCCTTTGCATCCAGGACATTGAGAGGAGCTGAAAGTAATTACTCCACTATTGAGAAGGAGGCCTTGGGAATTAAATGGATCCTTGAGCATTTTAAAAGTCTAGTATGGGGCATACCGATTGAAATCAGAACTGACCACAAACCATTGATACATGTTTTCAATTCAAAAAATCCACATATGACCTCACCGCGCATAAGAAGGTGGATCTTGATTGTTATGCAGTATAATGTCAGTATAAAATATACCCCAGGAAAATCTAATGTTGTGGCAGATTGCTTTTCTCGATTGCCTTGCAAGTCAGAGGTGATGGAAGATGAAGAAAACAGCAAATTAACAGATGATCAGAACATGGAGTGCATCATTGCACATATACATCCGAGTTTTTCAAAGGAAGAATGGATTGAGGCGAGAGAGCAAGATTATGAACAGAAACAAGTAAGGAAAGCCATTGAAGATGGGTGGACAGTGGTTGAAAAAAACATTAAATCCTGGGAAAGATATAAAGATGAATTGACGTGCGATACCACATGCGTTTATAGAGGAGATCGTATAATTCCCCCTGTAAAGATGAGAGAGAGAATTATGAGAATAGCGCATGAAGGACATATAGGAAGAAATTTGACCAAAAGGAGGGTGAGAGAAGCCTACTGGTGGCCTAACATGTGGGGTGAACTGGAAGCCCTTGTTAAAGATTGCACAGCTTGTGCAGTGAGCGATAAAAGCAAGACGACACGCGCCACACCATTACAACCAGTGGAAATTCCAAATACTGTATGGTCAAAACTGGCCATTGATATAGCAGGACCATATGAAACTTTAGGGCCACAGAAAATTTATTTAATTGTGTTGGTTGACTATACGTCCAAATGGGTGGAGTGTGGCATAGTAGAAGAGTCCATTTCAGCAATGAAAGTGATGAAGTTTTTAGAGGAGATCTTTAACAGAGAAGGAGAACCTCAAGAAATTATATCAGACAATGGTGCCCAATTCATGTCAAGTGAAATTCAAAAGTTTTTCAAGGAAAGAGCAATCAAACATTCCACCACAGCCTTATATCATCCAATGGCAAACGGATTGGTAGAAAGGATGAATCGCTTTATAAAAGGTATTATTCAGTTAGCCATTGTCAACAATATACCTTGGAGAGAAACATTGAAGGAAGCACTAAATACGTACAAAGTTACACCCCATTCAGTAACAGAGGAAGAACCTTTCACATTAATGAGAGGGAGGATAGCCACGAACAGACTTAGACCTGCATGGATAACAAGAAGAAGAAACAAAGAAATTAACTTGGAGGAGATAGTCAACAAAGTAAGAAGGAAACAAGAAGTATACAAAAACTATTATGACACACAGAAACATGTCAAAGAATGCAGTTATAAGAAAGGAGATTGGGTGAAAGTGAGAGAACCCAGGCGAGTGATGAAGGGAGAATCAAAATTTCGTTCTCCACAAGAAATAAAGGAATGTTCTGGAAAATCGGTTATTTTCGAAGATGGGAAAAAGTGGTCATGTGATGACATTATCCTGGCCAAAGAGGAGGAAACTGAAAGGAACAGGAGAGAATCGATGACAAAAAGAGAAATATTCAAAGATAAGACTGATGGACTAATACACATGAACAAGTCGCATGTTACAGAGAATAAACAGGTAGAAAGTGCAGGAGATAACCTATCATCTGCGAGGATCAAGAAAAGTGTATGGAATCGAAATCAAGACTATGTGTATTATTAGAGATCTTTTAAAATTGAGACTACATATGAACAGACAACAAAGAAATCTCATGATAAAGTGTATCCTTTCTGGTTGTTTTTCAATATATTTGTAGTTATACGCAGCACTTATGCATAACATGTAGATAACTGTTAGGCAGCCTTTGGCTATTAATGTTGGTTAAATTATTGTAGAGGGGAAGATGTTATGATAGTTTCTCCATTATTAACAGCATGACGTACCACGTCATGCTGCATGTGTTGTATAACGTTCTGAAATAACTGGAGCGTGTTCGTGTATGGTTCCAGAATGTTACGGGGCCATACACGAAGACGCTCCAGGTCTGATGGTTGGCCTTCCAGGGGGCTCCTCCCAATAAACTAATGTAGTCAGTATATATTACGCTCCAGTGTGTTAATTACAATACACAACATGGAGTTGGTAGGTGGTTCAATATTTCAAATGAGTAGCCTGACAAATCCTATTTCCTAGCTTTCTTTCCTGCAGTTGTTGGTGTTGTCCTGGTAATATCATGCCTTTGTACGATGCTTTGGCCTCCTGAGATCTTGAGTTTCTTTTCCAAGTAGAATAGAGAGCTGGCTACCATTGCCTTGTCCGTGATGCCAACTGTTTTGAAGATGATGGATGTTTGCCCTGGTGGCCAGTGCACTACTCCGAGGTTGAATCTTTTTGTACTTCTAATGAGGTAATATATGTCACAGTGGATGACTTTCAGGCTGTCCAAGGTAGATGTCAGAATGCCCATGAGTAGGGTGTTGTCACAATCCAGATGAGAGGTAACCAGGCCTTGGAAGGTGGTTCTGAAATCAGAGGTGGGATGGATTTCATAGAGGAAGGTTGCTTTGTTTTTGGGAGGATGGTAGATCAGGTTACTCTGGATGCTTATTTAGTGGCAGGTTCGGAGTTGCATGAAGGTGGGTTGAGAGGATTATTGTATGGTGCTTGCCTATGGTAAATTGTCTATGCCTGTGAGCCTTCCTTCAGTGTTTCCTCATGCTCTTCGTTCTGTATCCTTTAACCTGGGAGAAAGAGTATGTCAAGACTGTGTGTGGTGGTTGAGGACAGCCATGTCTCTGTGAGAGTGTGAAGGTTGTGTGTGGTGATGTGGTTGATGAGGAGTACATCATTGGGGGAATGCAGAGTATGCTTAAAAGAGAATGAGGTTGCTTGATTGCTTAGTATGTTATTGGTGAATGCAATATGGATGAAGCTGAATGGGTGTGGCAGTATGTATGCTGAATGTGTGTGGTGGGTGTCTGTAAGCTGGGGAGACGATGTTAATGAAGAGAGATTTGTGCATATAGATTCACATTGTGCTTTCTTACATGGGTTTGATGGAATAGGGGTTCTCGTAAAGAACATCTGTTGCCCTTGTCGTCCATGCCCTTAGTCAATGATGCCTGGGTAAATAACAACTAGGCATCCTATGATAAGGGTGCATTGAATCAGGGACTCAGCCAATCAGGGCACTACACCTTCTTCCTCTGCTCAGTTGAAGATAGGGTCACAGGGATGCCCCCCTCATCCTCATGAACATGACAGCCCGAAGAGTTAAGAAAGCACAAAGCCACTCATTATTTGGACAACCTCCAGGAGCACCAGTGACTGACACGTATGCAGCAAGATATTCTCTCAGACAGCCATTCCAACCGTATCCAGTAAATGTCTTTATGGATACAGGTGCCTCAACAGTGGTAAACCCAAATGCCACGAAGAATGACGTTGACTGAAAATGTCGAGAAACCACAGTGCTGACATCACTAGTGATACCATGACGAAGCTGCGTTAGTCATGAAGTACACTCACAAACATGCACAGTTTTACACAAACACACACTTGTATTCACGAAGAACATGATTACAAAGTTCTGTAGATAGAGCACATATACATATTCATACTGTCAAAGCTTTTATTATTTTCTCATTAGCCAATTGCAGAAACACTGAACGCAAGGCAACAACGAGATGCAGCGCAAGCTTGCAGATGCTTATGGCAACTAAAACTTAGGAACTACAGGAGTACATAAGGGGCATGGTAGGGCTGAGTACGACTAACCTATAGGTAATATAGCACAATATAAGTGTATAAATATCAGACTATAATTTTAATGAAAATCACATAAGTCCTCAAGCCACACGGTAAGAAACGAATGGGAGCAGAACCAGGCTGTTCAGAGCGGGAAGGCCAGAGCTCACAGCCAAGGTCAGAGATAAACAGCACATTCCAAACTTAAGACGACAAGAAGCCACCTGCAGAAAAAAAGAATAAATCCTCATAATTGCAGAAGAGAAGAGCTTGATTTTGTGGTCTTCAACCACTTGATGCAGCCGAGCTAGACAATGGATATTCACCCATGGTGGGAAGATGAACAGTTCTCAGCCACCCAGATGACCAGCGACACACAGACAAGTTAATGTTGCAACGAGAAGCGCACTCTCATAGGCAAAAGTGGTATTACTAACAGATACAATGGAAATATATAGTCATTTCACATCACCTTGGAGAGGTGCAGAGAGGGCTGAGAACCAAATTGGGCCTTGGGCCTGAGGACACCGGTTCCAGCCAATCAAGGGACAGAAATCCAGGGCTGGATGGCAGTGGGCAAGGGCCAATGGTAATCCTGTGACCCTGAAACAATGCAATGTCACGGTAGCATAGCTCAGCGGCAACATGCTCGCCTTGGAAGCAAGACGACAGGGAGCACCACAGGTTTGATCCCCAGGTCTGTGCTTAGACACCTCAGGGTATGGAGCACGTTATAAATACCCTATCATAATAGATAGTTTCATGGGGAAGGGGCAGACTAGCCACCTGACATGGAAGGTCCAATAGAGTAAGATATATATAGGCGATCCATATGATATGATATAACATGTATAGAGTGCCTATACACAAGTGTTTCAACGTGTACATACTGCCTACCACTCCGAGCACCGAATTAACAAGGTGCAGGCGATAGGTTTTTGCGGGAGGGCCAAATGCTGATGCTATTCCGCATCAAACCCGGGTGGCATGTTTGTTGGAATTGTGACTCTGGAGTTCTTTTAAATGTCCTGTATGATCACTCTCGGTTTTTGTAATAAACAACAATTCTAACTTGCCCTTGGCTGAGTCCTCCATTTATTCAGGGGGCAGAGTTGTTGGGCCCTGGGCAGCTGAATGGGTGAGCTCGTAGTAACCTTCAAATAGTCTGGCGTACTGTGAACACTCCAACAGAGCGGAATATGGTCAGTAGTTCCTTCCTTTTGGGTCCTCAGCAAGTGGTAAGAGAGGGAACTGGCCATGTGATCAGTAGGCTAAGCTAACTGATTGAGGGTGAACAGGTTAAGTGGATGGTATTTTCAACCATGTGACTGATGAGAACAGTTTTCGTCACATGATTAGGACCTAAGCCAATCATAGTACTGCATCTTCATGCCTTCCTCATTGCTATCAGCTAGGAGGCAGTCGGATGTGTTAGTTGCGAGGTCCTCAGTGAATGGTGGGAGTGGACCTGGTCCTATGAACAGGAGTCTCGATCAAATGAAATAGTATCTTCATTTGTGGTGGAAGAAAGCAACGTCACACTAAGAGGGTGATTAATTGAATGACCTCTCAGAGATTCAACAATCATCAAACAAAAGGTACAGACACAGCAACATCTCATCTTCCCTGAATGTCCACCAATCAGGCAATAAGGAATATTGTGAGTGATACCTTGGTTCCCTCAAGCACCTCGCCTGACACATCACATTATGCAACACTTTACAGATTGGGGGAATAATCATGCAGGAAAAAGGGTGGGCTAATAGATCTTTCATGATGACAAAACAGATCACTGAACAGTTGAAAAAGGCTGACCCACCTTGTGTGGAAATGTGGCAGGTTGAGTTGACCAGATCGGCCTCCTATGGAAATCTAATAAATAAAGCCCAATAGCTGAAGGAGATTTTGTCACCACACACGGTATGTTCATACGCCTGAAAAAGGTTGTTGAGGAAAAGAGTGGACAATGACTTGCAAGGGCCCTAGGGGCTGGTCGGAATATCTGTGAAAAAGACTCCATTTGATTGTAAAGTAGAACAGACCAGCATTGTGAGACACAGGTGTGATGCATCTCTATACAGGAGATATATTGTTAATGCCAGCTTGCAGGGCAATGACCTGGTCTTACCTTGAATGTATTGTCTTGCGTACACCTTCCTCATGCTGTATACCTTGAGTGTAGGCCTCATATGCACGAACATTAATACACAATACCAAAACTATAATAATGATATTCAGTTTGTTGCATCCACACCCACTAGATTACGTGTTCATTGGTTTTCTCTTTTTCTTCTTCCTTCAGTTATGCTCTTATTTGATTTTTCTTCGGGTGCATTATAAAATGGTGACTAATGTTTCACGGTGACATGCACGAATAATTGACAGTTGATGACACTAAATAACATTCTACTGCATAAAATGATAAATGTTTTGCATACTTTTCAACAAGTCTACAACCATCAATATGTTTGATCTAACACAAAATAAACCAGTGACAGAGGAGTGATGTCTCTAAAATCTCTCGTGCGGCTTGGAAATACAGGTAGGTCCCACATATTGCTAAAATGTAATTGTTGGAGAAAATCGTAAAACCTTTGTGAAAGCAACAGAGACGCATTCCTATCCCTGGCGTCATCACTGCACACAATCCGAAATGTACTATGCCCTATACACATTAGTGGTAATAACACAGACCTAATTTTATCGTTTTTCACCCCCCCTAAAATGCATGGACCCCATCATGTTCAACTGAACAGACCATTCAGCCATCCCATTCTCCTCACCAAACTGGCTGAAAGCCCACAAGGTTCAGGATTAATGGCCCATAGCGACACGTCATTCCTTCAGAAATGCTCCAGTAGAGGCACTGGATTAACATTTCTCCATCGTCCCCACCTTTGCAGATGTCACCTTGATGTTAGAAACCTTTAGCTAAACCTCAAACACCAGACCAGAAATATTGTCCCAAGCTTCCCGTTTATCAGAAAAGTCATCAATGAGGTAGTTGGAAAGCAACTACTTGCAAAAAATCAAGCAACCTGGCCTGCTCCGGGCTTACCAAACAGTATCCACCCTAAATGCAGCACTAAAACAGCCACCATCCAGGTGGTCGATGACGCCCTTCAAATAGAGGGGACTCATACCTGCTAGTCCTCTTGGACTTCTCAGCTGCGTTCGACATGGTCGACGATAGCACACTACTCACACTCCTTGCACACAGGATGGACTTCTCTGGCATGGCGATGAAATGTTTCTGATGTTTCCTATCTGGCAGACAACAGGCTGTTTAGATGGGCTCCCTCTAGTCCAGTCGCCCATGGAGTCCCACAGGGTTCCATTCTCTCCCAGACATCTTAAACCTATATATGGAATCGCTGATCTCACAAATAAATGACCTCAAGATCCTAATACACCAAGAATCAGATTATACACAATTATACCTAGAGGGGAAGGGCCCACAGGATATCACTCTCCTTTTCTTATGGTTTGAAACTATTCAAACATGGATGGCAAGTTCCCACCATGGCCACCCCTACAGGTCGAAACCCACTCAAAGATAGCTGGATTAAATGCACATGGAAGGGTTCAACCCTGAGCTCACTCACTCAGCAAAAAGCCTTTTTCAACAACACATTGCGGAAATGGTTCAAACAGCCTGGTGTAAGAACGATTTACTCAGTAAGTGCAGGCCCTGCCACCTGCTGCAGGACATCCCAGGAGTATAGCTCAGGGCTGATGCGTTTGTCTGGGAAGAAAGACAATGCATAGCAACACAGGTTCGAATCCCAGGCTTGTGCTTAGAACCCGTGCCCGGTATTTAGTGCGTTATAAAAGAACAATTATCATTATAATCCTACTGGTGGTGCAAGCTCTATTGATATCAGTGGAGGTAACAGCCACCTCATCAAGCTCCCGACGGTGTATCTTTCCCTCCTCAAAGTAGCCTACAATGTCACGGCTCGTCTGATCAGCAGCTCTATGCCCCAAGCTTGCACAAAATAAACCGGCTTTCCATCCGTCTCGCCCAGGATGTGGTTCAAAATCGTGTGCCTCACTCACAAAACAACTACCACAGGTATGCCGGCCTGCCTGATGGTCAAACTAAAATCCTCGGGTGGCAGGCACATGGTCATCATGCTGCAAATCCATCTCCAGACTGGAAACTAGACCGGCTCGTAAGGAGAAAACTGGGAAACAGTCCCTTTCATGCTACCGTTGAGTCTTCTGGAACTCCATCCTGGTGGCAATCCAGTCGCTTTCATTTTAGGAAAGAACTGAAGACCTAGCTCTTCCAAAAACACCTTGGTGTAATCTAAATTCTGGTTATATTGTGCATTTGCACATCCTTATATTGTTCTGCGATAATTATTACTAATGTGTACTTGATAACTTGTTCAATTCTTGAATTCTTGCTTCCAATGTTTTGCTCTATGACTTGTACAGAACTCTACTGCTCCCAAGCTAATTTGACACTATAAAAATATACAATAAATAACAAATGCCTGTAAATTACAAGAACCTCCTTTGAACAACAAACACATCAAAGCACAATAGTAAATGCCTCCCCTTGGATCGGTCTTTGACACATGAAACTTAGACCTCTGTTGTGGATCCGGATTGAGGCCCAAGGACTCCAATCCCTGTGTGGGTCCAATCACTAGACGGATGCATTGAATGCACTGAGAGCCAGGATTGAAGTGTTCAGACACAGATGTGTTTAGCACTGAAATGGTATCTTGGTAGTGGTGTTTTGCTGTGCTGTGTTAGAGCCTTGAGAGACTGCCGCAGGTCTGGAATGAGGTGTGCTGGCTGGCCTTCATGCTCATTTCCTGATAGGTGTTAAGGGCGTGGCGAGACTTAGATATGAGGTGTGTATTGATTGCATTTGGTCCTGTGCAATCATTCTTGGCATGACATTCCAACATACGGGGAGTGCCGTGTTATGTCATCGGCATTCTGTTGACTTGTCGCCCAGGTGGATAGGACTTTGAACTGGCAAGGAGACATTCAAAGGCGGCGCAGAGACCCCGGTTTAAATACATCTGGGAGAGGTTTCAGAAACACATCAAGATAGCAAAAGTAAGAGTCTCTAGTTTCGCTTTGACCAAAACACTTGGCAACAATAACAGGGAGAGGTGGCAACTGACTCGCCCTTGCCAAAGGTTAGTTCGGTATATAGTATATCTATATTTTGATCAGTATGTAGATTCTCTATATCTGTTCTCCCAAAAATCATATATGAAATATCTAAAGTCACCCCTTATATGCTGTTATTGATGGAAACTAACAGAGTGCCCGATTCATATTTTTGAGATTAGGTAAGTACCTGTGAATAACAAGTCTTCCAGATGCTCCAGGCATCTCCAGATCTGCTCTAGTTTTAAGCTTTTTTGTATTTGGTTTAAGGGTTTTGATGAAAACCGTGAGGCTCAAAAGTGTCAAAAGCCCCCTGCTGCTGTGATCTCCACCTGAGCACACACAATCTAGTGAATTTCAGAAACATTTAGTCCACACGCTACATTTATCTTGCAGCATGCCTTACAAAAAAGTGTAATCAAAAACTCTATACTGATACGGTTCTTCTTCATTTGCGACTCGAAAGGTAGAAAGGCCTTATAAAGGTAGAAAGTAGGACTTATATTGCAACGCAATGCAGCACTGTCTCCTTTGCCCTATTATGTTTTAAACTCAATTTTACCAAAACTTCTTTTATATATACAGTACACAGATTTATTTTGTGTACATTCGGTAAAGAAATATATATATTTGCTTATTTTTGTCATCTCATTGTTTCAGAACTCAACATGTAGGTTCCCCTGCCTATTTCCATCCTACTGCCCTTCCTGGCATAAATGGGGCTGTTGGGGCTGTCCATTCTTGAAGGTACTAGAGTGATGACTGTGAGGGTTTTCAGTGGGAGTGAAACGTATGGCATGTTTGCTGCAGTTTCTCACCAGTCCTTTGTACTTGTGGTTCCAAGGTGAGATATTTGTCTATAAGAGTTCGAAGGTTTTTCTCTGGCTGCAGACATTTTCCCATCTCTTTCAGAAAAAGGATTGCCGTAGGGTACATTGTCTTGGTTGCAGAGATCATCATGTCTGTTTCGTTTGGGATGAGCTTTCATCTGTTATTGATTATCGAGGAGTCTATTAGAGATAAGCTTCGGCCACTGTAATTGGGGACTTGTTGGGTTTAGGTTTCATTTGTAGACAATGTGGGTGTAATCTGCATATTTGAAGCAGGGAGGTCCTTGTTGCTAATGATGTCCATGTGTTGGTCAATGTATTTTGAGGAGGGAAGAGATGCTGGATTCCTGTGGAAGAATGCAGGTGCTGTTCAGGGGGTTTGATCTGAAAGGTATCATGTGGCTATCGTTTGTCTTGTTGGAGAGAAATTACATCACCCATTAAGGGGCTGTTAACTTCAGTCCTACGTCAATCAGTCTTTCTATGAGTATTTCATGAGTATTGTATCGAAAGCTGCTAGCAAGTCAAGGAGGATGAGGCTACTTGAAATGTTGGCATTATGTTGTCATTTAGATTGTCCCAGAGACAAGAGGTTTGGTTCAGTTCCTCTCATTGTCCGGAATCCTAACTGGGCCAGATGCTGAATGTTATTGACCTTCACTAGGTCCAGTAGAATTTTATAGATTTATTTTTCCATGAGCTTTAAGGGCTCTGGACATGAGAGGCTGGGTGTTAGCGAGCAAGGTCAGTGGGATTAGCAGGCAAAAGACTTGTTACATCAGCAGATACTGGCCCTTTGCAGAAGGCTTGGCTTGAAATTGACCAAGCCACTGTGGCAAAATGACTATAAAAGGGGGAGCGATCTGCCCACTGTAAGGAATTCGAAAATCTGCACCGTGGGTGTGCGCTCACCTGGGCTTTTTAGAAATTTTATATGAAATTGAATGATGGTAGATCAACCTCTTGAAAATGTGTGGGGCTAGGACATTTTCGATCCAGTCGAGCCCATCGAGCTGCAATCGAGTGCACTGCTGACTGTTGCTACACCGCAGGGCTTTAGAACTGCCAACCACCACTGAGACAACAATTTCTGACCCTGAGCCACTGTGTAGGCCAGCTTTCAGCCATCCGCCCAGCCTCAATCGATGAACTGCCGGACACCTGATACCCGCAGCTGTCTCCCGTCTAGAACTCTGTTGCAGAAGCTGCAAAGTGCTGTAAAGCCGACTCCACCCTGTCCAGCAACAAAAACATCTACAGCACAAGGTACATTGTTGTTCTGTCTCCCTGGTCCTTCTCCGAAGGCCCCTAGTGACATTTATGATGCATTGCTCCCTTCGTGTTGAAACCAAGTATCATTCAACTATTGTGATGAATCATTATACCGACTACCCTCCTATCAGTATCCAGAGTGCATCCCTTTTCCTTCTTTGAAACTGTCTATCCTCTGCATTCCTGAACAGTTTGGGTTGTATTTTGTAGTGTGCTACAACCGTCTGTTGTGATAATAATAAAGTAGATATTTTTATACAACCTTGACTGGACAGACTCTTTTATCATTGGGTAATAATTCTATTTTTGCTGTGTTGCAACTAACCAATGATCCACAACCTTTCGGACATAAGCCTGCCATTCCGTCCACGTTACCAAAATTGGAGACAGAGGTTTAACATTGACTTAGAAACCGATTTTCATCCCTGGACCATTGGCGCCCCGGAAGTTGATTCATCACACTAACTCCTGGATCAGATTATGTTTCTTAAAAGGGTATTGATTGGAGTCTTCATTATCACCAGTGTCCTTATCACCGGTCCTGGGAGATAGAACCACTATGGTTTGATAATGTTGGGTACTTTTTGCAAGTTGAAGTCAATGTCAAAATGGTGGAGTTGGTAAAATGGGGCAAATTTCGCGATCGTCAACAAACGGCAATTGATTTTAAACTTGAAGGATGCTTTGTAACAGGTGATGCGTAGATCCTCATGGTTCCATGGCTCAATGGTGTCTCGATGCCGTGAGCCAATTCAACTGGGCCCAAGAACACGGTGTAGTTCAACAGCAGGAATTGGAATGTAGGTACTGGAAACAGGCAGGTGGGTGTGGAGGCAAGGCTCGAAGTGCATTGAAGCAGTTTGAAAAGTGCTTTAAAGCAGACATCGGTAGATGTTTGTGGATGCACTCCTCCTAGCTTCTTCACTGGGCTTGTTTATCCTTTAAGGTGGACTGCCCAAAGCTAAGGAGAGTGTTGCAGTCAGCTGCCTTGTCCTTGGTTTGGTTCAGAGACTCTCTGACACTTTCCACCTAAGAAGCTTGGTGCAGAGCCTAGCAGGGCACGCTCTGTGCTGGCTGGGTACCGGTTTTGGAACTGAGGGTCCCCTGGATTCAGAATCTCTCTCTTTCCCATGGAGATGTTTAGGGGAGGGATATTGCTTCTTTCTCTTGGAGGTCCTGGCCTTCCTTCACTGGCAGAAGATGTGAGGCAGACTGTATCTTCAGCCAGGGTCCAATGCTGGGTTCTTCTTGTTGCTCCTTGCAAAGTCTTCAGATGATCTCCCCAAAAGAGGGGCTCAAGCCTCTTTGAAAGCCAAATGGACCACCGGGATTGGTGTAGGCTAAGCCTACCTTAATAAACCAATCCTGGGTACCCACCAACAATCTCCTGTATGCGCGAGATTATAGGCAGTGTGCATTTCAACAGAAAAGGTAAAGGGGTGAGAACATGTAATACTAAGTCCCACCCATCTTCCTGTCTTTTGTGGATCAAAGGGTCTGTCTGGTTAAAGGAGCTCTCTCTGGTTCCTGATTAAAGTGGCAGGTCTCCCTTGAAACTGCGGCGCAACCAGACTTTCTGGTGCCGTGAATCGACATACTCGTACTTTCTTAATGGGGTCCCCCTGCGGGATGACTACTGTAATACACGCAGTCCCAGACATTGCATTTCTCTGTCAAAGTAATACTGAGGGCGGGAGCTGGCTTCAGGTTGACGCAGTGCATCTGAAAGGTTGTTGGGGTTTCCTGTCTCATTTGTTAGCCTCTTCAGCCAGACACCACATGGGCCTGTTTAAAGTAAATTCTATTATTATGTTAATTGCTGCCATCATCTACAGGGCTAAACAAAAGGACACAGTTGATCCATGGAGCCTTTGTTTGTTAATTAAGCTGCCATGGCAGGAGGAAGGTTTTGCCCTCCCCCTTCTGAAATGACATGGTGTGCTCTTGGCTGTCATATCCCAACTAAATGTGACAGGGTGTACTGTACCTGTAGGCTGTGTCCACCCGGAGTACACAGGTCTATGTGTCTGTCGTGCTGTGAGCATAGGAAAATGTGTGTGGATTAGCCCAATGCATTTTCCAGAGGTTGATCTACTATCATTCAATTTCATTTAAAATTTCAAAAAAGCCCAGGAGTGTGCACACCCACCGTATGGATGGTTGAATTCCTCACACATGACTACAAAGACAATTGCCTAAATACTCCTGTCTTCATACCTGCAGTGCCCTATTCATACCAAGGTCTGCATATCCGGTGTCTTTCTTTACAGGGGTGGATTGTTAGTGTTTGTAATAATGTGTTTGCATTTCTTGTTTAATTAAAGACTCCTATTATTTTGTAGAAACTTGATTGGACATTTATTTAATTTTGGTTCCACAGTACTATTGTTGTCTGGCTGTTTCCTTGCTGTCGAACACCCCTCTTGAAGAGCACAGCCTGCCCTCAGCCCATGATACCTTAAAGAGGTGAAGGCGGTATACCTGTCATGTTGTTCTAGTTTCACCTTTATGATTGAGATCCACTGATGGTTTGGTCATAGTTTGGACTTAGTAGGAGTATAGAAACTGCTGCTCATCCCTGTATTCCTGCAGAGCAGTAGTCATTTAATCAGAATGAGGAAACAGTTGGTCTGATGGTTGCATTGAATCTACTATTAGAATGGTCTTCTTGATGACTGCACTGTGAGTTTGGTATACAGGGTTTTGCTGGGTCCGGTGCTTTATGGTAGCTGTTGTGTGTTTGACTTACGAATTGCAGTGGTCTTCCTTCTTGTGTACTCATCTCGATGCATGAGTGAAGGCTTTTGTGCAGTGTTGGTGTGGACCCTGAAAGGCTGATTGGGCTCATCTTGGGTTTGTGGTTATACTACTGGCCGGGCTATTCTGTAGTGGATGGGCTAATTGTGGTAGTTTGGAGGTACACTCTGTTTAGGTGCATGTGTAGCATGTTTGCTGTGGATGGGGCAAATTGCAGATGGATGGGGATACCGTGTTATGTCCTGGGGATTGTGGGGTTGTACTGGGCTCCAGAGGTTAATATGAGCTGGACCTGTGATAAGATTCCTGGTTTGATGTCTGTCACTTTCTTTTCTAGTTTGGTCTGTTATCTGTGGTATGTTGTTTAAGTGTGATTCTGTTCTTATCTGATTGATGCTGGTAGATGGTAGGGTACTGTGAGCGTTGTGTGGTGGGTGATATAAGAAGACACACTTGTAGATTGATCTGCTGATCTGTCATATATGTTACGGTGTGTGTTGCCTGATTCCTATTTGGGGTGGTTTGATTTTGTGCTCTCTGGCAGTGGAATGTCCCAAGCGCCTCTGATTCAGCTCTCTTTGCAGTTCATTCTTATTGTGGTGTGGGTGTTTTTCGGGTGGATGAGTAAGTTCCTTAGTACCCAGTGGGTGTGGAACATCTGTAGTTTTGTTATAAGGAGTCCCTGTGTGGTTGTAATATGGTGGCTTGATGTTGTGGATGAGGGAATTGTGCACATTGATAGTTCTTGGGACCAGAGTGGTCCTTCAGATTGGCAAATATTGCAGAACTGGGCCAGGCCTTGGTGAAAAAATGTGGGTTCAACGTGCCCGGGGATGGTGTGGTTGGGTGATGGAATCTATGAGAAGCACTACAGACAGGAAACAAAACAATACATTGGTGAGAAAACTATGATGTGGAGCAGACACTCTGTCACGACTGTTCTTCAACTGAGCACAGATGGGAGACAAGCCTTGCAGCGACTTGGACTTCCCACTACTGGTAAGTAGAGAGTGCACAAGACAACAGAACTTACATGTAATGGAAATCCCATGTGTTCATGCGACCTACCGTGTCTCTGTGTGCAGGAAGAGCTGGATGGACACACTAGGCTATACATCAGTCGAATTGGTTTACCAGGCTTGTCTGTATATGACTGCAGAGCAGAGTAGACAAAGCACGGCGAGAGGGTATAGGGACAAAGAAGCTGACTGAAGAGTGTGACTGGCCGAGCAGTGGCTTCAGAGCAGGATTGCTATGAATAGCTATGAAGTAAGTCCAACTAAAAGCAATCAGGAAAACTTGATAACGCAAATCATCAGCACATCAGCAGTGCAGCACTCAATGAGGTGACATAATAAGTCAACTGTGAAGGTCTAATGCATAATAAGGCAGCAACAAGGACAGCAATCAAAGACAGAATGATTATGTGTACATGACGGGGCAGAAATTAGCAGCAGCACTCAAGGGGAACATTTCATAAAGTAACGATCAAGGAGCTTTAATAAGACAGCAAACAGAAGCAATTATCAGCATTCAGGGAGCACATTTCATAAGGCAGCAATCAAGGAGCACACATCGCAAGGAGATATTCACAAGGCAGTCAAGAAGGAGTACATTTAAAAAGGCAGCCATGAAGGAACACATATCATATGGCAGAAGTCATAAAAGGGGGAATCAAGGCATATATTCCATAGGGCAGCAGACAAGCAACACATTCCACCATCCAGTAATCCTAGGTAGCAATGAAGGAGCACATGTCATAGAGTAGCAACCAATGGGCAGATTTCACAAGACACCAATCAATGAGCAGAGAATAGGACAGCAGCCAGGGGAAGACGGCAGTCTTAAGGCAACGTTGGGGGAGCACATGTCATGAAGCAGCAATCAAGGAGCCCATTTCACAAGGAGGCAATCATAACACAAAGATGAGGAGGCAATTTCATAACACAGCGGCCATATCGTAGCGAGTGGCGTAACACAAACGTTGGGTGCCCCCCCTGCGAGCCATGCTGAGGGGCCCCCTCCCAACTCAGCAACAAAGCATGGGTCGCGCCACACTCTGGCCCGGCCTAGACTACTACGCTTGTGCAAAATGCACAAACGTGCTGCTGCAGGGGTACGCCGCACACTGCACTAGGAGAAAGATATAAATATGTGTTTTAATGCATAATACATCACACTTTCTGAGAACAATTGACTAAAAGGCCAGAGCGTTTGCAATTGTTTTGTAGGGTAATCCCAATCTAAAAATCCAATACATGCATCTCACCAACAGTACACAGGATCATTAATGCTTCAATTAAGATAATGCTTTGCTATAAAAATGCCATGCCACAATGAAAACATGTCCAACTGTCTGCACAATGTAGACCAGTCTAGACACATGATAATATATTACAGTAAAGCATGTCATGTCACATTTAGACATACCTAGTCTGGTTGCACCAAAATGCCAGTCGAAGCAATAACACTTGTCATGGTTATTTTATCACAGATGCCCAGAAAAATATGCAATGCTGCAGTAAGGAACGCTAGACTGGCAGCATCCAAATGCCAGTCTAGCCAGGTAATTAAGTAGCAGGACTGCTTTATTAGAGATGGCCAGTTTAAAACAAGTCAAGCCAAACTAAGAAATTACTAGACTGGCTGCACCAAGATGCCTCTCTAGCCAGTAATACTACATAGCAAACCTGCTTAGCCTGGAGATTTATCGCACAATCCCCATCCCACCCCACCCCCCGTCTACACATCTCCTCGCCCTTCCACCACCTACCCCAACCCCCAAAATCAGCTTCTTGGCCCCGAATTACTTCCATGTCCCTTTTCCTTGTCCCAGTGCTTATGAATGAAGCTCCTTGACTCATAGGTAAGTACTGGAATAAGGAAGAGTGGGACTAAGAGTAATGAAGATTACAAGTAACTAAGCCAGCCCGCCGGCCGTAAAGTTAGCACCTCTCCCAACATTTGAAGGGTTAGCAGGCCCCCTCCCCCCCAAATGTAGGGTGTGTTGCGCCCCTGAACACAAGCACATACACCATTCAACATACACACACACACACACACAGACACGCACACCCAGCCACCATACATTTAAGTGTCTACCCTTTCACCATAAAGGCACACATAGGCAGCAACCCATACATTTAAGTGTGCACCCTTTCCCCATCCAGGCACACACACCCAGGAAGCCAGTCATACATTTAAGTGTGCACACTTTCACCATACACTCACACAGGCAGCCACCCATACATTTAAGTGTGCACCCTTTCCCCATACACTCACACAGACAGCCACCTATATATTTAAGTGTGCACCCTTTCACCATACACACACATAGGCAGCCACCTATACTTTTAATTGTGCACCCTTCACCATACACTTGACACGCACACCCAGCCACCCATACATTTAATTATGCACCCTTTCACCATACACGTACACAGGCAGCCTCCTATACATTTAAGCGTGCACCCTTTCATCATACACTCACACACGCACACGTCATGGGGTTGAGGGGAGCCCTATTACTTGAACCATAATGGAAATAATTTTTTATGAAGGCAGTCACTTCAAAAAGAAACTTTCTTTTTAAGGTCATAGAGCTCCCCACCCCATGACATGGAGGCTTCCAGCCGCGAGGCTTCCATGTCATGGGGTGGGGTGAGCCCTCAGACTTCAAAAAGTAATAGTTTATTTTTGTAGTCACTCTGCCTTCATAAAGAAATGATTTCTGTTATTCTATGTTGACTCGACCGGGCTGATCTACAGAGCCGTTGCCATTGCCGTACAGAACAGGATACAGATGTTAAAAGGCACTTGGGTTTTGTTGTTAACAAAGGCCCAGCAATTACTAACGAAAAGCATTTCACTGTTAGTACCTGCATTAAAATGCATAATTCTTTAGGCAATTGAAATGTTGATGTGGGTTTAGTACTTGCATGCCAGGGAAGTGATTGGAAGGGTAGAGAAGGGGCAGGAGACCACTTATTCACAGAGCAGTCATAAGTGGGTGTTTTCACACTTAGAGGAGAGAGTTAACTGCTTGTAACATTGAAGCTGCACTAGAATAGTCTCATTAGAATGTATAAAGGAGTTAGATACTCCACATAAATAAGTTTGCTTTTACCCCACCGCCTGTGAAGTTAGTACCTCTCCCAACATTTGAAGGGTTAGCATACCCGCCTCAAATTTATGTTTCGTTGAGTCCCTGAACACAAGCACACACAAACCATTCAACATATATACACACACACGCACACCCAGCCACCCACACATTTAACAGTGTACCCTTTCACCATACAGGCAAACCCAGGCAGCCACCCATACATTTAAGTGGGCACCCTTGCACCATACAGGTGCACACACTGAGGCAGCCACCTATACATTTAAGTGTGCATCCTTTCACCATACAGGTGCACACACTGAGGCAGCCACTTATACATTTAAGTGTGCATCCTTTCATCATCCAGGCACACCCAGACAGCCACCCACACATTTAAGTGTGCACCCTTTCACCATACACTCGGCATGCACACACAGCCACTCATACATTTAATTGTGCACCCTTTTAAGATACACTTACACAGGCAGCCACCTATACATTTAAGTGTTCACCCTTTCACCATACACTCAATCATGCACATGTCATGGTGTTGAGGGGTGTCCTGTTACTTCAAAAAGAAATGTTTTCTTTTTGAAGTCACTCCCACTTCATAAAGAAATTATTTTCATTAAGGACCGAACCATAATGAAAAGAATTTGTTTATAAAGGCAGAGTGACTTCAAAAAGAAACTATTTCTTTTTGAAGTCATAGGGCTCCCTCACCCATGACATGGAGGCCTCCAGCCTAGAGGCTTCCATGTCATGGGGTCGGGGGAGCCCTCAGACTTCATAAAGACATTATTTCTGTTACGCTGTACGCTGTAACAGAAATCATTTCTTTATGAAGGCAGAGTGACAAAAAAAATGTTTAAAACATGTTTTTTTTTTGTCCAAGGGGGCCCCCTTCCCAGGACATGTGGTGGCGGTGCCCCTCACAGCGCGGGGGTGCGGGCCCCCGTTACGCCAATGAGTGTAGCCATCATGGAGCAAGTTTCATTGAGCAGCAATCAGTAAGGGAATTTTACAGGGCAGCAACCCTAAAGCAGAAATGAAGGGGCACATTTCATGATACAGCAGTCAAAGATGACTTTGCTTAACTTAGGGTTGTGCAGTGGGGTTATCCTAATACTAATGTGTGTGCTTATACCGCACCTCATGCTAGAATCCTCCTGTTTCCAAGGACTGTAATAACAGGTGTTATTATTGTCCCCTAATACGACACTGGACTTTTCAACCTCGGAAGGATGAACGGTTAAGTGGGTTAAGTGGGTTTAAATTTGCAGAGTGCAGGCTGCTGTCCTGTCATGTAAAAGCACCATCCACCCGGGTGTGCAGTCTGGCGATGCGGCTGGATGGAGAATGTCCACGGATGGCTAGTGGGGGATTTCTCGGTAGCTGCCCAGGCAAGGGTGCTGTGTGGGGACTTGATTTGTAGGCTAAGGCTGACCATCAATAGGGCGAGCAGAGCACGGGGAAAGCTGGGCGAGTGGCGTGGTAGTCAGTGCAAGGAACGGGTGGGCAAATAATCGCAGCAAATTTCCAATTGAGAAAGTTTCAAAAGAAAATGCCCGGCTGACTGGAAAGGCCCTGTTCGCCTCACGTGTGGCCCGCCTGCGTTTAAGTTATGATATGGATGATAAAGTGATTGAAATAACTATGCCATCTCTACTAAACTTTTGTGATCTATGTTTCCATGTGCTTGCTTGTTTTAGAACACCTGCTTTTTGGTGAAGTTTGAATTATAGGACTGATAAGGAAACACTCTGGAGTTTCACTCTCTGAGACAAAGTACACTTGCCCAACCACGTTGAGCACACCCATCACTCCCCACTCAGACACGTCAATCGCTAATGGTTTCAAGGATGGAAAGACTGCTGCTCTATTAATAATATTAATGAAATAAGAGGCCTGGAATGCCTGTTTGTACTATGTATTACTAAAGGGGTGTACTGCTCTTGTTGTGACAATCCCCCATCAGTTGGAAACACGTCTCTGATTGCTGGGCACCTCTGAGACATCCCCGCCCTACTACACAATTCACTTGCGAGCAGCTGCTCCAAAGATTCTATTTTTATACATCTTTTTATTTGTTTTCAAATCATGAATAAACCAAGACATTCAATAACTTTAAAAGAACAATAATCTCAGTTCACAACTCAATCCCACCACAAGCAGTTATGCCTTTCCCATAGATGGTGCAATCGAGGCAATATCCTTTAGCAGAGCAAAGATCAATTCGGAGCCACAGATGTAATCGACCCTTAGGTGATGCCAAAAGATTGTGTCCTCAGCCGGCCAGGCAGGAAAGAGCCCTATTTCAAACAACATATAGTTTGTAAACGGGAACCATATGTTCCCAAATTTCTTGTGGGTCTCCTCTTGGTAGAAGTCAATTTCTCCATGGCTAATATTTCACACATCTTTTGTAACCATTGATTGACAGTGGGAGCCACCACATTGCCCCAATTAGATGTTAGCTAACAGTTTGGCATGTAGAATCAGGCTGAACACCAAATCCCCAACTCCAGGGTTGTCCACACACCGACTCGTAGACCGAGACTCCAACTGGATCATACATTGTGTCCCATGGGACCTGCCTAGTTATGTTTGCCTCGATCCATGAGTTTATTTAGTTCCAAAAAGTACAAAGTCCCTTCCATTCCGAAAGAAAACGCCTTAACGATCCCAAAATGCCACACCCCCTCCAACACCAATCTCTCTTTACCAGAGAGATCTTGAGCAGGGTCTCGGGTAGGTAGTACCGTCGGTACACTATCATTCACTGTGTCGCCACATCTAGTGTGCATAAGGAGATGTATTCATTATCAAATGTATCTTGTTCCCCCTAACTACTGGAATCTCCATCATCAGGCCACTAGGCCAAACCTCTTTTTGCCTCATCTCATCACTCCTACCGACAGCAAAATGCTATGGATCCTGGAAAAGCGCTTTCTAGATTCAGCCGCTCATTGGAAGTATTTTTCCAAACCTGTACATTTCTTAGTGACGTTTTTTTTTTTACTGCACAGTGGGATAAACAATGTCTCAACTGAAAGTAACAAAAGTGTTGTGATCCCCTGACACCAAAGTCTCTCTTAAATTGGTCATATTTCATGATATGCCCAATATCTACCACATCACTAAGGATAGCCTTGTGTGTTACCCTGTAGGTGCACATTCAAGTCTCAAGTTATTGCTCTAAGAATGAGGAACAATAGGCTCCAAGGCCCTGAAGATGGATTTTTGAAGAATCTGAAACGCGTTGGCAATTACTATCAATAGTGGAGCCTATTAGGATAATTATAATTGTTCTTACTGTGGAAAGTTTGATGTTTTTATACAATGTTTTGTGAATCTTACAACACAATTTATTGCTGTACGGCCTAAGCATATCCAGGCATATATTATGTTCTTACCATTGATTTTGAAGAATCACGTTTGCTTTCATGAAGTTAATTATTAAGATCACACTTTGAAAAACTAAATTAAGTCTGATGGCTTTATTTTGATTGCGAGAAGTTTTCATTAAGGAGAATTTTCATTTGTAGAAACAAGATGTAAACTTCAGTTTTTGCGGAACATTGAGTACCTTTTGAACTGACAATGTTACAAACGTATTAGTGAGATGCAATATTTTGGACCTGCACCTTGTACGCTTAGAGAACAATTTGGGATTTCATGTCCCTTGGGAGTGTATATAAGGGTTACCTGTTGGCATCAAGGCGTCTTGTTCGGGGCTGGGAAAGATGTCATAAATGGGTTCCTAGTCACTACATCCCAAAATTTCAATGTTACCACTGACACCATAGTCATATATACATTTTAGGTCCATCGGTCCTTTCGAAGCCAGGGTTTAGATAAGATATATTTTGCAGCCACTGACGATTCCTTGGAGGCTCATAGGTTATCAGTATACAGCTGCAGCCAATCCAACACCATCCTTATCTTGGAGCTGATATATTACTTAGAAAAATCCAGACCTCCTTTGCCACCCCGTGATTTAGGTGCAAAGGGATATTTCTATGTATTCTAGGCACTTCATATGTAATTCATCATCTCTGCCTGTAGATGCCTAAGAAAAAGGCTGGAATTTGGTAGCGGTAAAGTCTGAAACAGATATGATAACCTTGGAGGGATATTCATGTTAATTTCCAAAATCCTCCCAGCTACGAGAGGCACAAATACAGCTAGTTGCGTAGATCTTTATTTATTTCCTCAATCATGTCAGGGTAATTCATGTTATGTAGATTAGGTGCAAGCTTGACACCAAAATACTTTATTGATTTATTTTCTCACTTTAAGGAAATTGATACCTCCAAAGTCTTTCATTCTGGAAGTGTTATGGGTGTACCCAAATGTTCTGTGTTTTCAATATTAATTTTAAAGTCAGACACCCTGCCATAGTACTCTATTTCCATCATTACTTGCTTCAAAGACCTGTCAGGTTGTGCCAAAGTAAGAAGGACATTGCCAGCAAACAGGTTCATTTTATGTAAAATTTCCCCCACTGCTAATCCCATAATTTCTTCGTTTACTCTAATTCTTTCCTCACACCAGAGCAAAAATGATGAGGGCAAAGTCGACAGCCCTGGAGAGTTCCTTTTTCGAGTTGAGAGGATTCTATAAAGGAGCCATTAATGTTCACCCTGGGAGTGTGGTAGTTGGCCAATATCGGGGTTAGTATCTTAAGACCCAGTCCGAACCTCCTCACTGCTGACTCCAAAAAAGACCATTCTACCATATGAGGCACCTTTTCTGCATCTAGCTTGAGGCGGATGGATAGGAACCATTTTATTATTTTCTTTTCCGTATTGTCAATCCAAAAGAGGGCCCATTGGATATTAACCCCATATCAATGGGGACATCAAGGACTCAAGTCTTGTTGCCAGAATTTTAGAATCCAGGTTCAGTAATGCAATAGGACTGAAGGAGGCACAAAGGCGAGGGTCCTTATCACTTTTATCCTTTTTTTGTTATCAATGTAATCGTGGCTTCCATCATTGACTGAGATAAAATAGGCCTGTCACTAACACAACTGAAAAAGCGATTTTTAGGGCGCTGGCAATATATGAACACATGTTTTATAGAAGGAAGCCGTCAGCCCGTTTGCGCTGATGCTTTTGGAAATTGGTAGTTTAGCAATTGCATCAAGTATCTCTTTGACTCTGTGGTGGAGGCCAGCCATTCTCTCTGGCTAGCAGGGGGATAGGGAAGCTGTACAGAATCGAAATACTCCCTGTGTGCCTTTACAAAGAAGGTTTCCTTTTTCTGGTGCTCGTCATAGCTTTCCACCCCTTTCTCGTTAATGATAGTCTGAATCAATGTCGTATTTTACTTTTCCTTCTTGAGTTTAGCCAGCTTTCTCCTGTACTTGTTACCCATCTCAAAGAATCATTTCTTGGATCTCAAAATATCGATCTAGGCTTTGTTTGTTCTCAGGTTGTTTTACTGTCTCTTTATCCCTTTACTGAAATAAAACTCTATACAAGGATCTATGTAGGTTTGTCCTACATTGGGTCTCCACCGAGGATAGATACTGTGACAGATCCTCTTCTGTCCTTATACTGATTTCTTTCAAGGAAGACAACAGTGAAATTTTCTTCCCCCTCACTATTGGAGACTTTTTTTGCATACTCTTTAAAAGAAGGCAGTCCATTATTGCCTCTTCAACTTCAGTCCATATCATGGGGTCTCTCAAAATTGCCTCACCTAGTCTCCACACTTCATCGCACACCATCATATCCTCCAGGGACAAAATTGTTCTTGCTTGATTATGGTCTTCTAACCAGCATGCGAGCAGGTCAATGCTATGAGGATTACAAACCAACAGATGTGCTCTATCTTAGGAAACATGTCGTGGACTTGGGAGAAGGGAGTATAGTGCCTGTTTTGCAGGTGTCTAATCCTCCATGTTTTATTTACACCACTAATCTCTACTAGAAGCTTGAGTGTGGTTGAGGCACATTCCACTGTTGAGTAGGCTGATCAGTGAGATCTATTCCTAGCCCCATCCACGACTACATTGATGTATCCTGCCACCATAGATTGCCTTTTCTCTCTGAAGGTATAAAAAAGTAGAGCATAGACTTTTCCTGAGCTTGATTGGGTACATAGACTGTGGAAAAAGAGTAACACTTCCCCTCAATCCTACCTGCAGCAAGACAGCCACTCCATCCCCCTTATTCATGTGAAAGGAGTGGAATAGTTGTAGAACGTCTCTATTTTTGGGCCTCTTCTGATCTTGTATCCTCAGATGGGTTGTCTCATAAGGCCACCATATCTAGTCCACCTTTCCTAAGTTTCCTAAAAATCTGAATACATTTGTTGGGTGTGTTGAGACCTCCCACATTGCAGGATCAAAGACTCCAGTTATTAGCCCACTAGCCACTATCCTCTGAACCCTGTACAATTTTCTTGCTGTTCAGACAATGGCTCTCAATACATTTTGACACAACCCAAAATAAACCATGAATAGCAACAACAGTCAGACATATATCCTTCATTTCATTCCACTCCAAAGATTCCCCCTTAATATAGCATCCTGCAATGCTATTTTCAACATAGGTGCAGAACAATAACTGCTACCACCAAGAAAAATCCTTCAGTAAGCTAAACAAGCAGATACAGTATAATCAAACCATAATATGACCCCAAATGACCCAAGATCCTACTTCGACCCTACCCCTCTACTCCCGAGTCTCCCTCACCACATAAAATGCTCCCTTTCCTCTATCAATCCCAGTTAAACCCATAGCTCCCATACTTGTTGGTGAGAATATATTGATCATTTCATAAAAAGGTCCCCATCCAGGACTTCGACGATCTTTGCTGGACATGTCTTTTATAGAAACATATATGGCAAAGGAGACAAATCATGGTCAGAGAACAAATGGAAGCCAAAAGGCCCCTCAATCCTCTCTCCTCCCAACTCAACGTAGCCATCTAATGGTCCTCCTATTTGCTCCACATGAAATAATCTGCAATAAATTAGATCTCTACTCAACTCTCAGTTAGGCTAACCTCTTAGTCTCCTGACAGTGGATGATTCCTCTTTGAACTTTTCATTTGCCACAATGCGTCCTGAGGTGCCCTGGGTGGTGCGAAGTCTGAATTGCTGTTAGCATTGTAAGAGTCCTTCTCAATTTTTGTCAAGCCCAATATCTTAGCCCCATCTCCTGGTGTGCGCAATTTTTTAATTCCCTCATTCCAGCAAAATTGGAGGCTAAATGGATATTTGTATTGAACTTTACACTTGATCAACTCCTCCATCACTGGTTTTATTGCCCTCCTTCTTTTGAGAGTGACCTGGGATAGGTCCTGGAAAATGTTAACCATGCTATCAAGATAGTTGACACTCCGGGATTTACTGGTTTGCATCAGTATTGCTTTTTTTACTGTGTAACCGTGTAACTTTACAAGTATGTCCTGAGGTCATCGCGGCATCTCGCTGAAATGGGCCCGTTCTGTGAGCTCTGTCATGTTTGATCTCTGTATCTTCCAGGGATTTCAGAACCTTGTGTAACTATGAAATTTCTTTCAAGACCCGCAGTCTCATGTTCTCCTAGCATGCTCGGTTTTCAAGATCTTTCTATTTGGTAAGTGGGGATGAGTTTGATTCCCGCATATCCCTCAACTCTTGCGACAGTCTGAGCATCTTCTCCTCCAACATGACATAGACATTTCAACATAGTCCACTGTCTCGCCTATTTCAACAATCTCTTTCTTATTTTCAGCAATTGCATTTGTGCGATAGGTTCTCAGCATTAATTACTGGGTGTCTAGCCCTTCTTTCAAGTGATGTGTGAGCCCACTCTTACCCATTAATACCCATGGGATGTCCAACTGTTTGTTCTGAACTCACCCTCTGAGTCGCCTCCGGAATCTTGTGTGACAAGCCTGGTTTCCCTGATGCACTGGCCTCACATCCGCGAATGAGTATGTTAATGAAGGCTGTGGAAGATGCCGCCCCATCCCGACCACAAATAGCTCTCTCCTGAGCCACCCTGCAGGACCTGCTGTCCTTCCTCCAGCCATGGTCTTCTTCAATGTATCTAGCTCTGCACTTGGCTAACCTCTGAACGCAGGGCTCTGTCAGGTACCAACACGTCCGCCATTTCTGGGGGAGGGGGATGAGCGCTGCCAAAGTCAGGACGGTGCCACTCCTCTGCAGTTTCCTTCTGCTCACTTCGCACTGGTGTCAACAGTCATTGGGGTACGCCCTTTGCAATATAATGGGATTTAGTGGGGGCCAATCCAAACAAATGGGCACTGGGGACAAGAACTCTCACACTATGGCACTGCTGTCATAGCCATCTTGGACACTCCCTCTCAATGATTCTTTTTTGACTATTATCACCTAGAAGGGGGCATATGGAGGTCTGCCAGCTAATCAGGAACCTCTGAATGTGTGCTTTACCTTATGGTATAGCCCATTCTCTGAGCTCCCTGATGGGCAGGACGCTGCAATCTCAACTCCCGGCAGGCTCGGACTGGCTTATAGGGCAATAGGCCCATGGCCGAACCAAAAACGCAAAATGCTTGTGTGGGCCAGATTTATGGGTCAAACTGGGGCACTTTTTTGGCCAATGTGGGACAGTTTGATGAGTTACTTCACTATGCGGCTAATAGTTTTGACAAGTGTTGCTGAATAAATATTCTTTAAAATGTGTACAATTTGCATCACACATTATCGAAAACCTCCACCTTTGGTACTATTCAAACAGCGTCACAAAAGGAATGAATTCCCATTTGCAACTGTGGGCAGGCTCGGACTGTCTTATAGGGAATAGGCTCATGGGCAAACCAAAAACACAAAATGCTTGTGTTGGCCAGTTTTTTGGGGCAAAGTGTGGCACTTTTTGGCCAATGTGGACCAGCTTGATGAGTTACTTCACTATGCGGCTAATAGTTTTTACCAGTCTTGCTGAATACATATTCTTTGAAATGTACACTTTGCAACACATTTAATCAAAATTCAAATAGCGTCACAAACTGAATGAATTCCCATTTGCAACTGTGGGCCACTTTCTAATTTGTGCCCGAGACAATTTTATGCCTCAGTCCGACCCTGTCTCCCGGCTGGCTTCCTGGCCTCTTGCCATATCCTGCACCACTTAACTTTGACCCTACCCCTCTACTGTAGCCACACCAAACTTACCTGTTTGTAGTGCGCAACTCCACGCAGCGTGCGCAGGCGCACAAGCCACTCTTTTTGGCCCGATGTAGGCAACCATCCACTCCAATGACCGCATGGAAATGAAGGGGCGACTAGAAATTGTTCTCTTCTGTTTTTTCTCATGGCAGCTATTTTGTATTGTAGTTTTTTAAAACGTGTGAAAAGACCGTTGCACCATTTTACTACTTCAAAGAAAGCTATTGCACCTCAGGACAGCATGCCGACGTGCTAACCCCCTTGGTGGCAGGCATTACTGCAGAGTGATATTAGCAGGTGTGGTGTGTGACCCTCCAAAGTGTTTTTCCCCTTTAAGGGAATGTATCCCTCCCCTTTATATGAGTGTGTCATGGCCCAGGCTACTAAAAGGAGGCTCTGCAGATACGTAGACATAGACAGAATGGCCACAGACTCCCAAGAGGAACGACTGAGTCTGTGTCTCATTTATGTAGGCCTGTAGGCCTACCAGTGTAGGCCGAGGCCTGCATGCCCTGATGCTGTGGGACCCTTGTGACAGTACGGTGGCAGAGGTCCACACGAATAGGGGCATGGCTGGATGTGCTCCCAACCCCACTGGTGCTGCTGGAGTCCTCCGCCCCCCCACCCGTCCGCGGCCATCTGAGGGGGGTGCTTGTGCGGCTGGGGTGGGAGTTTGCCCACAGCCCCTCTGCGGCATCTGCTGTGAAGTGAGGGTGTTTGGTAAATGCTCAGGTGCAGAGCGAGAAGAAGTGGAGTGCCAGCCCCCACCCCACCGGAGGCAGCAGTGCACCGCAAGAAATATGGAGGGGAGTACCCGCCCCCCTTCCCGCTGCAAGGAAGGAGCAGCTGCAACAAAGATAAGGGGAGAACAGGACCCTGCTGGCGGACCCTCCCTGGCCATGGCCCTCTGAAAAGAGGGTGCTCATGCGGCTGGTGGAGGGGCAGCCCGCAGCCCCGTGCGGGACTCACGGACCGGGTGTCAACCGAAGAAATACATCTCCTGCGGGAGATGGAGGTAGTGTGTATGTGCACCGCCCCGCCAAGCACCGAGGGAGGTGGGTGCCCTCCCTGCCAGCTGAAGGGGAAGGCAGAAGCCTGCCGGGTAAAAGGGAGAGGACTCAGGGTGCAGCGTTGCTTCAGCCCGGAGCTGGGAAGAAGAAATCCCCCTGCACACAAGATGAGCCCGGGCCACCCAGCGGTGAAGATGCCAGAAGCTGCTTGAGCTGGGCTAAGGAAGGAGAGGCCCCTCACGTCCCTCTCAAGACGCCGAGCCTCATGATCCCGGGCCAATGTGGCGGTAAGGTAACATGCTCTGTGTTCGGAGCTTCAAGGTGAAACGAAGTGCTGCGCATTGGCGCAATTGAATCAAATCTGTATGGGTACCCCCACTGACAACCGGGCCACCCGGCGGTACAACAGAAGCGCTCCTGTGTCAGAGCCCTTGATAGCTGAGGCCCGCTGCACAGACTGTGATCCAGGGCCGATAGGCGCTGCTGCGTTTGTGCTGCCGACATTGGAGTGAATAGTGAGAAAGGAGGTGCTCCGTGTCTGAGCAGGCAGAATATAATAATACATGGGGTGCCTGCCTTGTGTGGCAACATGGGGCAGTGCGTTCCTGCACAGTGCAGCACCAGCACACCTCCTGCAGTGTCCCTGGTGGCCGTAGGCATTGTGTGTGCTGGCTCTTCATAAACAAGTTAGGAATACGATGGACAGCACATTGAAAATCTGTCCTGTCCTGAAGTGAACCTCATCCCTGCACTCTCCGGGAATCATGCATCAGATGCCAGAAGGTATCACAATTGGGAAAGAAAAAGGCGTTTGAAAAATGCCAAAAGGTACTGCCAATACTTTACCAGCAGCTGCATGGTCCCACACAGTCTGCGTCCAACACAGCGAAAGCACCAGCAGACTTCCAGACATGCAAGCAAAGGAATGCAGAAAGACATAGAGGAAGTCTTAGGATCCCAGCACTGCCACTAAAGGGATGACCGCATCCCAAAGCCCTACACTGAGGCCTCCTTTTGTGAAGTCCAGAGATTGGCCAGCCTCATTCCAAATGGCCTTCCTCATTAAGCACGCGCATGACTCCCTGGATGGAAGGGTTGAAGATGGCACCTCTAAGGTGTAGTCAGTAGCAGTGTCAGCTACAGGAGGTGAGGCGGGGTGTTGGTTCAAGTTCTGACAGCAGATCCTCTATGCACTGCACCAGTGGGAGTAATGCTAGAGGTAGCAGGAGACAATCTCTCTGAGAGCTGCATGGGAGGAAACAAGTCTCAGAGGCCAGTAGCAAGAGTTAGAAGCTCTCCATGTGCAGCACGAGTAGCACCAAAACCTCAACAAGAAAGAGCGTGTGCCCTGCCACAGGAGCCTCAAAGAAGGAAGAAGGTTAGAACAGCGCTGAGAACAGCCTGCTGTTTTCTACTCATCATGAGAGTTTATGTAATGACACAAGGAAGGCAGCAAGATAAGCCCTATACTGCCAAGGAAGGGCAAGCAGGACAGACAAGGGGAAATGGCAAGTGCCAGATCAACCTAATCCTTGCATCTTTCCACATGCGCGCGAGCATACAATTCGGCAAAGTGGTACTTGCCACCCTGTCTCCGCAATTGTGGGCGGTAATTAGTCCCGGCAAACCAAGCAGCAACTCCTAAGTGGAAACCAACACTGAAATAAGGTGCATACCCTGCCATGCCATTGCACAGACCAGTGGCCCTGAAGTGAAGGAGTGTTGCTGTTTGGATAGTGCAAAGTTAGGTGATCCACGTCAGAGCAGGAAGAGATGCGAAGACTGGCCCAGTGCAGAATAAAGATTCTGAGGTGCCGTGCAGTGACCTGTGGTGCTCCTGTAATCTGAGCTTCGGGGACAATAAGGCATGGAGATCGAAATCACATGTTCATGCCTTAACAAGCTCCTGAATTTTAGTCCTCACATTGTGTGTGTGCACAATCAATTGGAAGTGATGCCTGGCACCCCACCTCCACAAGCATGAGCACTAACAGCAGGTGTCCCAGAGGGGCGAGAGATTGAAACAGCAAGTGGCTCTGACATCTGGCCATGAGTGTTGCCCGACCTGGCGCACCATCTAGGCCCAGGCCAATGTCTCCCTGGGTGCAATTCCTGCCAGCCTCGAGCTTGGACGTCACTAGCTGGACTGTCCGGCCTGCAAGAAGGACTGGTCATAACTGCCGCTCCATCAATAGCAGTGGCTCCTGCCTGGTGGAGGAAAAAGAGCTGGCCCAGCCACACCGTCACCTGAGTCTGGTGAACCCACACCCGCCACCAGGTAGAAGTGCAGTGGGCAAGTGAGAGTTGCAACTCTGCAAGAGTGCTTGTGCACCCTCCTGTGCCACTTCAGTAGTGACGCTCCTGCCTGCGAGAGTATGACAAAGGAAAAGGGGGGGTGAGTAACGTGCTATCACCCCATGCCCTGTCAACATCATGTGGCACAGCTTAGATGCACTGCTATCGGCGTCTTGCTGTGTGCCATAACATCAAGGGACTAAGCCGATGTGGCCCCTGGTACCGCCAGGTGCGGCTTTACCGGTTTGTGAACTGTAACACCAACAGACCTGGACCTGTTGAAACAGCTATCCTGAACGGACACTGGTGGAAAGTGAACTGGTCGCCGGCACTCCTGCACTTGCTTAACGAGGACTCCCTAAACACATGTTTTGATGCTGTGAGCCTGCATAGTAGCTACATGCTTAAAGTGGTTTCGGTAAAGAACCGCTAGGTGAAGCGGTGATACTGCTGTTTGTAGGTGTGGGCTATATGGTGCCAGCAGCTATCAATGGCACCATTCAGGGGTTGTAGTTTCCACTCCCCAGGTTAATAAAGGGTTTTGCAAAATGTGGTCCAACTGCCAACATTTCACCAGTGGTACGCCAACCGCGATTGTCACCCGCGAGTTATGTGTAGAGTGTGTTAGTATGTGTAGTATGTCCATGACCATGTGAACTCCATGTGTGTAGCCATGGCATATCCTATTTGTTGTTGATCCTGTGATTTGTAAATAGCACAAGTAATGGCGTTCTGTAATGGGGGGAGGGCATCATCTAGGTTTAGTAACATTTGTTTGTTTGTTATGAAAAAGGAGGAGTGTGGTGTGTGACCCTCCCAAGTGTGTTGGCCCTTTAAGGGAATGTATCCCTCCCCTGTGTATTTCCCTTTTAACATGGGCCATGAGTGTGCCATGGCCCAGGCTAATAAAAGGAGGCCTCTCAGATACGTAGACAGAACATCTGCAGACTCCCAAGAGGAACAACTGAGTCTGTGTCTCATTTATGTAGGCCTGGAGGCCTACCAGTGGAGGTACAGGCCTGCATGTCCTGATGCTGTGGGACCCTTGTGCCAGTACGGTGGCAGAGGTCCACACGGTCAGGGGCATAGCTGACTGTGCCCCCAACACCACTGGTGCTGGAGTCCTATAGCACCATGGAGCCTGCCGGATTCCCAGGGAAGTCCCCAACCCCCACAGTCACTGGGCCTGTTGAGTGCTGGTGTCCATAGCACTCCGGGGGCCCACTGAATGCCCATAGTGGGCCCCCCACAACAGCAGGGGCATGGGGTAAGGTATTCTATTCACTTGGGTCCTCGTGTTGGCGTAGGCCATCAATGGCGGTAATGCCCCCACCTCATGGGTTATTTCTTAAAGGAAAATTGTCAATAAAACAATCATTGGCCTTTTTCTAGCCTTGCCTCTTGTCCAGTCTCTTGCTCTAATCACCCTCCTAAATCATGGCCAGAGTCTACTAGCTCTTTAACAGTCCAATTGCCATACATAGGGACACAGAAAGAAACAGTGTGTTAATGAGGGGAAGTGAAGTTATTAAAAAGAGTGGTGATTGTTATTAAGAAAAGGCGAGAGCTACGAATCAGGGATTGAGGGGGTTAAAAGAGGCAGAGGAAGTAATGTAAAATTGGCGAAGGGGCTGTGGTTATAGAGCAGGGCTGTAGAGTTATGAACAAAGGGAGATCGCAATATTCCTTTCTATGTAGTTCCATATGTATTTGGTGCACATGTGTGTACACCTATTGTTTATATGTTATCATGCATATTGTTCTCTCAATCAATCCCCAATTCCTATTTTGCTGGATGTAGGATGTTTGCATGTGTTCTGAGACTATTAGTACTTTAAAATATCACGTCTTGGCCAGTAGCAGCATCATTTTGATGCTGACAAATCATCCATTGGAAAGGGCCAGTCTGCGACAGCTTACACAGCCCTGGCTCTCTCCGAAAGATAACCATCATTCACCACACAGTGAATGTGCTGTGGTCACTGCCGTGCATGCATCTGCACACATCAGCGATTGGGAAAGTTGATGGGCAAGTAATAACATGGCGACCGCAATTAACAACGTGCAGAATCAGTGATGAGGGTGAAGATGCACCGGATTCTATGTCAAGACAGGATGCTTGCATGACACCACAGCAGCAAAGAAAAAACGTGACAAACAAATAACTTTGTTCAACTAAAAACTGAAACAGAACAATAGTAGTCCAAGGGAATAATCCCAATCCAACATGGAGGCCAGGTCATGCCCTGTATGTAACCAATAGGCAGAGGCCCACCCCCATATAAGTCCATTCCTCAAATCCTAACTCCTCTTTCTTTGCTGCTGACGCCACAAACTAAGTCACTCCTTCCTAGTTGTGTACTTTGTTGCAGTCAGTAGTTTTTATCAGTGCTTTTAGATACTTTGTATCATGTTATTCACCTTGAAAAGATTTAATTATGCTGGGCGAGTGGCGCGGTGACTTTGGGTTTGTCCTTCAGTTTAGAGGTTACTAAATATCGTGTTGTATTGTTAAAATATCCCTCTTTGTGTGCGACCGCCGCATTATTTTACTTCAGTAAACAGCGGTCGCACACGGTGTGAGCTCTGCCTCCGGGTGGGTTTAACTTTGTTCTCCTTTCAGAGCCGATGCGTGTGGGCCTGGTTGGTGTGCGTTAGGGGGACGGGTTGTCCCTCGCCTCTGGAAACTTTCCCGATGTCGGCTGCCCGCCCACACGGCACACGTGGGATCTCATTTTGCAAACGCCTGCTCGGCTTCAGGCGTTGCCTGTCCTTGACTTTGCAAAGCGTTTTCCGTTGCTCACTGCTCTTAATCAGCTGTATTAATTTTGCCTGCTCAGCGTTTTTCTCCTGAGACTTTTTTGCTTGCTCGCTGCTGTTAAGCAGCTGTATTAATTTCGCCTGCTTGCCGTTTTCTTCCTTGTCAGCAAATGCTGCGTTTGAGCAGTTGTTATCTGCATTATCAACCCGTGCCTGCTGGACTGGGCTTCACAATGTTTTCTGTCACAGGTGTTTTGTTTTTCAATTAGAATTTCATTGCGTCATTTATTATTTCATTTCCATATTTTACTGGTTTTGTCATGGCTAATAAAGGGTCCCTCTTCAGCAGATTCCAGTACCCAAGTGAGACCTTCCAAAAAAAAGTGAGAGTTTGGGGCATGAGGCTGTTAGCAGGGCTTCAGGGGAGGCATCCCTTCCTTCCCAGCCTTCTGTGGCCCAAGTGATTAAAACGTCCCTAGACTCTGCTCTTCAGGACCTTAATTCTATGCTGGCCTCGGCCTTTGATAGGCTTATAAATAAAATCTGTGATTATCACCCTTCTTCTGAGGAGAGTTCTGAGAGGCCAGTACATGTTCCCCATAAGTGTGCCAAGAAGTCTAAGCATTTACAAGGACAACACAGTCCGTCTAGCCCCCCGAGTTAGGTTTCCCTGCCCGGGGAGGTGTAAAAAGCATATATTGGGGGTTTCTCTACAGTCCCAGTCAGTCCCGCCTGGCCAGATAACTCACAACTTCCCACACGTGCCCCTACAGCCACCATATCGTCTGAGGACAGTTCAGAGGATTCGGACTCTCCTCCAAAAAGGCAAAAGAAAAAGGAAGACCCTGTAGTTCTATCTCAGGGCCCATTATTGGATTTTGGGGGGGTTCCGTTCTTTGACCCGTCCCTTCTTCAGCATCCAAGGTCAACAGAATGGCACCCCTCGGACACTGTGTCCGCCTTCTTGAACCATTGGTTTGGGCGCTCTTTACCAAAGAAGACAGGAACAAGTTATGTTCCGAGTGTCCCATGCCAGGAAGCATGGGACATGGGGAAGCAGGGCCTAAGGCCCAGACTTATTTGTTTGGTGATCAATTCATGAAGGATCTGTCAGCCTATGTGCACACTTTCACTGCCTTGGATAAGGATCAGGTCAACATAAAGAAGGATTTTGCCCCAGCATTTTTTTAAAGGGCCGAAGAGGTAGAGCCCGCTCCTCTGGTCGTTTCCCCCAGGATTCTACCCGTCCCCGACAGTATGCATCTAGAGGTGCACACAATTCCTCATTTGCTCGGGGAGCACAGGCTGAGTTTTACCCCCAGAGGGGGTTACACTGGAGAGGACGTACCGGCAGAGGTGCTGGTAGAACAAGGACAGCTCCAGGTAATATTTCAACATTGAGATAGAGAAAAGGTACTGACAGATTTCGCTAATCAAGGTGCCCTAGTAATTCATCTGTTACATAAAAAACTATGTTATTGTGTATCAAAAAACAACTTAAAATCAACAATTACATTTCTCACACATTTATGTTCATAAATTGGTGCAGTGCAATCAGTTGGATTGGTGAAATAGCAATTATGCAAACACTTGCTTGTCATTTATCAAGAACAAAGTATGCGTGCCAAGCACAATCTCTATGCACACATTAATCAGGATGTTATTATATACTCTCGTACTATTCACTTCTATGTACTAATCCATAGGGCATACTCTCAACATCTTTCTGTTCTATGATAATCAATATTGAACATTCTACAGCAGAAGTCTAGTTTGTTTCCTATTAAAGGTGCCCGGCTGCTGTGTCTGTTAAAAAGCATATTCTTGGCTGGCTCTTGTGAGGGCATACAACTGAGTATTCGTTGAAATAGGACTGCTTTGTGTCCTTTGTTGCCTGTTGTGTGGATGTCTCCGTCAAGAGTCAGATTGCATTGCTTTATGCTCTTTTCCGGTTTGCTCTGGTTATCGTGATGTGGTGGACATCATTCTGTAGCTGTGATCCCTTATTTTAGTTATCAGAGCTTAGGCAGTTCTGTGGTCTCGGTTTGTCTATTATTGTAGGCACAGCGCACAGAAAGGCTGCAACACTGGTCTTGGTGACCCCCTTTAGGCCCTTTCAGGTGTGGTTTCCAGCCCGGTTGGATATGGCAGTGGATATTCCTTGTCTTCTTCCCCTACACCCTCAGCTCCTAATGGACCTGTCAGGTCTCCCGCACAAGCTGGTCCTTCGGAGGCATCTCTCCCATATGGTTTCGGAGATTTCAGCTCTTCCTGGTGCTTCCAGGGACTTTTGCAGGACTCTATCTGTGTCATCAAGGATTCCCGAGCAGCTTCTACCAAATCAGGATACTCTTCAGCATGGAGCCACTGGGTTAGCTGGTGTGTGGCTCAACATCTCAATCTCGTTTCTGCTCCTCCAGTAGAAGTGATTAATTTCCTAGTGACATTACTTAAGGAAGGCAAGGCATACAAAACTATCAATGGGTACAGGTCAGCCATTTCAGCTGGGCATGGTTGGTAAAAGAGGAACCCGTCGGTAGGCACTTCTTAGTGCGCAAGGCCCTCAAGTCTATTCGCATCAAGGTTCCTCCTAAGGTTAAGTATTCTGTTTTATGGGATGTTAATACGGTGCTGGATTTGTTTCATTCCTGGCCTCATAATGATGAATTGACTTTACAGCAACTTTTCTCCAAGTTAGCCATGTTGTTATGCCTTATTTCCATTAAGAGAGTTTCGGATATTAGAGCATTGGATGTTGATAACAAAGTGTTCAGCCTGCAAGGGTTACTTTCTTTATTTTAAGGCAAACAAAATGTTTGATTTTCTCTATTTCTTATCCTGCTTTCCCAGAAGATCCAAAGCTCTGTGTGGTTCAATGTTTAAAATGTTTTGCGTTAAAGACAGAAGGGCTTCGGCCTCCTAATGCCTCTCAGCGGCTTATTTCCTATACAAAACCTCACAAACCAGTGTCCCCAGCCACGTTATCCCGGTGGATTAGGTGGACTTTGAAAGAAGCAGGGGTTGACACTTCCTCTTTTTTTGTCCCCATTCCTTTGGGGGGGGGGGTCTATGGCCTCTACATCCGCCTTCCTGGGAGGGGGGGGGTAGCTTAGAGCCAATATTGAAAGTAGCTGATTGGTCCAGAGAGTCCACCTTCAAAATGTTTTACTACAAACGTATTGATCATGCTGCAATTAAGTGATGCAAGGGCTTTAAACTTGCATAATATGAAGGCTCCTGTCTTGACATAGAATGGTTAATCCTCCTCACTAACGTGAGAGGGGGGTTTTAGATTCTATTAAAGAGAAGGAGGTGAGTATTATACCACCCACCCACCCTTTTGATTTGTTTTACATAAAGCTTCCTGGTGAGGTGCTCCAGTCAGGAAGAGGCCTTTGTTGTCCTGCAATGCCGCGAGGTACGAGATCCTTTGAATTGGTCATGGATCATGTCTATGCACTACAGTGTTTGTTGGCATCCGGTCACTGGAGTAACAGGGGCCCTCGCAGTCCCTGCAATGCAGGGGGCCCCGCTAGCACATGCCCTGGAGGGGGCCCCACTTGGAGAGAAAAAATGAAAAGTTTTTTTTTCAAATAATTTGTTTTAATGTTTCTTTTTGAATTCACTCTGTATTCATAAAGAAATTTCTTTATGAAGGCTGAGTGACTACAAAAAGAAACTTTCGCTTTGAAGTCTGAGGGCTTCCCCACCCAATGACATGGAAGGCCCCAGGCTGGAGGCCTCCACGTCATGGGGTGGGGGAGACCTATGATTTCAAAAAGAAATAGTTTATTTTTGAAGTCACTCTGCCTTCATAAAGCAATGATTTCTGTTATGGTCCTGTCCTTAACGGAAATAATTTCTTTATGAAGTTACAGTGACTTCAAAAAGAAAACATTTCTTTTTGAAGTAATAGGGCTCCCCTCAACCCCATGACATGGGCGTGTGTGAGTGCATGGTGAAGGGTGTACACTTAAATGTGTAGGCGGCTGCCTCTGTGAGTGTATGGTGAAAGGGTGCACACAAATGTATGGGTGGCTGGGTGTGCGTGTATGGTGAAAGGGTGCACACTTAAGGGTGGCTGCCTATGTTAGTGTATGGTGAAAGGGTGCACACTATGGATGGGTGCCTGGGTGTGTGTGACTATGGTGAAAGGGTGTAGACTTAAATGTATGGGTGGCTGCTTGGGTGTGCCTGCATGGTGAAAGAGTGCACACTTAAATGTATAGATGGCTGGGTGTGTGTGTGTGTATATGGTAAATGGTGTGTGTGCTTGTGTGCAGGGGAGTGGTAAACTTATTTGTCTGGGGGCATTTAACTTCTTTACACATTTTAAAGAGACTATTCTAGTGCAGCTTCAATGTTACAAGCAGTTAACTCTCTCATTTACGGCTGAACGCACCCGCTTATGGACTGCTGTGACAATGAGCGGTCCTGTTCTGTCCGGCAACTGTTCTGAAGGTCAGTCAGGTTGAGTCAACATAGCCCAAAATTTTAGGGGGTGAGTGCTGAAGGCCAGTCAACTCAATGGTGTTACGCCACTACTTGTGTTTAATGCCTTGATTACTTATTGATAATCGTCATTACTCCTAGCCCTATTCTTCCTCATCCCTGTACTTGTGTATGAGGCACTCCACCTCCTACACACACACTGGAATGAGGTAGAGGTACATGGAAGTAATGCCTGACTTAGTTACCTGTAATCTTCATTACTCCTAATCCCACTCTTGCTCATCCCAAAACTTACCTATGAGGCAAGGAGCCTCATAGGTAAGCTCTGGGACAAGGAAGAGGGACGTGACGGTAATTCTGGGCCAAGGAGCTGATTTTGGAGGTTGGGGTAGGGGTGGGAGGGAAAGGGGATTTGTGGGGGGCGGGATTGTGCGATAAATCATAACGGTTGTCCATGTCCAAGCTAAGCAGGAATTATAAGTGCTATTAGTGGCTAGAGAGTCATTTCGGTGCAGCCAGTCTAGTTATTCCTCAGTTTGGTATGATTTTTATTTTAACTGAGCATTTCTGATAAAACAGTCCTGCTACGTGTAATTACCTGGCTAGACTGGCATTTGGGTGCTGCTAGTCTAGCCGTTTCTTACTGCAGCATTGTATATTTTTTTGGGCATCTGTGATAAAATGATATATGATATGATATAAGTTATTTATAACACGCCCATACACAAGTGGTTCTAGGCGCAACAAGACAAGGGAGGGAAGATAGAGGGAGGACAAGATAAACAATCTTACTAGGCCTTGGGCCTCATTACCCGGTAGGCGGTGAGCCATGGCGCTAATAGCGCCATGGCTCATGCCGGTAAAATACTGGCACCGCCTTGGCGGAAAGGGGATTTACTGCCCCATTCCAAGGTTGGAGGGGCAGTAAATCCCCCTTCCGCCATTGCCCTTCCCCATTCCCATTTCTGCCCCATAGGGCTCTATGGGAATGGGGAAGGCGCTAATTACGGCACCGCAATTTTGCGGTGCCGTAATTAGCTCCGAGGTCCCTTAGCGGGTTGGATTTTAACGCCTGCAAAAAGCAGGCGTTAAATCCCCCAACCCGCAAAGGGACCTCGTAGTAAGGCGGTAGGGATTTACCGGTACCGGTATTTTACCGGTACCGGTAAATCCCTACCACCATCCGTGTAATGAGGCCCCTTGTGTCATTCAGATTGTGCAAATGCGAGAACGAGAAATGCAAGGGGAAACGGAGGGGGGAGTGCAAGGAAGAGGGGAGGGGAAAACAGGGCAGTAATGATCTGAGAAAGTGCAGCCAGGGCAGCACAGCTCTGGGTAGTGCAAGGAGAACAAGGGACTGTTGGGTTACAGTTACAGCCCATAAGTACGTGGTAGGTCAGGAGACAGTGCAAGGGTGACTGATCAATAAAGAGCCTGGACTCAGTGAATCTCTGAGAGTAGCCAAGCAAACAGTCGGTACATCAGACAGGTAGGTCAGGTAGGTCAGCATGGGAGGTAGAGAGAGAATGCAGAGGATAAGAGGAACATTTTGAGCGGCTCCTGGAACTTCAGGTGGTCTGCTCAAGTTTGAGAGGGGCAAGGAGGCCATTCCAGAGGGAGGCACATGCAGATGAAAGAGTTCGACCCCCCACTCTCTGCCTGGAGAAGCATCTAACCCTTAGAGAGTTGGAGGAAGCTGGGGGAAGGGCCCAGGAAGGAAGGTATTTTGGAAGAGAGCGTTGGATGTAGTGTGAGCCCCGACCCCAGAAAGCCTTGTGGACAATGCAAAGGGTCTTGACTTGATCCTTGCAGCCACAGGGAGCCAATGGAGAGATTTCTGGGCTGGAGAGATACGATCCCTGGACTTGAGGCAAAGGATAAGTCTTGCAGTCCTGTTCTGGATTAGTTGCAGAGGGCGGCGAGTAAAGAAAGGCAGGTGAGAAAGAAGCTGTTGCAATAGTCCAGCCTAGGGAGAAACGGGGCTATGGAGACAGTGAGCTTCTGGGGGAAAGTGAGAAAGGGAAGAGTCCCTTTGAGGAGCAGCAGCTGGTAGTGGGATTTCTTGGCGATGTCCGGGATGTGAGGAGAGAAAGAGAGAGTGGAGTCAAAGATGACACCAAGTTTTTTTGACTCGTGGAAGGCGAAGGAAGAGGGTCCAAGGTGGGTGGCCAGAGTGAGAGAGGAAAAGCTGGGGAAGGGGTGCCAATGAGAAGGATCTCCGTCTTAATGGCATTAAGGCAGAGATTGTTGGAGACGCACCAATTCTGAATCGTGGATAGACAGGAATGAGAGAGAGAGGAGAGTAGCGTGAAGGAAAGCTGAGTGCTGCATAACACAAAGTTAGAGGAGAAGGTGGGCCAAAGGGGCCCACTAGAGGTTGAAAAACCAGCGTGAGAGGATAGAGCTCTGGGGAACGCCACAGGTAGAGAGAGAGGTGGCGGAGAGAAAGGGACCAAGTTGGACCTGGGAGAGGCAGTCCAAGAGGAAGGAGGTCAGCCACTCCAGGGCTTGATCTGTGATGCCCAGGTTCTCACAAAGTCAATTGATCAGGATGAGATGGTTGACTGTGCCAAAAGTAGAGGAAAGATAAAGGAGGATTAGGACAGAAGGAATTCTGGAATCAAGGTTAGAGAGCAGATCTTCATGGGTGTTCAGGAGAGCAGTTTCAATGCCTCTGGCAGCTCTGAAGCCAGACTGGTCGTCATGGAGACAACCAACAGATTCAGTGGGGAGCGTAAGGTGTGAGATGGCCAGCTTTTCCAACAGTTTGTCCAGGAAAGGAGTGATGGACATTGGGCGATAGTTTGCCGGGCAGATAGGATCGGCAGGCGGCTTCTGAGGATGAGGAGTGGGTGCACAAGGGAGTGCTTAAGGGGAGAAGGGAACATTCCAGTGGTGAAAGAGTGATTACAGAAATCAGCCAAGGCTGGAGCAAGGGTGTCAATACGGTCTTTGATGGTTCTGGAAGAGCAGCGGAGCACCTGTTTGGATGACACTTTCATAGATCGAACTTGTCTAGCAACCTTGTCAGGTGTTGTCAGAGAGAAAGAGGAGAAAGGAAGAGGAGAGGTAGAGATGGCCAAAGTGGGCCCGAGTGAGGGAGAGGAAGAGGAGATAGAAGACAGGATGTCCTGAGTTTTAATGGAGAAGGAAGAGACCGGAGCCATACAGAGGCCCTGGGAGGAAACAGGAGAGATAAAAACTGCAACAGGATTGACCAGTTCCTTGCAGATTTCAGAGTTTGGACGTGTTATTAGAGGCCTCAGAGACGCGGGCTTAAATGTGTGCTCTCTTCTTGATGAGTGTTATTGCTTCGACTGTCAGGCCACAATGTGTGGCAGGCGAGCAATGAAAACCTTACCCCACATGGAAGCATACTGGGATGCTGGCCCTGCAGGCACAGGGTGGTGCAATGCCAAGGGCCAATGATGCAGTTCTTGAGGCAATGAAAGTGAGACAGGGCAAAACTAGTGGCTAGGAAAGTGACATGTGGGCAATTCAGGGCGTAGTGGGCAGTAATGGGGCAATATGTGACATGGCAATAGGGACGTTATGTGGGCAATGAAAGAGACCTGCAATCTGGAATCTCACGTATTAGAATATTTCATGTGTTTTACTACACATCTACACATCTACTTGTAAATCCTACTTGTAAATCCCAGGCCTGTTCAAATCAAATTTCACCCAAAAATGTGATGTCAAACGCTGCATTTTGTGCCATTTTTAAACAATGTTTCTTGAAGGTGAAGCTAGCTCCTCTGTACTCCCCACCCTATGCTAGGATTGAAATTTCTAATACGGACTTGATCCGCTCTGTACCAGAATTACCTTCTTCCCCGGCATCCGCTCAAAATAAGGGTCAGAAAATGTTTAAAGAACCTGCATCGGTGAATGCCTTCTGCAAGTTGGGATCCTCACAGAACCTGAGTCTTAGAAAGTGTCAAATGCCTAAAATAGCGGATACTTGTACACATGACTTTGTTATGGACCAAAGAAACGTTGTCATCACCAACATTCACAGGGTGGAAGGGCCGGAATCCAGAGAAGCTTTACGATTTAAGCTCCTAGCGTGGCTAAGACAAAGGACAGGTCCAATTATCAGACCTAAAGGTTCTTCGGAGGGTTGACCTTAAAGAATGGTGCTCGCATTACAATAACGACTGTGTTGTATTGGGCTCTGGGTCGAGTACATTACCAATGTTCCTTAGGCTGTGTAAATATCTCCCCAAAGGGTCGTCTAGGTGCAATCTAATTATCTGATGTATATCTATGTTATGGGAATCACTCATTTATGTAGCTTTCTTAATGTTCTTTTATTAAGTCCTTGATGCTTACCATCCTTTGAGATGTTGGTTTACTTTCCCGTAGGTTGTTCTTTAGACTTTGTTGTTTGTTTTTTGTTACTCTGTACAATCTGTCTGTATTGATGGTGTTCTGTTTTTTGTTACGCCCGTCAGCCTTCGGGTACCTTGGTGCGCATTATAAATTATTAAACATAAACATAAACATCATCTGATCTAATTATATGTGTAGAGCTATGGGGCTGAGCAGCAGCTGCAGCATGTAATATAGCTGGGTTGTAAGTGTCCAGGATGTCCTCAGGGGATTCCTTTGGTGGGGGCGGCCCTTAGATGACAGGGTATAGGTGATTATTTGCACTTTTATGGTTGGGGACCTGCAGGTTGCAGTACTTAGATTTCAGTGTCTTCTGCTTGTCCATTCCACCTTCCCTCTGAGTCCTTGTTGTTCTCCCTTCCTTCTATAATTTATTCCTGGAGTTGTGTTCTGGGGATTCCTGGTTGCCTGATGTTCCCTGGAGTTCAGCGCCCTTATTTGCAACATGGGAATTCTTGTTGCCTGATGCACCTTGGAGTCCGGTTACCATTTAATATAACTTTTAAAGATCCTCTTTGCCTGATCATCGCTATCCAGGAATTATTCCAACACTTCCTGATTATGTTTTTTTTCATCCTGGACAGGGGGTTTTCCTGATATTTGGCTGTGCATTCGCTGGTCAGAGTCAGAAATCCAGTACCATCACCTGGGTCAAGGTGGCTGCCCAGGGGATAGGATGCCACACTCAACCCAATAAATCACCTTCATCCAACAAGGTAAGGTGTGATACCAGCAACCTTTCAAGATCATTAAAGTCATCAATCTCGTTGCATTCAAGCTGGCGTTACCTGTGAGTTGGAACAGAATCCATCCCGTATTTCATGCATCACTGCTGAAGCATTAGGTAGAGGCTCCAGAACTCAGGACAACAGCTACTCCATCATCACCTGTGCAGCTTGATGATGCCCTGGAATATGAAATCGACATCTGTGAGTCACGATACCACCAGGGTAGGTTACAGTACCTGATTAGTTGGAAGGGGTACCCAGCTAGTGAAAGGACCTGGGAACCTGCCTTGAATGTGTATGCCCTTCATCTTCTTCAGAGATGTTATTGTTCTTTTCCATGGAAAGCTTGTGGAACATGGCTTGGACGGGGGCATGATGTCATGACTCGCCGCTACGAGTCTCACCGCCACAGGCTGGAGCTGCGTCCGAGTCTCTTTGGAGATGCTGGTGCTGGAACCGCGCCTGCCCATTCCATCATGGCGAGTCTTCCGTGCTACGAACGCACGCTGGCCCTCTGATGTCACTTACCCGGAAGACTGAAGCTGGATTAAACACTATTAATGTTTCCCCGTCCTCGCGTTGCAATATTGATCCATTGCGGAGTGCTCGTTTATTACACTGGTAAGCCTCTCCCTCTGCTTCCTTCTGTTCATCCATTCCCTCTTCCTTTTGAGTCTTTGCTGTTCTCCCTTCCTTCTATTATTTATTGCTGGAGTTCTGTACTGGGGATGCATAGTTGCCTGGTGTTCCTTGGAGTTCAGCTCCCTTATTTTCAACCTTGGGAGATCTTGTTTGCCTGATAAGCCTGAAGTCCTGTTACCATTTAAGTCAACCTTCAAAGTTCCTGTTTGCCTGATCAGCGCTATCCAAGGATTAATCCAACACTTCTTGATTGCTTTTTTTTACCCTTGAGAGGGGTTTTTCCTGCTATTTGGCTCAGAATTCTCTGTACCATCACATGGGTTACAGTGGCTGCTTGGGGATAGTACGCAACACTCAAACCAAGAAATCACCTTCAGCCAACAAGATATGGTGTGATCTTAATAGCTCCAAGGATGGAGGAGTTGGTTTGGCTCATACCTGACCACTTTGCATCGCCTTTGCAGCGCCTTTTCAGAGGTTCGGGTGGAGACACACAAACTCTGCTCCTCCTCACTATGATAGTGTTTGGTAGTTTATACATGTTACAATGCAAACACATAGTTGTTCTTATTACCTTGGGAAGGTACACTCGGAGCTGAGAACCGACTTGGGTCCCAGGCCTGGGGGTGCCGGCTCTATCCAATCACAGTTCAGGACCCTAGGGGTGGGTAGCAATGGGTAAGGATCAATGACATGACCCTCACACTGCAACATTTTACAATATTAGGTAATTAGGGACAAGCCAGGCGGCCATCTGACAAGGGAGAGCCAATCAGCTCACCCCTATAGGGACCTCCATAGGTGGACTACTACTTAACGCCCAATCACATGGTGTTATAGGTTTCCTGGACAAGGGCCCAAGTGCCATGAGTTCTGAGTTCGCGAACTCCTAGCGACCCTCGACCTGCCTCGGAGTTCATCCTTAACACTGGTCTATACTACTCTACTCTGACTGGCACAGCAGCCTTATGTCACCTTAAGCCAGTAGGGTGCATGGATGTGCTGCTTCAGAATTACTTTAACTGCAGTGGCCAAACGCTTTACACTTTTGCTGATCAGATCAACACCCCTTCATAGGCAGGGTACCCTAGGAAAAACAGGCACTTTCCAGATTTCGATGTTCTTTTACCAGAGACAAATATTACCCCAACTTGTTTCAGGCAACAATACACAAAACATGGCAAATAGCAATGCAATTAACTGCTCTCACCAACCCATGACTTTCAGTCGCCTCCTCTTCCGTGTCTGCTCCGTCTACTCCCCCGAATCCCCGGTCTTGCCTGCCAGCTTCCCCCACCAACATAATCATCTTACCTGGGCAAACAGGGATCACTGGAAGTCGCATCTGGTGACCCCCTCGAGCAGCAGGAAACCGCCATCAACTGCACCAAACTTGCCGTGGAAAAAAAACACATACTCTTCCAGTGGATTGGTGGGCATCTTTTAATGGCAGTCAGCAAAGCCAGCATACGTAGGACAACAGCAACCCAATTAAAGAACGAGACTTGGCACAGCAACCTCCCAACCTCTCAATGCACAGGGCTTTTATACAGAAGAGCACCCATGCATTTCAATGTAAACGGAGGTTTCAGACATAGCATGATATCGTCAAGCAACAATGTTTCCGGTGAATGTTCACTGTCTCAGCATACAAGTCTTAGGCAGAGGCTGTGTTCTCACGCTCAGGAAGGCATAATCAGGATGGGATATATTTGGTGATACATCTCTATTCTTGCAGTGCAAGTTACTTCTACACACAGTTCGGTGCATACTAGCCCGCTTACTATTTGACAACTTCCGTCTGCTAAAGCCTACTTGCCTAGGAAAGCGGCACTCTAAAACACGCATATATTTGTCAAAAGGGAAACATGTCTGAGGTGGGAGGGGTGAAAGCAAGCACTGCTAAGCACTATGCCGTGATGCCTTCGAGGTTAATGTATGCGCATTAGAACACAGCAAAGGCAATAAGGCACGGTTAAATATGGCAGTTAGCATTGGCTGATCATTATAAGGCAGCAACTTTTTTAAGGAGTTCGTAACAAATTTCAAAACCTGGGTTTTCACCTACAATTTGTACAATGTTTTCCCTACACAATATAAAATACTTTAAAATACATGGTGTAAGGAAAAACATCTAAGGAAGGGGCCTCAAAAATGTAAATATGTTCAGTTACCTATTAAGTTTAAATGTATATGTATGATAAAGTTTTATATAATGAATGTGAACTGCATGCTTTGTAACATTCACAGCAAAATCAAGTATGTGCTTAATGGGAAAAATAGTATTCTATAAATTACTTTTTTTTTTCTCAAATCTGACCCCACATGTTCAGAAAACTGTGGGTAGGAAAGAGTATGTTTAAAGCGAACAGATATGTTAAATCTCAACTGATGTAGAATACTCTGCATAGCATATAGGTCAACATGGAATCGAGATGTCCTTTGTCAAAGGCAAAACTGATGCCCTCATTAATAGATTTGGCTCATGTCCATTCTTAAAAATTAAACAGATTTGCTTGAACACATGCAGACGTTCTTAAATTGTGTACTGTTTGCTTGACAGGTACATTTTAAGATTAATGACTTGTGGCAAACCTGGTCAAACAGAATCTATTATCTTCAGTTAACCACAGATCTCCAAGCCCCAAAGCACAATGCAGATTCAACGCAAGCTCTAATGGAACACCTGTATCTGTGTATCCCAAGCTACACGAGAGACAAAATGAGAGAATGAGGTGAGAGAAAGAAAACTGAATCTTAGCTCATTGCGTCTCCAATAAGGTTTAAAGTCAATTTAAAGATGCTTAAAATGTAGACCCACCTAAAATGCTGTATCTCGGACTCCCAATGTCTTGTTAGAAAAACAAATACGTGTGCTTTATTGTAACCTTTTGCTGCACCAATACATTGGATGACATTTCACATCAAGTGAGGTTTTGCAACAGAAATATTAGAATGATAACTGAAAAGGATGGGGCGAATTGGGATGTATTGTAAGCAGTGAGGGGCCCATAAAAATGTGATTTTATAAACTATAAGATACACAGTTCATATACTTATAAAATTGTGGAATTATTTTGCCTAAAGTCTGTAATTCAGTGTCGTCAGATGCTAGGTCTATAGCTTGGTGGGAAATGAAACCAACAATTAAAACAGACACTCCAGCCTCCATATGTGAAACAGCCAAAAACAAAGAGTCCGTCCAACAAGACAGAAGCAGTTTGGAGTCCAACTGGATGTATTTAGGGGGGAAATATCTTTTAAAGGCCTTACCCAAGTTGGACTGAATGCTGAGGCAATTTCCCAAAGCAGGATCCGAATGTCTGAAAGGAATTTTGGAGCAACTGCAAAGAGTGGAGGGAGAGTTTACCTGAAAATGAGTAGTTATTGCAAGGTGTATGTGCTTTGTGATTTATAATTAAAATTGAAACGATATGTAGCATCATCCTATTAGCACTTTCACATGCAATATAGGGATCTTTGAACACGTTCAAAATCTCAAAATAATCATGGAATAATAATTACTATAATTGGTGTCTGCCATAATCAATAACTTAACTGAAATATATTCCTTAATGAACACATTGAACTAGGGTTTTGTTAGGCTGGACCTGTTTCCTTGAGAATAGTAAGTGAGGCCCCACTGTCCCAGTGCTCCATAAGAAACAGAGATGTTCTGAAGCCGACATTATTTTGTTTTAAGCATCATTTTGAATACGGCTTCACCTTTTGATTTCGGGGAGGATGTGGGTTTCAAGTACGCATTATGTAGTTTATTTTTGTATGAAACCTTCAATGTCAAGTTGTACGCCTTCAAATAAAGAAAGGTCAACAGTTTAACTGGTTTGGATTGAGGTGTGGGTGCAGTCATATTGTAATTGAAGTGGGAAATCACTTGCCACATTATTTGGTTACAATTTCATTTTTTTAAAAAATGGTATTAGAAACCAGGTGTTTCTTATCTCAAGGTGTGAGGGTGGGATGGTGACACGCTACATTATTAAACTGAGGGTTGCACGAGACCGGAAAAAAGAAATTCTAAATATATATGTTGATTGTTCTGGTCCTCTTCGGTGGTGGGTTGTATAACTTTCTTGAATAGGTATCACCCAATTGATATGAACATAATCTGACATATTAATACATAACTTGTACAGTTTTGAGCTAATTTACAGAAAAGTTAAAAACATCCCTGCATAGTGGCCTAAATACAGACAGATACACACACACCTGAGTCTACGATAGCATTATGTGTCAGGTGATTTGAGTAACTCCTCTTCTTTTGCATTTGTGTATGTTATAGTGTAGTCTGCAATCACTCTTTTGCTGAAAACTAGAACAATTTGAAAGTGAGAGGAAAAGTTAAACACAGTTGCAGATATTTCTCCTGCTTTCCAAAAATTCAATGTTTTTCACAGCTATCAAGGAACTAGTGTTGGGACAGTTGGATCATCATTTTACCTTATTGCTTATTACTTCATCCTGCCAAATGTATTTTAATATAGTTAAAGCTGGAGCAAAAATTGCATGCAACAAGGACTCTCATACTCTCATTATAATAATGGCAGGCTGTGTGCCATTGTGTTTGACTTCTAGAATAGACCAGAATTACCTAAAGGGTGAAGCATGGCCTCCACCCCCTGTAATGAAAGGGTAGCCATAGGGTTCAGGTTGTTATGGAAAGAGGCAGATGATTATTTGGGGCATGACCTTAGTGGAAAAAGCTCCTTTATCATTGATTTGTTTATCCAAATGCTCTCACCTGAAACAGCAGAGAGATCCCTGTAAATCCCTGCACACATCCCAATGGCCTCTTCCCTGGTTTTATAGTAAATCACAGTGGAATTATTTCCACGGTTGACAAGTCTGTATATAGGACCTTCAATATAACCTATGACTCCCCTTCCTTTGTCACCTATGGCAGGGTGATCACACGCCCCACTTTTCATGCACCCCTGTTCCAGCAAGCTTCTGCAAAACAGTACATTGTCCCACTTTAAAGGAATGCCTGCCAAGCCAGATCATTATCACCGCACTTTTCATAAAGGTATGAGCAGGTCAAGTTACAGCTGCAGAGAAAGCCTGGCTATGCACGAGGGAGAGGGCGTGTAAACATAAACATCTCTTATTGGTGCCAGAAAGTTAAGTGGCCCAAAAAAATCTTCAAAAGAAACATTAGAACAGAGATAAAAGACCTTGCGAGGGAAGTTATGGGGTGAAATTGAACGTTAGAGTGTGGGATGACCAAGAGAGGTAGGAATAAAAGCTGAATTAACTGAAGGATGGGATAGGCAGATGTTGCACACCTATTGTCAGTGTGCCTATCAGAATTCATCATTGTTAGCAGTGGTCGAAGTGAGCTTCACTACTACTTATACCATTCCAGAATGGTTGTTTTTGAAGTCAAAACATGCCGCTTCATTTTAACGCCCCACGGCAGTTACAGTTGAACTGAAATCTGTTTCACCATAAATTCACAAAGCCCGAATGACATCTCAGCCTGGATGAACTCTATGTGGTTTCACCTTTACTATCGGAAGCTGGAGGAGATTCTGCTATCCCTTAGAAATGACCTCTCACAACACCAAATCTCCTCCCAATTTTTGGAAAACTTAAGTTATCATCTCAGGTTAAATGCTTAGATGTTACAGTTGATGACGGTCCAGGCCATTGCCACAAGATTTTGACATTTGGTGGCTACATGGGATTTGCCCTTTCATGCTTGGGCAAGTGTGCAGTTACAGTAGAAGCCTTAGTGGCTGGTCACTTGGACTACTGTAATACACTCCTGCAGGACGCGTCAGGACCTCAGACTATTCATGTCTCTTATCAGAGCAGACGAGATAAAAGATTTGCAGTCTTTGGTTTCAGGCTTTGTAATAAATTAGCAAATTCTATTCATGGCAGTGCACATTTTTCTAGTGGCAGGAACCTGTTGAAGTAGCTGCTTTTCTGGTAGGTGTTAAGGGGTACAGCATAGTTAAGATCGGCAGAGGGGATTGATTTCACAAGGCCATCATTTCCAAATGACTGCCCAACTGAGAGAAATTCATGAAAAATACAGAGGACCTCCTTCTGTTACCTGTTCAGTCAACTTGGCTGTCAACCTGCCCCATCCACAACCACTTGAAACATGTGTTGCACCTTGCTCCCTCCCAACCTGTCCCCCGCCGGAGTCACAGTTCCACTACTTTTTCTGGTACACTTCAACCACTGCTTATGGGGTCTCACACTTTTATGTCTTTCTAGGCCTATCATATCTGCTTTTCAAGATGATTCTAGTTTTGAAAAATATGCCTAGGACGACATGAAGGACACCAGGGCCGGCCTTAGCTCTCGCAGTGCCCGGGACAATACAAAATTAGGTGCCCCACACCCTGCCCTCAAGGTGAAGGGAGGGGGGGGCGAAGACATTAAATTCAGGGTTGCACTGCCACACCAGAATGGCGTTCTACTGAAATGAAAAGCGTCCCGCTCCAATGCTGGAGCGGCGTGTCTATCGCTTAAACAGAGCGCTGCTGCCACACCAGTACACATGCGGGTGTAGCAGTAGCGCTCCATAGAAAAGGAAAGCGCCCCGCTCCCATGCTGAAGCGTCCAGCTCCAACACGAGAGAAGGGGTCAGGCGCTTTACATTTCAATAGGGCGCCTTCACCACACCAGCTCGGGGAGCCCTACTGAGCTAGCGTGGCAGCAGCGCTAATGTGGCGCCCTGGCCGACTGCATGAGGCGCCCATGCCTAAAGCGGGCTCTGCAGGACACTATGCAACACAGGGCTAAGTGGCATGCAGTTCAGCAGACATGGCACTTGCCAAGGCACTGGGACCATGTGTATAAGCACAATACATAGTGCCCTGCACTGATGTTAATCAGATACAACTGTAGCCGGGAGCTGCGGTGGCTCTGTCGAGGATGAAGTGTAGGGCAGTACTGAGCACACATTTTAAGTGAAACTCCATTCGGAATCCACTGCAGTAATCACAGCGAGGGCCCTTCGTGCGAGACGTCTCTTGTTTCTGAGTATTATTAACCACAGTAGGAAGTTTAAACACGTTCCCGCACCCACAAGGGAGTACCTCGAGGGATTCTAGTCCTCCTCTTCGTGTTTTCCTTCCTCTGCTGCTTCTGTTTTCATTCCTGACTCTCCCCTCCCCCACCCTCGCGCACTCCCTGGCGGCGTCCACGTGCGCGGGTTGGGTGGTTGCCAGAAGTGGGCGTGTCCTCGGCTCAGAAGTGGGAAACCTGGCCAGGAAAATGTCTATGTGTCCAGTATGTGCTGAAGCCAGGGCTCAGATCCGTAATGCGGCAGATCTCCAGGTGCAGCTTGCAGGGCGGAGAGGGGCTGTCAGGCTCTGAGCTGTTTTGCGGAGCTGCTCAGCAGGCTGCTGTCACTGGTAGCTGCCCCAGGATAGTGCATTCCGAAGTCGGATCAAATATTGGTGTCACGTACTGTGCTAATCTGCGCGCGCTCCCGGGCCTGTCATCCCTTGAATACTTCTAGCTAGCACGATCTGAGGAGATTCTGGTATGAGTGATATGCGTACCGTTCAACATAGTGAGAGATTTAACTCCAGCATGAGAGTTATATTTTTTCCTATTGATTTGCATTGAATTACATTTGTGGCAGCGGAAAGTTGTAAAATATCACAATTTTCACATGGAAATGAATGATTCTTCCAGAGAAATCTGGAGAGTTGGTTGTTCTGGAGATAAGTCTCTCTTATGATAGTGAGGAAAACTCGGCCAGTACCTCAATCGTTAAACACAGTGAGCCTCATTACACATTTTGCAGTATTTCAGTGGTAAATCTGCTGAAAAAAAGCCAAACGGAAATTACCATTACCACTACTTGGTCACACAGATTTACTGCGGGATTACAAGTTGTGGGGTGGTATGCAATGTAAATCCCTCTTTTGTAGGACTCCACAGGGATTTCTGGAGAATTACCATTTTTTGATGGTAGCGTGGAGGATTTACCTTACCACCAAAGTTGTAGTAAAGCATTTGGGTCATGGTGGTAATGCTGCATTACCAGCGGTTTCTTCCCGCATTGCCATACTCGTAATGAGGTCCAGTGTCTTGTAATTCGAATCTATGTGAAGCCCTGCCATTGGCTATGCCGCAGACACGCTCTCAAGGGTCTTACAGCTCCAGATCACCCTTCAAATGCTTCTACCCCAGTGACATTACAGACACCACTGCAGTGCAGCCCGCCACCACTATAAAAAGTCCTTCATATTAGACCAATAGCAATAGGCAGTGGAAATGTCACTCACCACATGCTGCCAGAAGATATCCTAAATTCATGTCACACCATTGCCTGACCGCTGTACGCAGCATGCGTGGCTGTTGCATGGCACCTCGAAAGATTGTGTATAGGCGCATTATGAATACCAAATAAAAATACAATTGGCTGAAATCCGCACAAGACACCATAATGCTATTTGTTATATCCTCTAGTCTAGGGTTTCAGCCCAGCTTAGTCAGCTCTGCACTTCACTTGTTGCTGTTCCTCAGCTAAACCAGTCTTGCAATCCTGGCTACACAAGTATGAGAGTTAATCCTGGCCATGCACCTCTTATGGTCCTTATACACCTAGTTTAACTTCCATAGACTAGAGGTAGCACAGCAAACATCAGCACTCTCCCAGACAAAGCCTACAGCACTGCATGACTTTGAATCTTTGAAATGTAGGTTAATCTCCGGTCTCAGAGGCAGAAGTCATTTTCTCTGTATCGCTGAGAGCACCCTCAAAAGCAGCAGAACATTATTAAAATGAAACAGTCTGTTCCTTGTGCAGTTTTGTAATCCTGCTATGGATGTTTCAGGGGAGCAGATGCGGAGGAGCCAGATAATGTATGGGTAGAGCCAGGGGTGTTGCTAGGTCTGGAAAAGTTCTGGGGCTAAGCTAATGGCGGGACTGTCAGGACTCGGGGCTAGCTAGCCTTTTGGTTGTAGCCCCTGAGATTCTATCCGGGGCTACAACCAAAAGACCCGGGGCTATAGCCTCCTAAGCCAGCAACACCTAAGGGTAGAGTGAGCCAGAGGGTTTAGCTGAGCTCTAAGGCTTGGCTCTAAGAGTGAAATAGAGGCTGAGCGGGAAAACGACCCATCACCCATTGCATCCTGCCCACCTCCCAACAGCACAAATCCCCAGACCTGTAGTGCCACTGCTCCAAAACCGTTACCCAGTATTTTGCCTCTAGTCCTCATAACACCAAACCAAGACCTGATGTCCTGCATCCCTACCCGCCCACAACACAAGCTAATACCTGACATACTCCATCTCCACCAGCCACAACCCAAAACCAAGACCTGACGTCCTGCATCCCTACCCGCCCACAACACAAGCTAATACCTGACATACTGCATCTCCACCAGCCACAACCCAAAACCAAGACCTGACGTCCTGCATCCCTACCTGCCCACAACACAAGCTAATACCTGACATACTGCATTTCCACCGACCACAACACCAAACCAAGACCTGACGTCCTGCATCCCTACCCGCCCACAACACAAGCTAATACCTGACATACTGCATCTCCACCGACCACAACCCAAAACCAAGACCTGACGTCCTGCATCCCTACCCGCCCACAACACAAGCTAATACCTGACACACTGCATCTCCACCGGCCACAACGCAAAACCAAGACCTGACGTCCTGCATCCCTACCCGCCCACAACACAAGCTAATACCTGACATACTGCATCTCCACCGGCCACAACGCAAAACCAAGACCTGACGTCCTGCATCCCTACCCGCCCACAACACAAGCTAATATCTGACATACTGCATCTCCACCGGCCACAACGCAAAACCAAGACCTGACGTCCTGCATCCCTACCCGCCCACAACACAAGCTAATACCTGACATACTGCACCTCCACCGGCCACACCCCAAAACCAAGACCTAACGTCCTGCATCCCTACCCGTCCACAACACAAGCTAATACCTGACATACTGCACCTCCACCGGCCACAACACCAAACCAAAACCTGACGTCCTGCATCCCTACCCGCCCACAACACAAGCTAATACCTGACATACTGCATCTCCACCGGCCACAACCCAAAACCAAGACCTGACGTCCTGCATCCCTACCTGCCCACAACACAAGCTAATACCTGACATACTGCATCTCCACCGGCCACAACCCAAAACCAAGACCTGACGTCCTGCATCCCTACCCGCCCACAACACAAGCTAATACCTGACATACTGCATCTCCACCGGCCACAACCCAAAACCAAGACCTGAAGTCCTGCATCCCTACCCGCCCACAACACAAGCTAATACCTGACATACTGCATCTCCAGCAGCCACAACCCAAAACCAAGACCTGACGTCCTGCATCCCTACCCGCCCACAACACAAGCTAATACCTGACATACTGCATCTCCACCAGCCACAACCCAAAACCAAGACCTGACGTCCTGCATCCATACCCGCCCACAACACAAGCTAATACCTGACATACTGCATCTCCACCAGCCACAACGCAAAACCAAGACCTGACGTCCTGCATCCCGACCCGCCCAAAACACAAGCTAATACCTGACATACTGCATCTCCACCAGCCACAACCCAAAACCAAGACCTGACGTCCTGCATCCCTACCCGCCCACAACACAGCTAATACCTGACATACTGCATCTCCACCAGCCACAACGCAAAACCAATACCTGGTGTCCTGCCACTCCGGGATGCAAAGGTCAGGGAAGAGACAGCTCCAGAGGCAGTGCTGGGTAATGGGCTGGATTTCCCTGAATTCGGAATCTGGCAAAAGCCCATGAGATCACAACCAACACTGAGGCATCAGTGATCAGCTCTTCCCTATGATTGTAGGCTAACTTGTAAGCACATAAAAGCTCTGCTCTGGTGTGCGTTTCTTTGCTTTAAGTTTAAGCACTTTAAAGTGTCACCGTGAGGTGCAGACATTTCGTCAGTGGGTAAACTGGCACTGACTATTGTCTGCATCATGTTCTATAAGGAATGTTCGTGCTTTCTATAAAGCACCCTTGACCAAGCTCCTTTTCCTTCCAAATCTCCCCCATCGAATCCTGCCCACAGAGCCTTTTATTTTTACATTCACTGGTTCAGTTATTCTTCCCCTCTGTCTCCAAATAGGTGTTCTGCCCTCAAACCGCCCCCCCCCGTTTTTCTCTGGCATGTCACCTCAAAGCTATCTCTCTAAATGTGGGCTCAACCCCATTCCACTGGTCTTTTTTCTTAACCCCTACACCACTCTCTACCACTGTCCATGTCCCAAAGCCTCCCAAAACTCACACTCCTGCTCGGAACAGCACCCCAACGTCCTTAACTTCTTCCTCCTCCTCAGCCTGCCGTCACATCACTGGATCGCCCTGCTCCCCCAACCCACCCAGAACTCATCCACCTCTCGGGCCACCAAAACAAAACAAGGCCTGCGCATTGTTGTGCTGGACCTCAGTTCAGCACGACTTTCAATCCCCCGGGTTGGACCCTCCTAGATTCGTTGAGAAGGAAATCAGTCCAGGAGGGTAAAGCACCCTTAAGCAGTGCAAAATAGGGTGATTGTAAATTAAAAGAATGGCTTACACCAGCTGTCTACTGGCAGGTGATTATATCTGACTTTTCTCTTACTGTGTTTCTATACGTCTTGATAGAACAGTAGCAAAACCCCGAGAAGTTTATTAATTTATTTATTTATTTGGGCTCATATTACTTTAGATGCTAGTATATGTTAGGCTTGCATTCAGGATAGGGAAAATAAAACTGCAACCATACTCTTTCTGCTCAGCATGTTACTATAACAATGTATATATATATATATTGTCGTATCAGTTTATTATGTGATTTGAACACGTTTAAAGTCATTTCTGTAAAGCAGAGTGTTATTTTGTCCTTGTATTTTTTGCCCTTATTACAAGCTTAATTCATACCTGCCAGGACTCCACCCCCAACTCTGTCACTATTGCTCATGCAGCTTCCCCCAGCTACATTACATTCACATGCTTGGTAGGTTGCTGTAGTATATTTTTTCCATTTCACAAGCTACCCCCTTGGAAGAAGCCGAACTAGCATCACAGATCCTGATGGCGACCAGGATGAATTGAATGTTGGGCTACACCGGGTCTACTATCTGGAAGCCATATCTAGGTGTTCAGGATCCAAGCCTTTCCCTCCGAGTGTTGATAATTCACGAGAGCTTCCGGTAAAGACCATTTGGACGTTTTTAAGTTCGCACAATATATGGATACATCCCCCAAAATATGAGCTAGGAAATCAAAGCCATCAGTGTATTGCCATAAGCTATTGACTCACAAAATATTATGCTTTGTAGTGATTATGACTTCCAAAAACATGCAATGACTTCCACATTTTTAAAGCTGGAATTTGTTGACTTCCTCTTCCAAAAAGTTAACATGCACATATGTCATTTACATTGTAATGAAATGTATATTTTGCAATATTTTATTTTTCAAGCAGTGACATAATGATTTTCCATCAACAGCCCTGACGACACACATTTTCTGCCACTAAGTCTGTTACTTGCCATGAACCCTCCAGGTGAGGTACGTTCAAAGGTTTCCAGGTCTGCCCAAATAGGCTAGTCTACTACCTGCCAAAAGATGCGGGGCTAGCAGTGTCCCATCACGCAGTGCCTTAAGTGGCAAGTGAAAACGAGCTGGGGCTCATCAAGAGGGCGTTTCCTAACGGTAGGGGTTGCCTGCCGGCTCGTTAGGCCATGCCCCCTTGATGAGCCCTGACTTAATAGGTTACAGGCACCCCACCGCCCCCAGGTAGCCCTTTGTAGAGATCAGCACCCTCTCCTCCCTGGGCGAGAAGGTGCTGATCTCTGCATCTATTAACCAAAGTAATGCCTGGAGGGCATGGAGGGCAACAGCAGCCACATATTTTCAGCCTTAACGGTGGCACTGCCCCTTGCCAGGCATCCCTTTAGCTAAGAGATGCAGCGATCACCTTCAGGTTGTAACCGCCGGCCATATGGGCCCTGTTAGCTAGGGGGTTATACATATATGAAAAGTGCATAAATAAATAGATAAATAAAGACAAGACACATTAGGAGTTTGTTTAAAGCATTTGTTAAATGTGTATGTGTTTTACATAGACTGACTTACCTGACTGTACCATGTTCCCCACGATGGGGTAAACATGGAACCTTGAGTCTGAAGGTCAATGGCAGATCTCCCCTGCCAACCAACAGAGACATGGACTGAACAGAAAATAAGACGTTGGAAAGTGACAGTTGAAAGGAGAGGGTTGAAGGAAGGATATAGAAAGAGAAAGCAGGAAGAGAAAGTACAGGAAAGGGAACAAAAGAAGAGTTGCGGCCCGGTTAAGACAAACTCCCGCGCCCAGGGCCGCATGTGTGGAGTGGATCCTCGAGCAAGAGCGTGATCTGTGAGGCATTTACCCACCCAGTGGCCAACCAGGGCAGACCAGAAGATGGGGAAAGTCCCGGTCTGTGGGCGAGGTGCGGCCCGGGTGCAGATAACGCTCTGGCCTGAGGCTGCGTGTTTCACTCTTAGAGCCAAGCCTGCTGGCTACAGGCCGACCCGGGTGCCCGTCCGGGCGGCACAGAGGTAGGAAAAGTCCCGGGCCACGTGCGTGGTGCAGCCCAGGTGAAGAGTATGGGCGTGTGGCAGCAGGATCCCTGACAGCAACGGCGGAGAGCCAGAGCGACCACCAGCACCGCCGGGGGGCCTACAAGCAATCGCTCTCCCCGGGGCCAGATGGGGAGAGCGGACAAAAAGGACTTACCCGGAGCCCCAGCCGCAACGTCCTATGCAGCCGTGGCTCAGCGTTATGTGCGCTGGCCAAGCGATGACCCTACCCAGGTGGGCGGCCTGGGCAAAGTCCAACGAGGACTTTCCCCGCCTGGAAAACACTGCCACAGAGGAAATGTAACTCTGCACATACTAGCAGGGAGAATTTGGGCTCATAATCCCAAACAAACATTTAGGCCCCGCCCTATCAAAATTAAAACACTGCCATGGAGGAAAAAGGACATGTTAACTACTGCGCTGCCAGCCCCAATAAGTATTTAGGGCTGGCAGAGCCCCAACTAAATAACACCATCATGCAGAAAAGCAAAAGCCTGGGTTTCTGAAGCCCTGCAGCAATAGCACCACCACAGAGGAATCAAGGGTTTCCAGACCCCCATTTAAAACTTCCCATGAGGACTGGGGCTCCCAAAGCCCTAACAATAAACCGGTTTGCCATATGCACAGACAATATTCCCGTGATGCCACTGGCACCAGAGCGGGACAGACAGGATCCAGGACTGACCTGATGACAGGGCAAAAGGTACTGTGTGTTCGGTGACATGTTATGCGACCATGGTGACTAGGAAAAGGGAAAAGATTTGGGTTAGAGCATACTGCAGCTGCTAAGGGGTTTGAGAGGGTGGAAAGCAGGCAATGGGTTGTGATGAAGTGGGAGGTTGAGGAGGAAAGTATGATGCCTATACGAGGCATGTATAGAATCTTGCTTTAAGTTAATTTATTAATGGGTTTATGCAATGAGTAGCTATTCCCCTGATCAATGCATTATTAAACACTGAATGGGAAATGGAATTGTAGCGTGGGACTGGTTTGAAGAAAGAGGATGTGTTTGCTTGTTAAAAAAAGTTAACAAGGTTTTATATAAAAACCCACAAGGGTAACAAAACTCCCCCTCTGGTGTACTATGCTTTATTAACATCGGGAACTCAGCATAGTGGCCCTTTCCTGCATTAATATCTTTCATTTGCAGGTTGCTACGCGCGCCCCTCCAGTGCAGGTGGACTGGGATGGTGGGCTGGCATCCCTGGAAGATGTCCATGGTCTGGGGAAGGGAAGAGTGCGCCCTTGCCCGGAGCGGGGCGGTTGACCAGGTGACATCTATAGATATGTTCCTGGCCCGGAGTATTTATAATACTACGCTTCCCGGGCCAGAGAGAAAGAAAACAGGGGCTGCAAGGTGATCACTGCATCTCTTAGCTAAAGGGATGCCTGGTGAGGGACAGCAGCACCAGGTGATTGCTGCATTTCTTAGCTAAAGGGATCCCTGAAAAGGTGAGAACGATGGAAGCGGAGGCCTTTTTCCCTAAAATCTGAAGCTCCCGTGAGTGAGCGGGAGCTTCAGTCTTTAGAAAAAAGGCCTTGGCTTCCTGCTGCTTCACTTTTTTTTTCCACAAAAGTGATGCCGGCCCACAGGCGTCTTTAGGTTAAAGCGATGAAACGCAGGTGCTGGTGCCACTATTATGGAGAAAAGACCTTTTTTTTCTAAAGACTGAAGCTCTCGCACATGTGCTTTAGAAAAAACATTGTTGACTAGAGGCCGGAGCTGCCAAGCGATATTAGGGAGCCCTGGCAGGGCCCGGTCTCAGAAGCATATTTCCTAGTCTGCCGGTGCTCTGCCACAGCTATCCCTGGTAGCCCCGGCCCACTTAAAGCCCTGCCCTCACTCCTTTGGGCCCAAGGGTGGAGCATGGAGGGAAGGAGATCCACCAGTTGGGCCTCACCCCATATCCTGATATACCCTCCCGCACCGACATGCACAGGGTTAGGGTCATTGGGTGGAGTGGAAGTGCTGTCTTGGCACGGCCTTCCACAGGCATAGCAACGCATCCTTAGTGACTTCCATGTTACGCTATATGCATTGATGTACGTGACGTCCTAAATTCACAAGCAGGAACTGTAAGTGGGCTGGCAGCAGAGCAAAGTTAGCATGCGGAGAGGGCGCACCAAGTAAGAAGACAAGGTGCCAGCCCAAGAGAGGGTGGGATAGTGCCAAACGAGCTGATACAGGAGCCCTGGACTGCAGGGAGTGGGCGCCATAATTACATGAATGTGGCATGATGGCAAAGAATGTAGCACAGCCAACATGAAACTGTGTTCTTACACTTGCAACACAGTAATTTTTTTGGCAATGCCAGCATGGAAATGTTTTACAGTGGCACTACTGGCATATATTTTGGCGCTGCCGACATGAAAGTTTGTATATGTCGATAACATATAATTGGCAATATTAGTTTATATTGTTGGCAATTGCAGATCAAATACTGGCTTATGCTGTGCAGATAAGTATCATGAAAATGTGTTGTAAAATGCTCATCTGTTTAGTTGGTAACCTGGAATTTAATGGATTTTCCTCTTTATTATTCTACAAAACAAATGTAAATTGTATGGTTTTGCCACCAAGTTTACTTTAAAATGATGCTATAAAAATGTACCACTTCAACTCATTATTTAAAAAGTTTCAGGGTAGAATTCTACTAGCCTAGCTGGTTTGTTTTCAGCTCCACTCAGTCACACGATCTAATTTGGGGAAAATATTATCACGCCTCCACTGGAGAAAAATCACAAGGCGCCACTGTCTTTTAATAATTTAGAATAGAGGTGGCCCCCTCATGAGCCCCCAGCATCGTTGGAATCGAAAGCTACCTCCGCAACTGCCTGGGCCTTAGAAACCTAATGGCAAGTGGCAAGTGCTGACTAGCAACCCTCCAGCAAAACACCCCATTCAACGATCACAGCAACTATAAGTCTGAGTGATATTGGCACGAGAAAAAGAGTTTCAAGGGCAATGGGGGGGAGGGGGGTGCAGGGTAAGGTGGCGCGAGGCGAGGAATCTCTGTTTCTTTCTGCACATTTCCTGTTCCCTTCCTGTGGAACCAACCATTAATGGCTCCCCTCCGTGGAGTGGACAGTTTACAACCCTTCTTATGGGGCTGATATAGTATATATCCCCTGAATTCTTCCAGGGGGGCAGTTAATAGCTCCCAAGCTCTGTCTCGGAACGCTTCGTCTGCTCGGGCCGCCACCTGCTTTCAGCATCAGCCTGGGCTCTTGAAAGAAAGGGGCAGTGTTCTCGGGCCCCGAGCGGTGTCGGAGAAGGCCTCACCCTTGGCATCGCCTCGCACTGTTTACTCCCTTCGAGTTCCACCATTACTTTACAGGCCACTTTCTTTTTTTTTTTACATCGTGCAATATTTCTGCTTAATTTGTTTTACAGCTCAGTACAGATTCCGGCCTTTAAGTGCCCCTCTCTATGGAGACGGCATCGCTTTATTTTTCCTTTTTAACGACCCATTCCTCTCCCGTATCTTTGCAATGATACTACTCTTCCGCCTTACAGTAGAAGGCACATTGTTGTTGGTAATTTCGGGTTCCATTTAGACGGGGAATGTAAAAGTAGGATGGCCAGTAGTAGGGTGACCAAATGTCCCGGTTTTGTCGACTCGGGAGAGTCCTGGTATTTAGTGCTGTGTCCCCCTTTCTCAAGATTATGCTCCCATTGGAAACTGCAGCGTCCCGGTTTTTTGTAGTAGGTCTTCATAGCTGGCAGGCAGGAATGCACAATCTCGCACAGAACAAATGCTGCATCTTACAATTTAAGATAGTGTTAGTTTGTGATACAGTCATTATAATATGTGTTTATTTGAACAGTAACACTCAAACCCCCTTCTCCTCCAAATGCTAGTTAAGTATAGTGCTTTGACAGTCACTTTCAAGAGTTAGTCCTACGTTTATGTCAATTGTCCCGTCCCGTATTTTACTTTTTAAATCTGGTCACCCTACTAGTAGTCTCTGGAGGCAGCTGGCCAGTTAGCCGTGCCGTGAGATAGTACACTATGGGGCTAGATGGCGCATGGACTGGCGAGACATGTCAAGGAGTTGCGAAAAAGCTGCTAGCCCAAGAAAGTAACTGGAGATTTAGGAGCCCAAAAGCAAAATGGGATCCAGTAGGTTAGAAAAGTGAGGCCAGTAAGTCAAGGGCACCAGGAGGAATTAGATAACTGCCAGTGGAGCCAAGTGGGAACAACCGAGTGCCATTAAATTGATTGTAATAAACAGCAATTACTTCAGCACATAGATGTGACCCTAGTTTTCTTGAGGCCTGAGAGCTACATGTGTGGGATAACAGGAGCCCTGTTACGAGATTAGCTCTCCTAAGATTATTTGGCATGCATGTTCTTAGTCGCCAACCCAGTATGAAATTCCCTCACAGTGCCTCAGTTAGTCGTCTATGCGCTATACTGCCTCCACCTGTCCTCTTGGGTGGTTAGGGACCCCCCCTAAGAAGATGCCCATGGGGCTGGCATCAGGGACGTCATTTCACCGAAATGCCAGGGTTAGTGGAACTGACATCATATGTCCCTTGGCATCTGATGACATTGCAGAACTCATGTCATTTGACCGCACCCCCATGTGACATCACAGGAAGTAATGGCACACAACCTTTCACTCCTAGACAAAACAGGCAGTGGCATCGCATAGCATCGTTCCTCAGTACACTAAGAACAACATGGTTACAATATCACATTATTATGATATACATTTCATACAAGAATGGATCACCATATGTAGCGTTAATATCAGTGTGTATGACTTGATGAACGACAACAACCTAAAAATCAACCTGGGAAAGACAGAAATCATGATTATATCCAAAAAGCAAGAGAATAATACCTACATACCGTGGCCGATGGAATTGGGAAACATGCCCACACTGTCAAATGTAGTCAAAAACCTGGGAGTCCTAATGGACAAAGTACTAACTTTAGAACCACCTGTAAACACAATCATTAAGAAATGCTTCTTCCTCCTTGACTCAACAAAAAGAATCCTTCCGTTCCTATCCTCCACCCACAAAATACTGACAATCGTCATCCTCATCATGTCAAGAATCAGCTACTCGAGCAGCCTCTACCTCGGAATGCCGGAACACCTGCTGAAGAAACTACAACGCATCCAAAACACAGCGGTGAGACTCCTCCTCAAACTATCGAAAAGAGATCACATCACACCAGCACTAAAAATGCTGCATTGGCTCCCAATCAAACAACGTATCACGTTCAAAACAATGTGTATAACACACAGGGGAATCAGCGGCCAGGGAGCAGAATTGCTACAAAAAAAATAACGGATCACACCTAGAGCAGACAGAGAGGGGGAACACCCACGATAACAAGAGAGACTATGCTAGGGGGAAAGGACCACGAGCAACATCCAAATCAGGACAGAACAATAGCTAACAAGCCTGACACAAACTACAGGCACAACCATCAACTCTTACCCACTACCAAGCATCCCCCTGACAGACATGATTACAAAAACCTTATGTTAACCCAACCCCAACACGATTGTGCATCCACACTATCCAATTACTTCCTCACTCTCACAAGACATCCACCCTCAAACCAACCCTCCATATAAGCCAACCCGCCAACCAAATGAGACCACTATCAACACACTAATAAACGCACACCCAAGATAGTAAGTAGGAGACAGAAAACCCTAGACCGACAAACACGATACCCTAGCACTACTCCTGGAGACCTACCGACATAGTAAAGATTAACCCAACGCACATAACATAACCATCGAAGACATGGGTGTGGTGACCCACGTACATCAATCCAGACACCCTGGTAAGGACTGAACTATATTGCATCACACCCAGACAGAGCTATGGACAGGGGCATAGTTCACCACTCGATAGATCGACAGAGACCAGTTGCATCAGACACAGAATAGGATGTATGATCTGGCCTGAGCAAGAACAAAGATAGAATTTTACAGATTAAGTAACACAATGTATGGACAGAGAGATGACATATAGCCCTGTCTTGCTGAAACTAGTTCACTATAAGGAAGACATTTTAAATATAGAAAGACCCGCAATGTGATTGCTTGTTTCTCTCCAGACAACAATGCCAATAACCAACCCCACTAAAACCTCACCCCTCCTCACACATTTCTCATTTGCTAACTAAACACAACCACACCTCTTAAACCACAGCAACCCGCATGTACTTCACCACACTGCAACAAAAAACACACCACATTGAGCCTTACACAACAGCACACAATGGTCCTACTAACGCACCCTAACCTACCCCCATTTCTTTCAGATACGCCAGATTGCCAGAGGACCACTACGATGGTGATATTGCGCGGTATAAATATCCTTTAACATTAACATATAAGCCTTTATTACCAAATGACTGTGAATGTAAGTATTTGCACATACCTTGGCTTGCCTGCAGCTACAGTCTTCTCGACACAGCAATGCAAGCTGGTCCTGCTTGGTGCTGGTGTGCTGCGGCCATCCAGCTCCCAGTCCGGTGCCACAGGATGCAGAAATATGGCATGGAAGAAAATGGCAACGTGTGGTCTGGGTGCACAATTACCATTAAAGTAATGCAACGTGCACCTATTTATTTTTATTTTATAGGTTATTTATAATGCACCTATACACACGTGTTTCAAGGTGCAGCAAGACAAGGGGGGTCAGATAGGAAAAACAGTAACAATCCTACTAGGCATTGTGACATTGAGATTGTACAAGTGCAGTAACGAGAAGTGCAGGGGAGGGGGTGTGGGGAAGTGCTCGACAGGGCAAAAGGGCCCGTGAGAAGGTGAGAGCCAGGGAGGCTCGTCGGACAGAGCCAGGGGAAGTAGAGACTGCAGGGGAAGGAAAGATCCATGAGCTAAGTGCGAGGAAGGGGCTGGAGGAGTTACATGGGTGCAGACCCAGCCAGGCTAGTAAGGGGAGGGGCCCGGAAGGGAAGTGCAAGGGGGTCAGGGGAGACCAAGTGCAGGGGTAGATTGGACTAGGGGACCTGGTGCCCTGTGAGGGTCTGAAGGAGCCAGGCAGCCAGTCAAGGGCAGACAGGGACATTAGCAGGGGAGGGGAAGTGGGAAGGAAGAAGAAAAGAGGAAGGTCTTGAGAAGCTTCTGGAATTTAAAGTGATCCAGATCAAGTCTGAGAGGGGCAGCAACGTCATTTAAGAGAGAGGCACCTGTGGAGGAGAGAGATCTACCCCCAACTCTCTGCTTGGAAAAGCATTTGATCTGCAGAGAGTTAGAGCTAGACAACCGCAGGGCTCTAGCAGGGAGGTATTTAGGGAGAGGGAGTTGGATGTAGTGTGGTCCCAGGCCCTGGAAAGCCTTGTGGATGATGCAAAGGGTCTTGACCTTCATCCTTGCAGCAACTGGGAGCCAGTGGAGAGATTTTAGGGCTGGAGAGATGCGTTCTCTGGGCTTGAGGCCAAGGATAAGTCTCGCAGTCCTGTTCTGGATTAGTTGAAGGGGGCGAAGCGAGGAGTTAGGCAGATTGAGGAAGAGATTGTTGCAGTAGTCCAGCCTGGAGAGAACCAGAGCTCTGGATACATTGGGCCTCATTAAAAGGTTGGCGCTCTGGTAATAACATTACCGGTAAGGCAATACCGGCATCCATTACCGGGGTGTTGTATTAGGACCCTAGATGCCAGTACTACCGGCATCGACAAGGACCTGCTGTGGCCATGCACCACCATACGGCGTGCGCAAGAGCTCGTGTGCACCATGCCAGTAACATCGGCATGCCACAAGGAAGAGGATATTACGAGTCACATGAACATGCACATACCGGCATCCAGATGCCGGTAAGAAGGGCCACCATGATGCCGGCAAAACCGGCATCGCGGATCACCCGTACACAGCAATCATCTGTGTTACCAAATGCCACAGGTGCACACATTCAGCAAAGGTGGAGGCAATGGAGTCAGGCCCAGCACAAAAGGAGCAAACCCCCACACCACACCCCTTCCCACACCAAAAATGATCCCACTTGCTGTTGCGATTTTGGGGCTGGAGGACATGCCCACACTGCTACTCCATGAGCAGCAACTACAACAGGCACTACAGTGGAGAGGCAGGAGGAGAAGGATGGTGAGACAGGCCCAGCAAGTCCCACCAGTGCAGGCAGTGGTTCCACGGAGGCAGCCACCAATCCCTCGCATCAGGCAAGTCCATTCAACCTAACCCCTGTGCAGATCCACACCCTGTACTGCCTGGACCGGGACACCATCACCTCTATTGTGTACATGATTCACAACGACATAGTCAGCCTGATTGAAATCGGCACCTTCATCCCCCCTGCAACTGAAGTTAGTATCTGTGCTCTACTTCCTGGCCACAGGCACCTACCAGCACACAGTTGTGCAACTGCATGGCATATCACACTTGTTTTTCACACATGCTGAAACAAGTGCGGTATGCCCTCCTGTAGCACCGAAGGGACTACATATGCCTACCACGGACTGTCCAGGATATGAAGGACACACAAATTGGTTTCCTTGCACTGGCAGCCATGCCTAATTGCATCTGTGCCCTCGACTGCACCTATGTGGAATTGGTGGTCCCTCATGCCATGGAGGTGGTGTACCGCAATCTTAAGCTATACCACTCCATCAATGTGCAGATGGTATTTGACTCCAGCAAGATGATCACACATTGCTGTGCCCGATACCCCGGATCAACTCACGATTCAATGGTGCTGCGGAACTGCTCGCTACCACGCTACATGGAGCGACATGCTGTACGACGTGTCTGGCTGCTGGGTAAGTCGGCTGACAGACCCATGATAGTGAATTGGGGGGGGGGGTGGAGATGCATATAACACCTGGGTGAGTCTGGGGGGGGAGATGCATATACTACCTGGGTGAGCCTGGGGGGAGAGATGCATATACCACCTGGGTTAGTCAGGGGGGAGAGATGCATATACCACCTGGGTGAGTCGGGGGGGAGAGATTCATTTACCACCTGGGTGAGTATGGGGGGGAGATGCATATACCACCTAGGTGAGCCTTGGGGAGGGGAGAGATGCATAAACCACCTGGGTGAGTCTGGGGTGGTGACTGTACACTGTCCATACTGCAAAACACTGTGCCCCTAAACATCCCAACCTGAACATGACAGTGAAAATATCATCCAACTTGCTCTGGCGGCACACCAATGCCAAAATGTCAGACTAGCAAGCAGCCCACAACCCTCATCATGTCCACTGCACATCATCAGACCGTACCCTCAGCAACACAAATCAGCAACATGCAGTTAGTAAGCATGATATACATGACCGCATCAAAGCACCACACAGGTCATGCATCCATGAGTGTGCATGAATAAATTCCACCCAGGCCCTCCACCACAGTAGCGCTGCATGCCACCATGGCCAAATGAACAGATGAATGACAACGCAATGATGAACTTGTGGCAAGACTGCTAGTAGACCTACATACCAAGTAGTCAACAACACCTATATGAGTGTGATTTGAGTGGAAGGCATCCACAGTACATGAGTACCACCATGCAAGTGGACACCCTGCATGGCCCATACCACCCAACACATTGTGGCATATTCACATATGTCCAGATGTCCCGGGACTTGTGCATGGCGACACCAAATAGCTGCAAGCATGAGAGTGCAAAGTACATGAGACGTGGTGGACATCAGCCCAAAGCACCAAACAAGCGCCAACATGATTTTTTTCACATCACCTGGCACACATCCCTCACAGGTGCCTACATCATGGTCCCTCTCACTCCATATGGTTGAGTGGTGAGTCCGATGTGAAGGCTCCTCAGTCCTGTATGTCACACATGCCCACCACCATGTCCTGGCCAAGTTGTCAACAGGCCAGTCCGTTGCACATATGTGTAGCCAATGGCTGCCATCGGAGATATCCTGCGTACCAACATGAACAATGAACAGGCTAAGTACAGGTGTCATAGAAGAAATACCCTCACTCATACCTTATTGTGCTCCCATGCAGGTGAGGCTGGCTATCCCCTGAAGCCGTGGCTCCTCACCCCTGTCAGGAATCCACAGAACAGGCACTAAGAGGACTACAATCGGGCTCATACCCGTACCCGTGTTGTGATTGAGCAGACCTTTGGCCTATGGAAGGCACGGTTCCGCTGCCTCAGCAGGTCTGGTGGCGCACTCTACGGGCCTGAGAAGGTGGGAAAGATCATCATGGTCTGTGCCATGCTGCACAACATGTGCATCCGGCGGAACGTACCTCTGCCACCTGACATTGACCAGCAAGCACTGGGTGAGGATGAGGATAAGGAGGGAGAAGATGTAGCACACACCAGATGGACGTGCTGTACACCAATCAGTGATAGCTGATTATTACTGAGACACTGGGATGCAGAGGGTGCAATGAATGCTGTACTTTGGGCACTGGGATAGTGTGCATATGGACACAGGGTGTGGGGGTAGATGGGCACTGTGCACTGTCATGCATTGAATAAACACACGCCAAAGAACCAATGTCCACTCATGATATTTTTTTGCAGACAACCAGTGTATTATACAGTATCTCAATGTTAACAGACCCTCCAAATCCCACATGCCTCCCTCCCCCCAAAACCCCCACATGCCCCCTCCCCCATCACCACCAACACCCCCACACATGATGTGCAATAAATGTCACAGTGGTGGTGCTTTGAGTGGCAGTTGGGGCATCCCAATGCCCTTCGATGTTGATGGCCTGCTGCCATCATCCCTGGCCCTGGACTTTTTCACAGCTATCCTGGCCTGTGCGGCTGCATCCTGTCCATCACTGTCAGCATCCGTGCCTGTGGGGGACCGAGAGAGGCAGGGCATTAGTGATGGTAGTATGTGCATCATGCCTACATAGGTGTCAGTGCAGTTATTCCCATGTGATTTATTGCATTCTTGTAGTTGTGGTGGACAGGGTGCCTGCAATATGGGGGGGGGGGTTATGTTGGCATATGGCAGGTTCTCACATGTTTGCGGTGGTGTCTGCTGTGGGGCCTACCGTTGGGTTGTGGTTTGCGTGCTGTGTCACACATGCTCTGTTTGTAGGGTGTGTATTGGGTATGGAATTGGCATGCAGCATGTATGTTAATGTGGCAGTGGTGGGACCAGCATCTGGACAGGGATATGTCAATGTGTGTATGATGGGCCATGCATTGCCTTACATTACTATCACATTAGTTGGCCAACATCATGCTTTGGTTATCTATGGTTTGTGTGGACACTCACCTTCATCTGCCGATGACTGTACTCCTAACTCCGAATCTCCAATTCCCTCAATTTCATCTATGTTGATGGTTGTGCTACATGTCTCTTCCCACCTGGAAAGATTGATGGGAGAGTGTGCCCCGCCACCTGTTGCCTGCCCCTGGCTGTGGTTGGCTGACAATATGTTCTTTACGTGGAGGCTTAGGTCATCCCACCGCTTTTTGCAATCTTTGAGCATGCGGGCAGTGGTGCCGACCGCACTGACCTTCCTGGCCACTTCCTCCCATATGTCCTTCTTACAAAGTTGTGCAGGATGCCTCAGGTCTGCGGCAAACACTTCATCGGCGTGCCCCACCAATGTGTCCGCCAACATATTGAGCTCTTCATCAGAGAATCGAGCCTTGCGCTGCTGGGGGGCGCCTTTCTTGGTAACATTTGACATCTTTAGCAAGTTGTATGTGCTGTCTTGACAGTACATGTCCTGTGTATCGAGGATTGCAATGGATTGTGTTTTTAAAGATGCCCGCCGGTGCATTTCCCATTCCGGCGCGATGATGTTACTTCCGGGTCCGGTATGCCAGTGCCGTTATTTAGGGGTGGGAGGAGGTGGAGGTGGTATCAGCGCATTACATGATGCCGCTATTGGGGGTTTGAGGGTCGTAACCGGCATGGCGGTATGGCCGTTACCGGCATGGTGGTACGCGTGTGCACGCACTCTCGTAATCGGCCACTATTTGTCGCATCAATGCCACCCGGACACTTTCTTACCACCATGCCGGTAATGACTGATTTTTAACGCGATTCTCGTAAGGAGGCCCATTGAGTTTCTTGGGGAAGTTGAGGAAAGGGAGAATGCCTCTGAGGAAGTGCAGCTGAAAATGGGCCTTCTTGGCAAGGACCGCGATGTGAGGAGAAAAGGAGTGAGAGGAGACACCAAGTTTTTTTGCCTTACAAGAGAGTGAGGGGAGGGGGCCAATAGAGGGGGGCCAGAGTGTGGGAGGGAAGGAGAGATCAGGGATACCATTGAGAAGGATCTCAGTCTTACTGACATAAAAACAGAGATTGTTAGCAGTGCACCATGCCTGAATAGCAGACAGGCAGTCAGGAATGAGAGAGGAAGAGGAGGGAAGCTTAAAGCAGAGCTGCATGTCATCCACATAACACTGGAAGATCAAATGGGCTAGAGGAGCAAGCTAGATATTGAAAATCCAGGGCTAGAGCCAAAGCAGCATGAAAAAAAGAAGCAGAGCTGCATGCAGCAAGCTTCAAAACTGACAGCAAGTCTTGACTATCTGTAATTCCCTGGCATTTGGTAGGGAATTTTGAAAAAACAATTCAGTCAAGAAAATATTAAGGTCAAGTTTGTAGAGGCAATATAATCAATCAAATTTAAAATCAAAATTTCATACAGACACTGAAAGGGAATACATACATGGTTCATCATCAGGCAGACCAAAGAGGCTGACCCCGCGGCATTGTACTTCTTTCTATATGCCGCTGACCTTATATGTTATTAACCATACATATCTTAGCTATATGTTCAGTGGCATATATTGTTTTGTAGACTTTGCCAGGATTCAAACCAACCACTGGCAGAACACACATAGACCCCAGTAGTGAGCACTTAACCCACTGAGCTATTTTACCAGCTATTTATCCTTCAATGTGCACACCACAGCATTTGGTAATGTGTTGGTTATGGGGGTTACATTTCTTATTAACATAACACATATTATTACAGTGCTTAGAAGCAGAAGAGATATGTCATGCCACACAAGTATACCTGATAATTGTAGTGCTAATGTTTTTTTTAAAAAAAAAGGACTTGTGAGGTTGGTGCGTGGATATCCTCATAAATGTTTCTTTTCAACTGCACAATTGATTCTACAGCATATTGTGTCTCAACTAGATAGCTCAGAGAGTTTAAATCATGTGGGGTCTTTCTATTCCTGCTGCAAAATGTGCTGTCAAATGTGTTGTTTCTTCCTGGGGATGGGTACAGTTCCCTTGCATCACTCAGTGGGGGAATCTCTGCCTCGTAGCAAAAATCAAAAGCTGACACCCACTAATATATGCATAGTAAGTGAACATATCTTAAAATGAAATATAGAAATTTGCTATTCGTATTCATATTTGAAATTATACTTTGAGGACCAGTGGGGTATAAGACTGTAAAGAGAATTAAATGATGAGGTAACGGAAACTGTACGTAGGATATTCCCCAAACCGAAACTTAGATCTTAATTTTTAGTTGCTTTAGAAGCGACTTAGACCAAAGACAAAAACACTGTTATACTGCTTAAAGATACATCCAGTAAGTGATCACAAATGTATGTATGTGAAGGAGCTTGCGTAATACAAGCAGTATGTAACCGTATGGGATGAGAAACCCATGACAATTATTGCTGAATCGGAACTTCTTCACGTCTCCATCCAGAGGTCTCTTCAGCCATTCCCTGGAACCCACGCAGCTACAGAAGAATGCCCAAGAGATCGAGTCTGCACCACCGGGTCAGTAACTGCATCACAGGGCCTGTTGTCATTCATTTGAAGCCTAAAGTGTCAGAACATGTCTGGGCTGTTATCAGTTAACCCCACAAGTAGGTTACTGCTGAAGCTAGCCAACTGCACTGGGTTCTGCAGTAACGTACTGAGCAATACCCCTTGGATACACTGTGGGCCTACATCATCTGGGATGTCCTTTGCTCCTTACTGCTGATGCTCAACTATAACAAGCACAGAACCCTTCCCCTGAAGAGCAGCAGTACATTTGGGGGACCTACAACCAGGTGTTCGTGCCCACAACTCTTAATGAGGACAAGCTTTAAAAAAGCTCAGCATGTCCTCTTTCAAACCAGTTCCAGCATGAACCAAGAGCATGTCACTCACTGCACACAGTAAGACATCAGGTTGTACAGAGCAGCCGGGCACACTATTCAACTTAGCCAGTCTTTCTCTGTTCTGTGTGCACCAAGCTACATGTCAGCTCATGACCCATCTGCCACAAATGTGCGTTACCAGAGCGCAGTTGCGATCCAGGTGCCTCACCAACAATTAGCAAAGGAAACACGCTGCTGTCCTAAAGGTCTGGGCGCAGGACTTCATGAGTTGCTAGGTGACCAGTCCTAGCGGCAGTTAACCCGCAAATACAACATATCAAATGGCAAGCACTCCCATAAACACACAATTGAACCACATCATATACAAATCTTGGGACATAGACTGCACTAACAGTGTCCACTACCACTAAGGGGTTTGAAAAGGAAGTAAAAGAAAAAAAAATAAGGTACAAACTATTTCTAAGGAAACCGGTGTCAAAGAAATCCATTCCAGGTGCTTCACCACCATAGAAACCTACCAGGCAGCACCTTGAACCACCCCAATATTCTTACCATACCCAGGCAGCCGAATGAAACAGTGGACCCAATGGAAGAAGTTAAACACTTTCATTTAAGCAAACAAAGGCACCGGATTTACCACTAGAAATCAAGATGGCCACCAGTTAGGCTGCATTGGGGTAGGACATCCAGCCCTGGGTTAGTATCTGTGTCTTGTCACCTTTTCATGCCCCATATTCTTCAACCGTTGAGTCCATCCATTGCACTTTGCTCTTTCCTTTAACTAGTTGAGCTTGAGTTTTTCAGATTTGTTGACACTTTTGATGTGGATGTTGATATCCCAGCTTGCTTCGTCTGGCACTGTAAATATGAACCCTGTTCATGTTTCCTGTCCCCTCCTATGGTCAGCTGATGTGTGTGGAGTTAAGTACAGATGCTTTTGTTCATACTGCGCCTGGTGAGAGGGTCCTCAGTTCTGCCAGGTTGTGGGCCAAAGGAACAGACGATAATGGTTCCCATGCATGAGACGCATTTTTCTTAGATTAAGCAAAGAACCAAATAATACTGGAAGGTTCGATCCCCATTAACTAAGGCTTAATATTGGGAAGAAAGTAGCTTGAACAAGTCTCTAGTGGTCAGGAAGGGTAAAGACACTTGCATTGATAAGGGATAAAATTCTAGTAAATGCTGAGCAGAATAATCCAAAATGTGGTTTCCTCACACGTGACCATCGATTCATCTGGGGTAAGGTCGGTAAGGTTGCCTTAGTGAGTAACGCCTTTCGCATCTACGATATGGCAGCAAGGAGGAATCAGTCACCATATATGATGCACACCTCCCATTTCTATTGTATCGAGACAAGGGCGGGGTTGCCGTAATGAATGACACATTCATTTACTTCTGAACATTCCCCTTCTGGTCGAGTCCCCTACCATATTCCTCAGAGGACACTCCCCCTGTAGTGTCACTTGGGGATCCTTATCTTAGTCGCCCCCTTCAGGTCACCAGAATTCTTTATATCCTTGTCAACGCTCCAGGTCATATAGCAGCACTCCCCGTCTGGTTTGCAAAACATCCAACTTCCTACGTAATTACAAGAATCTCAGGGATAATAACATTTCGTGCCTGGAGGGACAATATGACTTTGTTTTAGGGTCAACAGAAGTAGATTATCAGTTTGTGTGTGCTTGTCCATCTTAGTGCCCGTATCTATTACTATTTTCATTCCTACTGTCTTTGTGGTGGCCTTCTCACATTGAAAATGGCTATTCTTAGGATGCAGAATCTGCACAACACTGACACTAATACAGCTATTAGTATTTCAAATGCGTTAGCTATCCAGGAGGGGATCCAGGAGAATAGATATGAGGTCTAGTCGTCATCATTCTCCACTTCATTCACTTCCTCTACCATTTTTGTGTGGAGATCTGTTAGTAGCTATATAGCTTCTGTGAGAGTCCCATTTTCTTCATCATGGCCAGGCCCGTACATACAACAAGATGGACCAATTGTTGTGTACATGCCACCCTCCATGGCTATAATGAGGTCAAGGACATACCTATTTTGAAGAGTCATGGGCCTCACTGCTCTCAGCTCTTCCTCGATGGCAATGAGGCCCTTCATTGTCGAGTTAATTGTTTGTAACAAATCCCAACAGGTTATATGTAACCGTTTAGCATTTAATGTATGTTTATATTCCAGGAAAGACAGCAGCAAAGAACATTTCTGTCCAACTGAACATTCTATGCTCCTTTGGTATTTCATCAAGTGCTGCTTCCATTTTATCTGACATATAATTTCTGCTCCTTTTTACCAGTTCGCGTTTCAGAGACCGCTTCTTTCTCTGTTGTACATCCATCTTGGGAAACCGACTAATTTGCATCTCCTTCTGGGGTACTACCAGGGCTGGTGCATTTACTAAAACCAGGAAACATACTTCTCTATAATTTGGAGGCAATTACTTACAGGCTTTTGAACCACAGGCCCAGTAGTGGCCCATGAGTTCTGCACTGCCAACTGCCATACCAGATACTTTCGATATTCATTTACATCCTACATTTATTCCAACCTTGACCGGGCCATCATTCTGAAAACATAATGAGCGATTTTTGAGGGGTATTATGGGTGCAGGGTCTGTTTCATTCTTCACCCATGTGAGCAACTTAGAGTATTCTCCCAATCCTCGAGGAACTCATCATTTTCCATCTGCACCACCTCTACTGGTACTGTCATAAGCACTTGTTCTTTGCAACCCATAATTCCTTCAACCCATCCTTCTGATGTAAATAAATATCCGTATATTAGGAGTTGGGGTTTTCCCCTATCTCTGTCCTCCCATTAGGTGGGCATTGCAATTCCTTTTGATCTAATATCCTAGCTTCTCCTCTATTCAGGCCATCCAATATGTATTGTATCATTTTATCTTTGCTCCAATAGTCACCTATCATTGCTTTCGTTTTTATGTAGCTATCCTCATAAGGAAACATCTTTTTAGACATCCATTGCAAAGTAGCCCATTTCCCTTGAAATTTGCTCATAGTGGTGCAGAGCGCCAAATGCATTAGGCACTGTGCTCTGGCTGTGGGTAGTTCAGTGGCTACAAAGGTACTGAAAGCACTCGTGGTATCAGGAATGAGAGTGCACACATAGCAGCTCTCCCCCAATGTCTCCCTCCCCACTGTTTCATTTGCTGATAACACATATCATTGGTCACGTGGGGCTAATCAGCCATGTAGGAGTTTATGGCCCTCATTACGAGTAAAATGATTGGGGAAAAATGCTGGTAAAACAGCCGGTACAACCGGATCCGGCATTTTGCTAGGACCGGCTTACTCTGAGACTATGAGCTACCAGCAGGTCTGGCCTCCTGGTAGTTCAGGCCCCTAACCGCAGACTTTTCACGGAAGCATTAGTAATGGTGCTGATGCTTCAGTGATCCCTTTCCCATGGAGTTCTATGGGAATGGAACTTACTGCCCCAACAGGTAATATCCCAGAATCACCGGGATATCGGGCGGCTGAAACGGTAAGGCGAATTTGCTGGTGAGCTGCCGGTCGGACCAAAATTATTGTCAACATTTCTCTTGAGTCTTTTTGTGTGTTTGGTAGTAATAGCAAAGGACTGGGTCATTGCATGATTCAACAGGGGCATAGGGGTTTTATTAGCATATGCTGGTTCGGGTACATGATAGAGGATCACCTTTTTGTAGCACCAGGAGGGAAAAGAGGTAGAGACAGCAGAAGGTTAAAAGGTTACTACAATCATTATTGCCGATGAATCCATGTGCTGTAAAGGTGAACACACATTGTGTGATCCATGTGCAAGGAGTTCCATTCTCTTTTTTTGGTTCATACTATCACGTCAATGTCCAAACAATGAATTCTTACAAGAAAAATTGTATCACTACAGCCATAAAAATCCTCTTGAATTTTAACCTAGTCTTGGTATTTGCTAATAAAGTGAGAAGAGATACTCTACTGGTCCTGAATGCACTGTAAATATCCACTCCAAAGGCCCGAATAGCATTTAGTACTATCTTGGGAGGTAACATTTAATAGTTTTTTTCTTTACCATATTTTCTTCTTGCAGGTAAAAATTTCTTAGAGAGGAGAGTTTGTTGGAGCTGACTCTTTGTGTAAGAAAGGACATTGTGTTTTGTTAACTCTCTGTGGGTTGTTGTCTGCTCCTTGTAATGGACCATGTCTGGGTATTTGTTACTTCTTCTTCGTCAGCTTCAACTTCAGTATCTGGGTCTGGAGGCAGGGGGGGTCTCAACTTTGCAGGGTTTCACGTCGCTGAGGTGGAGCCATGCTCTTCTGCATGGAACTTTGACAGCAGTGGGAGTAACGTCTTCGACCACAAAGGGACCTTTAAACCTGGGCTTCTAACAGAACTGGGTAAAGATCTTTATGAACACAGAGTCTCTAGGGTAGAGGGCAGGGGCTGAAACAGAGTCTGTGTGTCTAACTGTTGATCAGCTTCATCACTCTTCTTCGATCTCCCCTGCTGGGCTCAAAGCTGCTGAGACATAAAAGAGACACTAGCTATCATTGCCGCCAAGTACTCATGCATCTAAGCTCCAAGAATGACAGCAGCACTATGGGCATCAGTCAGCGCTTTAGTGGAAGGAGCAAGAGGTATATGCATACAGTGTCCCGTCACCAACTCATGAGGAGTCAGGTGGAGGTCTGAGCTGGGCTGATTGTGCAATGCAAACAGGGCTAAGGGTAGGCAATGGAGCCATCTTTTCTCGAGGGTCATTTTTAATTTGGCTATTCTCTCTTTTAGCAGGCCATTGAAGTGTTCAGAAATTCCATTTGCTTGTGGGTGGTAAGTGGAGGAGAATTTATGCTTAATCTTCAGCAGGATCGTGATGTGCTCAAACAATTTGCTCACAAAATGTGATCCATTGTCAGGTTTGAGCACTAGGACCCCAGCCGGCCCATAGAGCTGCAGGTATCCCAATAGCACTTTAAGATGAGCAGCAGCACCCGTGAGATGAATGGGGATGCAGATTAATACTCTCGCATCAAATCAATAATGACAACTCGATAGTTAGGCAAAGGGAGTCCGTTTAATGACAAGTACAAAAAAGGAGGAAATCATGAATATCAGCAATCGTTCGATCTTCCTTCTCTCTTCAACTCCAAGTAATTTCATAAAAAGCACATCATTTATACTAAAAACTCATCATCACTGACGTGTAATGCTTAAAACTTTGGCATGCAATTCTATTGGTTCTAGGAAGGTAACTTTAATATAGGTGCTATATCTGTATACGTTAAGGGAGAGTGGGGATTGGATAAACACTGCCAGGTGGGGCATCTCAGCCCTTCCTTCAAAATGGCTACTGTAAACGTCACTAAAAGTACAACGTCTCATTGGTTCTACTAACTATAGGACCCTAGATCACTTGGTCCACTATGATTGGGTTGGCATCAACCCCACTCATACTTTTCCGCTTGCTTAGCAACGTGCAGAATAGCCGGCCAGGTGCAGGAAGTTTGACTGCATCCCAGTTTCCCTCCAAATATTGCTACAATCAATCATCAGCTCAGTGGTCATGTATCAATTCTTTCTTTGTGGTTGGCCTCAAGACTGCTTCTTGGTCTGGAAAAGTTCAGACATCTGTGCGTGGCACAAGTCGATGAGTAGGTGTGAAAGTTTCATCCCTTCTCGCTCGTCTGGTCATGTATTTCCGACACAGTGAAATTGTCTTATTCTTCATGCAATTTGTGTATTTGATTGAATTTTGCCAGCCATCTGCCTTCGGTGGCTTATCTTGAGCTTTCTGAGCAGGATACTCTGTTCTTCTTTTCATAAATTATATCCACTGTTGCTCTATTTCAGCCAATACGACATTGGCTTCTTGGCACAATTTGCCTTCGTCTGAGTTTCTCTCTGTCTTTAATTCTTGATTTTGTTCGCTGCAAAGCTCTCCTCTTGAGACCTTTAGTAACCTTTAGTCGATTCTGCTTTTGTGCATAGTGGAAGTATACTTAGATAAAGTGCTCCCTTTGAAGTAGTTATGTATAGGTGGCGCTTGCCGCAATCTATCTTACTACTAAGCATAAGCAAGCCTCACGATTTCTGTGCTTCTTGCGGTTCCTTGCATATGTACAACTGTTTCGTCTCTTTTCATCATTCTCAGGTCGTTATATCTTCTATATATGAGTCAGTCCAGGTTCTTGTGACGTCACCATTCGTCTTCCTTTAGTATCTTTTTAGCTTCTTCAGGGATTGCATTCTGACAGTCTTCATTCTGTCTCATTTGTCAATATGGTTTTCCCAATGGGTACCTTGCTGTCCAGGTTTTCTTAGACCGATGGTTTTGGTCCTCTGATCCTGCAATTCAATTGACACTTTGATCTGACTGTTCTGTTTCCACCCCCCACTCCCCCAAAGTACAGCTGGGTAACTTGTGTACCTAACCGTACGAGTGGTCTTACAAATTGGGCTATTCTGTGTTACAGAACAACTGAATAATTTGCTGATAGAACCAAAAAAAACCTGTTTGGTTCTTTCTTTTCGTTGTGCACAAATATGTTTGTTTTGCACCACTAATTGATACTAACCCGATCACTGTGTGATTTCTGAACAAGTGATAGTATCCATTGTTTAATTGTTTTTCCTACCATTGGATTTATGTTTCTTTTTCTGTTTAGTAATTAGCCAGCTATGGCTTAATATTTCTTGGTTAATATAAAAAATCAATAAATTGAATTTAAGTACAATTAAGAACGATGGATTTGTGCCTTCTTCTTTCACGCTTGATGACCTAATAATACATGTAAAGGATATTTGGCTTACTTATTTGAAGCACTACCCTAAAAAAAAGGTTTTTACAATAGAACTATTTAGACACCCCAGCATTAGGATAGTGTCTGCAAGTGAATCTGTGGATGGAGCCTTTTCTGTTCCCCAGGTTTTCTTAGGTGTCAGTACTTCGGCAGGTGATGTTCTTCTGAAAGGTACTGGACAGAGCCCAACTGCGGCTCTCTGCTGGTTTATTTGCTCATTATATGTCACATAATTCGGCGTGAATGTTCCTGGTACTTCAAAATGGGCAGTTGGAGTGCGAATGGTGCTTGGTACCTCCTCTACAGGTTGAAGAACTTTGCACACCACCCATAGTGGGAAAACCTCTTGTATGAGGAATTTTGAAGCACAAGTGGCATAATGGTACGTGCACTGACCGGCTTTGATCCATCAGGAGAAAAGGCATACGACTACCCACATGTATCCGTAGCTGTTACAGCTTTGGAGTATGTATATATAATTGATGTGTACATTTTGGATGGGTCAAATAGGATGGGGTATTGCTCTTCTCACTACTTGCAGTATGTCCCCTGCCATATATATTTGCCATATAACACAATTAACAACAAATGTAGCAATATGGTATGCAAGGTTGGGGGTAAACCAATCTTCGACAATCTGGGCTGCAAGACTCTCTCATGCTGTGTGAGCAGGATAACGAAACTGCTACAATGCTACCTTGAGTAACACAAGGGGCATAACCTGTTTGACGGTGCTGTCCTAATACCACAGTGCATTTGTGGGGGATACTAGGCACCCCTCCTTTTCCCAAGCACCTGCAATTCTGATGGTGCACAGCCCTGTAATTTAATTATCTTTGTTATGGGCAAGAAGTTAAAGCCTTCCTTCATTACCATGCTGCGTGTGTACTTATTAGGCAGTGTGTCAAATTCAGAGATTTCGGGAAAGTATGCTGCTTTCCTGGCATCTGTGTCAGCAGCTTCATTGCCACAGGAGATTACATTTCATACATTGCATCGGCAATGGCCGATGGGAGTGGTAGTGCGTCTATGAGCCTGTCCAATAATGGCACGTGCTGCCCTGGCATGCTGTCAGCATGTAGGAAGTTCCTCCTTTTCTACTGTGATAGTCATGCATTTACTGTTGATGTCACAGAGGCGGAGTCGGAATACACTGTTATCTCCTCCTCTTCATGCATTTCTAGAGCTCAAATAAGTGCTACTAATTCTGCTGCCTGAGCTGAAAAATGTGAGGGCAATCTCTGTCATGCGCCTACCTGAGTGGCGCTTGTGGAATCAATGGAGAATATGGCACCATTGACTGTGCACACCACGTTCGCGAGCCGCTCTGTGTAGCGGTCTAGTTGTTTCCATCATGGCCGCCACCAGGCTGCCTTTAGCCAGTCGGCTACCCAGCAGTCAGCGCGTTGCACCCCCTGGATTCCTCTGCTTTGGGTGAGACGCTAAGTTTCTACCTCCCGGTTCTTACATTGAGCCCCTCGCGCTCTGTTGCATTCTTTCACTCTCTCGGGCTCCCCCCCTCTTTGCCGTTTCCACACAGCACCGCCTTAGAGTCTCCCTTTGCTTCCCGTTCGTTCCTGCTTGCTTTCTTTGTTTTCCTCTTCCCTTCTGCACTGTTCTGCCGTGTACTTCCCTTGCTTCCCCCTTGCTTTGCCTGGCACACCTGGACTCTCTCCTTTCTGCGCTCCTGTTTACAGGACGGCTCTTTATTCCTGTCTCTTCTTTCTGTGGCATTCTCCCGGCTCGTTCAGGAGCCCTGCTTGCTCACCATCGACCTTCCTGGATCTCTGTTTCACTATTTTGATTCATTTTGGACCCTTGCTAATTGGAGATACAACATTGCCACAAACAACTTGGGAGTTTGTCCCAATTCTCCCATGTGCGGATTCAGCAACTTCTGGACACTCACAACACCTACCTTCAGGATTCGCGTGGAGAAGAGGTTTTGTCTGCCGGCTTGGCTTTTTCCTCTTTGCGGCTTCCTCAGGGAAGGGCCCACTAGCCCGCCCTTTATCTCAAGATGGGCACAGTGGCTTCCCTCCAAGGGAGAACATATCTCTTCCAGAAAAATGAGAGCACCTTTCCAGAGGAAGAGACAAGAACCCACTGACCAGCTCCAGTGAGACAGGTCAGGACGAGGGGGAGTTGACGGAATTAAGTGATGACCCTTGTGAGCCTGCTAATCCTGACAATCTCACACTCGCCACTACTACAAAGTTGCCATTCAGATTTAATTCTACGGTGTCTCTCCCCTGAATTTTGATCAATCGATGAGGAACTGCCAATGAAGAGTATTTCTCCCCCCTCCAAGGGCATTTTCTCTGACATGGAGTATATTGTCATGATACTCTGTGTATTTGGTGCAGTCGAGTACCTAGTCTCCTTCCTCCACTAGCTCTGCTATGAACGTTGCTGGGTTCACTACTCTGTATCTGATTATTTTTATTTTGCTGCAGTTCTACATGATCACTTTGTAACCTGATGCTCACTGCATGGTCAGGGTGCTTTTTGGGTTTCTTAAGAACAGCGAACAGAGCATGCTCCACGTATAGTGTTACCCCATAGCCCATCATGATATTGACTTCTCAATTGCAAAGGCTGCTGCAGCCAACAATTGTTCACAGCGATAGTGGCCTCTCATTACTAGATCTAAAATCTCACTGTAATATGCCAAAGGTTTGTGTCTCCATGTAGTCTTTTGTCTGAGTACTGCTGTCATTACCACCCCCATTTGAATGTGAGAACAGGTACACTTCTGCACTGTAAGCAGGGATCCCTAGAATGGATATGTGCATATTGCCCTTTTTAGCTCATCGTGTGCTTCCTTCATTTCACCAGTACAGGCTACTATACTGTCCTCTTTCTGAGCCTCTATAAGTCCCTTTAAAAGGGGTCTGACATATGTGCTGTAATCAAAGACCCATGCCCTGCAGTAGTTGCAAATACCTCAATACAGTTGTATTTTCCTTACTGTCTTTGGCTGCAGTGTTTTCATGATTGCTTTTGCTCTTTCAGGGGACACCTTCCTACCCTCTTCGGATATCAACTGGCTGATGTACAAAATCTCCTCCTGACAATAATGTAATTTTGCCATGCCTACTTTGTACCCCCCCTGTCTGCCAAGACTGTTATCAGCCATATGGAGTCTTTCCCGCACTGTTCTGCTGTCTCACTGCACACCAAAACGTCATCCACGCATTGAATTACTATACTGTCAAGGTGCACATTTCCTAAGTCCACCTGGAGAACACTGTTAAATATTGAAGGGGACTCACAGTACCCATGAGGTAACCTTGTATGTTTCCACTTTTTATTTCTATATGAAAACAAGGTCAAGTCTTTTGACTCTTCATGAAGGGCGGATTGAAAAGAATGCATATTTGTAATTGATCACTCTGAAAAGTTTAGCTTGGGGTGGGATGTTGCACATTATCGTAGCTGGGTTTGGACCATTGGAAACTCTGCCTTAACAATATTATTTAGGGTGTGTGAATCCTGAATAAATCTCCATGAACCCCCTGTCATTTTTTTCACTGGGTACACAGCCGTGTTACACAGGCACTCTGATGGCACTAAGATCCCCTGTTGCACTAACACGGAACCCGTCTCAAAAATACCCTCATCTGCATCTCTGGACATGAGATATTGCTTCACTCTTGGCAACATCTCTCCTGGTTCCAGTTTGATCGTAACTGTCCCTACTCCCTTCAATAAGCCAATGTCAAAGGGGCTGCTGGTCCACAGGGCACTTACCACCTGTGCCAAATAATCTTGGAGAAATGACAGTGTCCTTTTTATCAATGCCATTCTCTGTGGTACTTCCCTTTTCTCAATTTTCACTTAATAGGTAAGGCTTATGAAAAACACCCCATCATCTAATTCGTCATCTCAAAATAATTCCTCATCTGTCAAGTCAGTCTATGTCCCTCATCTAGGGTGATCACTGCCCCTCATGATTTTATTTATTTATTTACTTATATGCAATTTTAGTTTAACAGATAAACTTTTAGCATAAATCAAATAGCAACTGTGATTACCACTCCCTTGACCGTTCAGTACTTGAATAGATACATCCCCTCTCCATCAATGGATTCAGACAGTTCCTGAAAAATTTTACCACTGCTATTTTCAGTGATATCTTGTCTCCTCTTAGCAATGCTCTCCACCAAATGTCCGGTGACATTGATTTGTATCCCTCAAGAAAGAGTCCAAAAAAGAAGGTTCTTTCCTTGGTTAAACTGGTGCAATTTACATACAGGTGGAATACATCCTCCACCTACTCTTCCTTTAACAAAATCTGCAAGTCTAGTTTTTCCATCTGTCGCTGGCTCTAACTGAAAGCACCTCCCTTGTTTTGCAGAGGTTCAATCTTATCCTTAAGAAATGCGTTCGAATACCTGGGTCCGCGCCATTTCTCAGATAATCCGGTGTCTTTCCATGTCTTCGCTCCTGCTGTGCCAAGTTATGGTATAGCTTGTATTTACTTGTTTCTTCAATGGTAATGATCCAATCAAATATCCAAAGTGTTTTCTTTACTTTGTTTGGGTTGCAAAGTAATTCCTCAACAATTGAGCCCATCTCCAGGAGTGATTATTGGCAGTCACTAGCCCATTTTGCCAGAACGTTATTTCGATCTCCTTCTATTTCCCTTTTTATAAGTTCTAATAGTGGTGGCTGATTTTCATTCATGCATGTTCCCCAAAAAGTTAGAGATCTCCACTCTGCTGAGGCTTTCAAGGATGATAGGCCCAGTTCCTTTCTGATGATCTGAATCGGGACTGATTTCAGGAGACTGAGTTTTTTTTCCCAGAAAGGCCTTCCAACCTGGCCCAGTTCTTATGGGGCATCGCAAGTAGAGCATCGGCTCGATATGGCAAAGTCGGAACCACCTTGACTTTGTAGAACTGAATTAAGGTATAATTGAATACCGACAGAACTTTTGCTTTAGGATCAAGGCTTGATTAGCAAGAGCTGTGGTCTTCCCTCTCAAGGGAATGAAGTTTGCAGTCTCCACAGTGCTTTTAGAGATCTTAATTCCCAGGTTTTTGAAACTGTCAACCGAGGAAACTACTGCACATCCAAGTCTCCATTTAAATCTGCTTTTTCTTATTTTTGCCCCCCCTTTTCAGTGTCATAATCTTTGTTTTGTCTATATTGTTTTGCATGTTGTTTTCTTCAGCGTTCTCTGCCAGTCTGTTCAGCTGCCTCTGGAGACCTGTTGCTGTGTAGTCAAGGAGTACCAGATCACCCGCATACAGATGATGGTTGATTCTCACCCCACCTATCTTTGGGGGGAAGCATCTGACTTCTCACATGTATTTTCCTAGGTCTGCAATATATAGATTGAAGAGTGGCGGGTTAGGGGGCAGCCGTGTTTAAAGCCCCTGCCTGTAGGCATTTCTTTACTCAATGCCCCAGTTGCATTCAGACGGACTCTTATGGATGTATTTGTGTAACAAGTCTCTCAGTTGTTCTATGAGATCCACAGGACATTTCCAAAGGTCTAATTTTCACCAAAGACTTTGCCTACTTGTCAATGAAGGCCAAGTGGATCTTGGTCCTCATTTGCAAGGCTTTGGCTTTCAAGAATGCCAGAAGAAGAGCCGGTGGGGTTGTTCCTAGTCCCTTTACAAAACCTGATTGGAAGATGTCATTACGTTTTTCCTTTTGTGTCCAGTGGTTTAGTCGTTTCAATAGCAAGGAAGTATAACATTTTCCCATTACATCCATTAAGGCAATTGGGCGGTAATTTTGGAAATAATTTCTATTACCGCTTTTGAATATGGGAATAACATGGGCTGTCTTCCACAAAGGGGGGAATAGATTTGGTGGTCAGCACATTATACAGTATCAGAGTAAAAAAAGTCACCCATTCCACCAGATTTTCTATAAGGGTTGCTTTGGACAGCCCAGAACCCGCAAAGTAGAGGCATGATTTATCATGTCCACTAGGTTTTGTGGTCGTAACGGAGCATCCAGGCCATTGCTGATTTCACAGGTCTTTCTAATACAGAAGGAGTTTCCTTGAATAGGTCCTCAAAGAATGCAGTCCATTTTGCCTCTGTCACACCATTTATCTGTCAGTCCATTTGGGTTGGACCGGTGGACTTAAAGAGACCACAAATTTAGGCTGAGGATTTTCTCATTAGGGCCTGCATCATGTTTTCTGTATCTCGCTGGATTAAGGTGCTTTTGTGATTGATGATCCATGATATGTAGTTGTTTTTAACCCTTTTAAATCTCAGGTCCATCAGGTGTCTTTTTTAGATTACGTAGCTTTTTCCTTTTTTCCTGCCATTTTTCAAACAGTTGACAGTCATAGACATGCTGATGTACTGCCTCAGATGTAGGCCGGGCAGGTTTCCCACATGGGCGAAAAAGTGCAAGAGTTGTGGTGTAAATAATGGGCGATCCCAGACTGTGAATTTTATCCTCTTCAATTTTTGCTGAGTAGATTGCATTTGTTTGTTTCACTGCCTTTTTTGTCATCTTCAGACTACATCCATTATTTGCCAGCTCCAGCCCAATAGGCTGGCCATATAGTGGATTGTAAGTTTCTGCACGCCATGATAATTTTAGCCAGTTATGTTCGCTAGCTTTCGTCGGTATAGACTAAAAGGAACCTATATTCTTTATCATGTCTCTGGAGACAAAGATGTAATCTATCGCTGACGAATGTGTTCCTCTTTTCCAGGTCGAGTGGCAGCAATGATTCTTTTCATAAAACCGTTCAGTATTTGGAGGACCCGGCTTTCCATTAGGTCTAGCCACAGAAGGCCTTGCTGTATTTGCACATTTCCGCAGCCTGAGAGTTCTCTTACCATGGTGCCATCCGCCATCATACAGATCAGATTTAGATCCCCACATAGGATGACTGATTGTCCAGATTATATGCTTCATCAATTGAGTCAGCTATTATCTCGATCAGTTCCTTTGTGTTCACACCGAAGGGGTTCCAGTAGATGTTAATTAGAGTTAGGTGTTTCTTTCCTGTGTCGCTTTTATTTTCTATCATGTTTTTACGTAGCAAGGAAGTGTGTTGGA